>NC_135274.1:25363303-25689553 GCF_051311805.1 Agelaius phoeniceus | reverse complement strand
AATTATTAAAATAATAATTGATAATAATTTTATTCCAGTGCACAAGTGCTTTTATCTGGGGTGCATGAAATGGGGAATTCTCCATTTTCACCAGACCAGGAATCCAAGGCCTGGGAATGGTGAGTGCTGGGGGAGCTGGGATGGGCTCTCTTGTCCTGTCAGGAAAGGTGGGGTTTGCAGGGACCCCCTGACCCCCCAGTCCCATGGAAAAACTGGAGATGGGATCCCCACCTCCTCCCCATGGAATGGTTTGGGTTGGAAGGAACCTTAAATCCCATCCCATCCCAGCCCAGCCATAGCAGGGACACCTCCCACTGTCCCAGGTGCTCCAGCCCAGTGTCCAGCCTGGCCCTGGGCACTGCCAGGGATGCAGGGGCAGCCCCAGCTCCTTTGGGAATGTGTGCCAGGGCCTGCCCACCCTCCCAGCCAGGAATTCCTTCCCCATATCCCATGTAAATCCCACCTCCACACACAGGTGAGGCTCCCTGCTCTGCACTTCCTGGGATTTTCCTTTCTTCCCCTTCTGAAAGCAGGAATGATGTTTTCCATCTTCATGGCTACTGGAAAACTGCTTGTTAGGCTTCATTTTGCAGGGAATTTGAGGTTCCTTCAGACACCCTGCAAGGAGCCACATCCAGGATTTCATTTTCTCTTGGATAAATCCATCTGGAAGGGACCAAGCGCGGGCGGGATGAGACAACTCCAGCTTAGTCCAATATTTGACCGAGGCAGTTCAAGAATTCCATTCTTAAATACCTGGGAATCTGTTCCTTGAGATCTGGGGGAGGCTGTGGAGCACCCAGGAGTGGGAATCCCAAGCAGAGGGGATCCCAATTCCCATCAAGCCCTGGATTGATGGAAATGTCCAGTGAAAGTTCCCACACTAACGAGCTCCCTGGGGAGGGCAGAGCGAGCAGAGGGAGCCAGCTCAGCTCCATTGGCATTCCAGGGGTGTAGAGCTGCAAATCCTGGGGCTGATCACCTTAAATGATTAATCCTGGGGCTGGTCTCCATAAGTGATTAATCTGCTGTTTATAGGGGCCAGTTCTCCCGTGGGTTTAGCCAGAAATTCAGATTTTAGTGCCAGACCCCAGTTTTAATCAAAAGCCAGGGCTTGGTTTGGTGAGGGTGTCGTGGCACAGCACCCACAGCAGGTTCTCCTGATGGAGCATGAGGAGCTTAGGCCTGGCCTGAGGACACACAAGGCCTGGCTTAAACCCTCTTTGCTTTGATAGGGGACAGATGTGGCCTGGGTGTGGCTCAGGAGGAGCTGCAGGTGTGCCCTGGAGAACAGGGCTGGGATGGGACCAGGAGCTGGGAATGCTGAGGAGCATCCTGGGCAGGCTGGGGCACCCTGATCCAGATGGAACACCTTGATCCAGATGGAACACCTTGATCCAGATGGAACACCCTGCTCCAGAGGGACCATGCTGTTCCAGATGGATTATCCTGCTCCAGATGGACAATCCTGCTCCAGAGGGACCATCCTGCTCCAGATGGATTATCCTGCTCCAGATGGACAATCCTGCTCCAGAGGGACCATCCTGCTCCAGAGGGACCTCCCTGCTCCAGAGGGACCATCCTGCTCCAGAGGGACCATCCTGTTCCAGATGGATTATCCTGCTCCAGAGGGACCATCCTGCTCCAGAGGGACCATTCTGCTCCAAATGGTCCATCCTGCTCCAGAGGGACCATCCTGCTCCAGAGGGACCATCCTGCTCCAGATGGAACACCCTGCTCCAGAGGGACCATCCTGCTCCAAATGGTCCATCCTGCTCCAGAGGGACAATCCTGCTCCAGAGGGACCATTCTGCTCCAAAGGGACAATCCTGTTCCAGAGGGACCATCCTGCTCCAAATGGTCCATCCTGCTCCAAATGGTCCATCCTGCTCCAGAGGGACCATCCTGCTCCAAATGGTCCACCCTGCTCCAGAGGGACCATCCTGCTCCAGAGGGACCATCCTGCTCCAAATGGTCCACCCTGCTCCAGAGGGACCATCCTGCTCCAGAGGGACCATCCTGCTCCAAATGGTCCATCCTGCTCCAGATTGACCACCCAGCACCTCCCTGCTTTGTCAGGATCACCCCACCCCTGACCAGACCCCAAGAGCCAACCCCCCAGCTCCTAGGACACAGCAAATCCAAGGTCAAGTCCAGCAGAAGGGAATTGCTCCTCTGGAAGGCCCTGGCTCAGCCCAGCCGGCTGCAGTCCCAGCTGTGGGGTGGGGCTGGCACTGGGGGCAGCTCTGAGGTCATGGCACTCTCAGGTCCCACTGCTTGGCAGGGTGAGGGAATGATCCCTTTGGCTTCCTGGATTCAATCCCTGGCTTTAAGGATGTTCTCAAGGGTTCCCAGGCAGTTCTGGGAATGCAGGAGTGTTGCCCTGGTTTTTTAAGATTTTCCAAGCCTTCTGATGTTCACATTCTTGTAGCAAACTTTCTCACACACTTTCTGTAAATAACTCACTGTTTTGCATTCTTTTATGGAGGAGGAGAGATGTGATGGACTGTTGGATTGTCCAGTGTCATTGGAGAGGTGGCACTGTCACCCTCCAATCCACTGGCACTTTTGGAGATCTGTAAATGTTGGAGTCAGAAAATAAATAAATAAAGTTCCTTTTTCTTCACCAGTGTGTGTGCTCGTGTTGTTTCATGTCCTATAGCGACACAGGAGCTCCTGGATTTTGGCTGCTTTAGAATCCATTGTTTGGGCAGGGAATGCTCATTATTCCAGAGCCCAGAGGGAATGGAGCAGCCTGGACACCAGGAACCTGCCTGGATCCTGCTTTCCCAGCCAGGGCTCTCTGTGTCCTTCCTGCTCTCCTGAGGGGCAGGGGCAGCTCCTCTCCCTTTCCAGCTGCTGGCCCAAGGCCCCCATCAGATCCCTGCCATGGGATCCCTCCTGGGAGCACAGGGAGGGACCAGCCTGGCTCCTGGGAAGGGCAGGGAGAGGGAGGGAGAGGGGCTGGAGCTCAGGAGACCAAAGAATTCCATGGAAAACTGGGGTTTGGAGGTGTGAGGAGCACCAAGAGTTCTCTGTCTGAGCCTTACTGAGTCTTCTGGCCTAAGAAAAATTAGCAATTATTACTAGTTTGGATTATTATTTCTTTTCCTTTTATTGGAAGGACACTGCCAAAGCAGAAATCTTTGCACAAGTTTAGGCTCAGGACACTGACAGTTTACCATGAAATGCTTGAAATCCTTGGAATTACCTCCAGAGAATGGATTTTTGGCAATGTTAGGGGAAAACCCCTTAAGAAATTTGTGCCTGAAGAGTATCATAAACCCCAGTGAAGCCAACTGGATGCAGATTTGGGGTTGGAATTGTGTCTAATAAAATTCCCATGGAGGAGCTGATGGAACGAGCTGTTTGGAGTTGGTGCTGGCAGCTGGGTTTATTTATATAAAATAGAAACCAGAAAGTAGAATATAGAATCTATAAAATAAAATAGATAGAATAGAATCTATGAAATAGAAATATAAAATTTATATATATATTATATAATATATAATATATAATATATAATATATAATATATAATATATAATATATATAATATATATAATATATAATGTATAATGTATAATATATAATATATAATGTATTATATATTATATATTGTATATAATACTTAATACATTATATATTATGGAATGTAGAGTATAGAAAACAGACTATATGCAATAAAATACATAAAATAAAATCTAGGAAATAGGCTATATAAAGCAGACTATCGGATTGCTGTATTTCTGCGTGCTGCACACACCCACCCCGCCATTCCCGTTCGGACCCAGCCTCGCGGGTCATTCCCTGCCAAACGCTCCTTGCAGGGATCAGAGCGGCTCCGAAGCCTCCGGTAAATCCGAGTTTCCCCCATTCCCATGGCTGGGGATGACAGCGGATCCATCCCTGCGCTGGAGCCGTGCCAGGAGTTTCTCCTCTCGCTGGCTGTGGCTGCTCGCTCCCGCTCTGGCTCTTCCCATTTTCCCCTCCCCGCCCTCTCTTTGAGGTTTTTCTGGTGCTCAACTCCGAGGTTCGCAGCTTCCCTGTGTCCTGCTGTTCCACGGGAGGCAGCGCCGGGAGGAGCCGCATTCCTGCCTCCTTTTCCTGGGAAACTTCACCATGCGGCTGGTAAGGGATGGAATTCCGAAAGGAACGGACCGAGCTCCGGGATGGAGCAGGGCAGCTCCGGGATGGAGCAGTGCAGCTCCGGGATGGAGCAGGGCAGCTCCGGGATGGAGCTCCAGGATGGAGCAGCTCCGGGATGGAGCAGCTCCGGGATGGAGCTCCAGGATGGAGCAGCTCCCCGGGATGGAGCAGCTCCCCGGGATGGAGCTCCGGGATGGAGAAGCTCCCCAGGATGGAGCTCCAGGATGGAGCAGCTCCCCGGGATGGAGCAGCTCCCCGGGATGGAGAAGCTCCCCAGGATGGAGCACTCCGGGATGGAGCAGCTCCCAGGGATGGAGGAGCAGCTCCGGTAATACCCGGGGAGGGGATGGCGGGGTGCCCAGCGGGACAGGGCTGTGACACCGCCGGGGATGCGCAGGCACATTTCCTTAGGGAATGTGGGATCCGAAAGCACTTCTGCCTGGGGAGAAGGCGGCCGGAGCGGTCACGATGAGATTCCTGACGTGCTGTAAGTTTATTACGGGAATTTAAGGCTGGGCTCTGTGCTCGGGAAGGAGGGAATCATCTCCGGGTGGTAACAATTCCGAACAGCGCTTGGAAAAGATGCCCGAGGATTCTCGGGGATTCTCAGGGCTCTGCCGAGCCGTGGCCGGGTGCTGCGGCAGAATTTCCCTGTATTTCACAGTCTTTTTTCTTTTGGCTGTGCAATTACTGGGGAAAAAACCCAAACGTGGCTGTGCTTCCCGGGGGGAGCAGCCCGCGGCTCTGAGCCTCGGGATTCCGCAGGGATTTCAGCCGCAGGCGCTGGAAGAGCCGGCGGATCGATGCAGGGCTCCTGAGCCCGGAGTTCGGTGTTTGTCAGCACGGAAAAGCTGCCGGCCCGGGGCTGGATCCCGATGAGATCATCCCGGGAATGCTGCGGGACCAATCCGGGCTCTGGCGCTGGGCAGAGCACTGGGATAATCCCTCGGTCCCGGATTGATCGCGGGGTTTTGCCGGAGCAGTTGTAGCAGGGCTGGCGGGGTTGGGCATCCAGGCTCTTCCCAGCACGCTGGGGCAGAGATTCCCTCAGGAGCAGCTTCCACAGCGTGGTTCCTTCCATCCCAAACTCCATCCCCTCTGAGCTGGGCACAGGCAGCCCGCGAGGCTTTCCCAAACCTCGTTCCCAGGGCATTCCATTGGGATGTGATGGATGGGAGCGATATCAACACCAGAGGGTGGAAATAAAGCGGGCAGAAACACAGGGAGGAAAGGCAGGGAGCTGGGGATGGTTCCTCAGGAATTCCAAGGGCAGGGAGCCGACCCTCAGGCGAGGACCCATCCTGTACATCCCATTCCTCACGGGAGGCTGAACATGTTGGGATTGATGGATCCTCCACAGCTCTGAGCTCCAGAGTGGGTGGCTGGGAATCAGCAAATATTGAGTTCTCATTTCTCCCAAGCTGGAATTAATCTGAGCTTCTCTGTTTTCCCAGACAACTTGTCAGACGCTGGAAACTCATTTGTTAAATTGCACAGGGAAAGAAAGGCTGCATTAGGAATATCTCGCTTACCTGGAGCTGAATTTATTTGGATTCCCTTTGCTGGTTCAAGTTTTTCAGCTTCCCAAAGGGCTGGAGAAGCTCTAGAGAAGTGTTCTAAATAAAATAAACCCATAAGAATTTCCCTGAGCTGTAGGTGCTGGGATTTGCTTCATGTTCCCAGTGCAGCACTGTCTAACCTCTGGAATTGTGTCCAATACTTTTGTTCCCTGCTTTCCCTGAGTATTCCAAGGCACAGACAGAATTGGAGACCTTTCCCTGCTTTAAATCTCTTAAAACTTGGATTTTCTGTCATGAGGCTCCTGCAGGTTCCTGCTGTGGCAGTTTGGGGATTTCTGGAATCCCAATAAAACCAGGGAGACTCTTTGTGTGCCCCAGGGCTAAAGCCTGGCTTTGTGTGTGAAAGCTTGTCCAGACCTGAAATACAGGGAAGAGATCAAATGCCAGGGAATGTTTGTACTTCCAGCAATTTACCTGGATGCCAAAGAAAACACAAGAATAAATGACAAACTGGTTGGGATGAGCTCTCTGAAGGGGAAATGTTCCTGTTTCAGGGGCCCTGTGGCTCTCAGTGCCCTGGTTGCAGCTGGGAGAACACAGCAAAGCCAATATTCCACATTTTCCCCAGCTGGAAAACCTGATTGCAGCATCCTGGCTTCAGGTGGGCAGGAGGGGGGAGACACCTGCAGGTCTTGTCCCAGATTTCTGTTCTGTCCCCTGAGAACAGGGGCTGGGGCCTGAGCTCCAACTCACTCCTCTCCAACAGGCTGGATGAGTAACTACAGGGTGTAAATGCACACACTAACTACAGAGAGTAAAATCACCCAGAGAAAACATGGAAATGTCTCCTGAAACAAGGATCTTAACCCAGGTTTAGCTGGAGTTTGGGCAGCTCTGCCCATCCCAGGTTTTGAGCAGGACCTTGCTGTGGGGACATTCCCATTTAGCGAGGTCAGAGCCTTTGAAGGGTCTAAAGAGGGGTTTTGGGGAAAAACAGAGCTGGGGGAATATCCACGAGGAAAAGGAATTCTCCTCTTTCTCTGAGACCTGGAGATTGAGCTGGAGGTTGATTCACAATCTCTCATCTAAAGGGATGTGAAGGGAGTGGAAACAGGAAAACTGTGGCAAAGTGGGGGTTTGAGAACCCATTGACACTGAACTGGGCCAGGGAACCCCCCTGGATGATCCAGGCTGAGCTGATGGGAACAAGGTAGAGCTCCCATCCCTTAGGAATGACGATTTCCAGGCAGTTCTGTTGGATTTAGGAATCCCCTTGAGGCCTTTCCCAGCTCCAATAATTCCATGATTCCTGCTGAAGGAAGCTGGATCTGCTCTCCCAGCTGCAGGAATGCTGCCATTAGTTTTGTGTGCAAATCCAATTACATCCTCCAGTGTTTTTTTGCATTTCCCTTGTTCATGATTAATTTATTTGCCCTCAATTTCACCAAAATTCAGCATCTTCTGTCAGGTTTCACTGACTCCTGGTGTCACCTGCAACTCTCCCCCCTTGCTGCTGCTCTTCTTTTCCCACATAAATAATAAAAGGGATTTTTTTGGGAGCCCTGGGAAGCTCTTTACAAGCTGTGCAAGTTGGGCTCATTTAATTCCTGAAGGCTGCACATCCACATCCTGATATCCAGGCAGGGGATTCATTTACATGCCATGGATGGCTCAGCCACCCCTCGACTGCTGGCATTTCGTCCCTGCTTTGGAATATTATTTACATTTATTAAAAAGCAGTTGGAGAAGGTTCAACTTGGTGCCTTTTAAAACAATGTGGAGCGGCTGCTTTCAGAAAGACACAGAGAGGGTCCTTTATCCATTAATTTCCTGTTAATCCTTTAAATTCCTTCCATTATCAAGTATTTAAAGTGGTTTTTATGTGCTAATAACTGCATGGGAAGTGTGGAGCGTTCCATTTCTCCAGGTGCCTGAAATTCAGGGTGATTTGAGTCATCTCCTGTCTTGTTTTCCCTCTCCACAAAACATCCCAAGCTTTTATCCCATCCTTTCCTCCTCTCCCTGAGGAATCCAACGAGGCCAGCAGTGCTGAAGGGAATTTTCCACCCAGTGACGTGGTTGGTGGTCATTGATTGCAATACTGATAGAAAATGTCCTCTTCCAAAGGGAGGGATGCCAAAGGAATCTGGGAATGCTGGTGGGGTTTGGGCTCAGCCTAAATGGGGGAATGGGTTTGTGTAAACCCCTCTCAGGATTGTTTTAGGCCAGCATTTCAGCAGTGATTTGTGTCAAACTGGAAAGGGGATCTGCCTGCACCTAGAAATAAAGACCCAAATTGGGTACAATTAAAATTAAACCAGTGTTCAAACTGCTGTGTACCCCAGGCAAAACAAACCTGAATTATCCATTTGCAAGCACAGTTGCTGATGGAAAATGATCCTTACAGTTCAGTGTGGGCACAAAGCACAACTGATGTTAAAGTGATCGTGGCTTTGGGCAAACTCATCTTCCATGGGAAAAGGGAAAAGAGGGAATGTCCCTTATTCCAGGAACCAGCAGCACATGGGTGTCACTGGAGCAGGGAATTTCATGGATGCTGTGCAAAGGAAAAGCTCCTTTCTCCTCGGGTTCAGGATTTGAAAGAAGGATCCTGAGTGTTGTAATTAAAAGCGCAGCAGAGGCCTGAGGCTGATGGATGTGGTCCCCACTGAGCAGCTCTGGGTTTTTCCCTGGCAGGAAGTTGATGGGAATTCACCATTAGGACAGAGCAAACACATCCACACCAGGCTGGGGGAAAGGAACTGCACTGGGAGCAGCCTGGGAATATTCCAAGGTAAATTTTAATTGAAAATATGGCCTTGATTGTGTGGAATTTCATGGTTCCTCCATGAGGGGATGGAGGTGCTCCCTGCCTGGGGATGAGGTGGCCTCAGCCTTGTGGGGCCTGTCACAACCCCACAAATAATGGGATTAAGGAATTAAGGAATTAAGGAATTTAGCATTTGACATTTGTAAACACAAGTTCTGACAGTGGAAATGGGCCCAGGGAGCCCAAACTCAGAACTCAGGGAGCGGCAGAATTAATGCTCCTCTAACAGGGAGAGAAGGCTGCAAACACTTGGTGCAGAAATGAAAACGCATTCATTGAGACATCAGACACACAAATGTTTGAAGACATTGGCTTGCTCAGGGGGCTAACAGATCAAACCAGCACCTTTTGGGTTTATTGCTGTTTGCAGCATCCCAGATGGCTGCAGACTGCAGGGTTTGGGCCCACTGTGTCTGTCCTGGTGCCAAATGCACACAGGAATGTTCAGTCCTGGCCAGCCTCGGTGCCAAGGCTGGGAGTGGCTCCTCTGAGCCCCCAGACTGATGGGAGCAGGGCAGGCTCTGGGCAATGTGTGTGTTTTAGGGGATTATTTTGGGATTCAGGCTTCTGCTGGGGGGCTCTCTGAAGAGGGACTGGTTGTGTTCCATGTGTGCCAGCACATTTCTGCTCCGAGCGCTTCCATCTCTCAGGTGTTCCTGGGTGTGGTTTGGGACAGAAACTTGTGTTTGGTGTAACCTGGAGCCTCTGGAAGGTGAATGATTCATTTTTGGCAGGAGGGGTTGCATCCCAAGTGACCCCTCACGTTTGGGATCAGTGTGTGTGTGCTGTGAATCCCAAAGAGGTGATTCCAGCTCTCAGCCTGGCTTCTGGAGACTGGAAATTCAGGAAAAAGAGATTCACTGACCATGGGTTTGTCTCAGCCTTCCTGGAACACCCCCAAAGCTGTGTTTGTCCTTGTGGGAAAATCCAATTTTGTCACCAGGAGCTCTCCTTGCCCTCCTCACTCCAGAGCAGCCACTGAGCTCCTGGAGCTCACTGGAACGCTGCTGGTTGGAGCTCATTCCCCTGGGAATTACCATTTCCATGAGGAAATATTTCTGATTTCAGCTCTTCCTCGTGCCATGGCTGAGCCAGGGTTTTCCAGAGTCACCTGCAATTCTTGGGCACTGCCCAGCCCTGGCTGTGAGGAGCTGGAAATCAAAGCCTGAGCTGTGTTGTGCTATAATTTATGCCAGGAAGCAGATTTAAATTATGCAAATTGCTGTCTGCGCTGAAGCTGCCATCTGGAAAAAGTTCTGCATGCAAAAATCTGTCGGGGCAAGGCAAGGGACACGGGATCATTGGGAAGGGAGAGCTGCTGGAATAAAAACAAGCAGCTCCTGGAAAAATGATTGCCCTGCTCCAGTCCATGGCAAAGCTGCTCTTCTGTAGGAGCCAGATTAATATATAGGGGTAAAATAATTGTTTAAAGCTGCTTTGGAGCTGGAAGAGTTCCTTGTTATCCAGGAGGGATAAATGGCAGGTTAGGAGGGAAAGGAGGAGCCCAAGGAAGGGTGGCACATCCAGAGCTGGAGCTGGGCAGGGATCAGCAGGAAAAGGGTGAGGCTGAGAGAGGAGCTGTGGCCTGGAAGTTCTGGGGCACAGGATAAGTCCTGGGGCCATCCAACATGGAATATTTCTGTAATAAATGGGAATTGGAGAGGTAAAGGATGCAGGATTTGCTGCCTCTCTAGTGCTGGAAATCAGGGCAAGGTTCTTCCCAAGAGGGTGCTGGGCCCTGCCCAGGGAATGGGCACATTCCCAAAGCTGCCAGAGCTCCAGGAGTGTTGGGACACTGCTGCAGGGATGGCCAGGCTGGGATTTTGGGGTGTCTGTGCAGGGCCAGGGGCTGGGCTGGGTGATCCTGTGGTCCCTTCCAGCTGAGGATATTCCAGGATTCTGTGTTTTCCATCAGGGCAGACTTGTGTGGCTCCTCCTCTCCCAAAGCCAGAGCTCCTGTGGCAGGAGGAATGTGCACCTTGGGGTTCCATCACCTCCTGGGGTGAATTTCTGGGGCAATCCACCCCTTCACGAGCAGGAATTGCCTTTCCTTCTTCCCCCAGGATGTCCTCAGGATGTAAAACTCTGCAGAGCCCTCTCCAGAAATCAGTGTTGGTGGGGTCAGGGACTTGTGGAACTCCCGGGAAGGGCAGAGGTGGGTTCTCCACACCCTCACAGATGTAGAACCTCTGGGCTCTCCACATGCCCACTTTTTGTGCCTCAGTTTGGGGGAGCAGCAGTGGCACCGTGTCCTTTGTCACAGAGCAACACCCCGTGAGGCAGAGCAGTAATTACAGAAAGCTTTGTCAGATTTTCTTCTCTGCTCCTGCAAAGGATCCTGAGCACGAGGCCAGGCTGTGGAGAGACCCCTTGCTGCCTGCACTGCCATTAACTCCATAGGCACGGCGTTAATTTGGAAAAATAACAGTTGGAGGCTGTCAGGGATGCTCCATAAAAACCCTGCCAGCTCCTGCTGCAATGCAGACAGAAAACAAATGGCTCCCATTTCAGCTTGGCACGCTGTAACCCCACTGAGCTGACTTCCCAGGATAAACTATTGCTGTGGAATTGTATTCCCACAAGCAGCACGAGATCCTATTTAAAAAGCATCACACAACCCTGTGTATTCCTAATTATTTGTGTGATGAAGGAAGAAACACTTCAGTGCTGGTTTATTCTTGCTCACCATCCTCATAACTATGCTGGGAGTGCTTTTTGCTCTTTCCATGGAGCTGTTCTGGTAGATGGGATGTTGGCAAGGAATTCCTCCCTCTGAGGATGGATTCCCAGAGCAGCTGTGGCTGCCCCTGCATCCCTGGCAGTGCCCAAGGCCAGTCTGGACAGGGCTTGGAGCAGCCTGGACAGTGGGAGGTGTCCTGGGTGGAATTGGATGGGCTTTAAGATCCCTTCCAACCCAAACCATCCTGGGATTCTTCAGCAGGAGAGTTTTCTCTCAGGAGTTCCTCAGACTGGGATGGCACAGCTCCGCAGCCCTGGTGCTTTGGTGTTAATTTTGTTGGTTTCTTCCGGCCATAAAAATGGATTTTCCAACAAGGAAGTGGTCACTGAGCCAGGGACCCAGATGACATTCCTGGGCTCAATCCCTAAATGTAGAGCTCATGTTTTATGGTGGTTGTAATGCTTTGCATGGCATGGTGTGCCCTGTGCCTCAAAGTGCCCCATGCCAGCTCCGTGTCACAGCAGAGAGCCCTGCACAGGGATGGCAGGGATGGAATTCCTTCCCGTGCCAGGAATGCCCCGCACACCCCAGCAGCCAAAGCATCTCTGCAGCATTTCCAGCACTGAGCTCTGCTGGCTCCCACAGATCACAAAGCATCACCCAGCTGCCCTTTGCAGCCCCAGCCAGAGCTGATCTCCCTGCAAAGCCTCTCCTGTGGGAGCCTGATCTGACCTTTACCAGCTCCAGCAAGCCCTGACAAAGGCAGCAGGAGAACCCCCAGCACCAAGGTTTGGATTTGTTTTGGGCCAGATTGTGACAGATCCCTCCCCTGAATGCTGCAGCTGCCAGAGGTCCAAGCACAGCATTAAAGCAGCAGCTCCACCATAACATTTCCAGAACATTTCCTTCCTCTCACCCTGCACACCCACAGGACCCGCAGGGAGGAACTCCTTGTGCCTGTTTGACCTTTTCTGCTGCTTCTCAGTGGATGAAGTTCACTCCTGTGACCCCAGTGCAGCTTGGCAGGGGTTGTGTGTTGTTTCTGTGCTGTTCCTGACATTCCTGTAGCATTAAACCTGGCAAAATGGGGATGTTTCACTCTCAGGCTGGGCTGTGAAAGGTCTTTGGTGTCACTGTGAACTTGGAGAATTAAAGGTGTTCTGAAAGCAGCTGGAAAAGAAGAGATTTAATCAGGGAGCGCTGCCATGGGGGAGCCCAAGGGCTCTGCCTTGCTTTGGGGTGGCAGAGAGTTCAAAGCTCTGGTGGATTGAGTTTCTGTCCTTTCTGTCCCTTGGATGGAGGCAGGAGGGAGACATTTCAAAGGAAGGGTTTTGCCATTACTCTGTCTGACATCTGAATTCAGTTCTGGCCTTGGAAACCCAAAGCAGAGGCTCCTTCCTGGCAGAGGCTGCAGGGAGAGCAGTGAGGGAAGGGGGGTTTGTCACTTTTGGGGGTTCTTTTACTCTGAACAATTATGCAGCATTTTGGTTTAGTTTGGAGAAAGGTCCTGGAAGGGCAACAAAGCTGATGTAATTCCACCCCCTCCCCGTGGCCAGGCCTCCTTTCATTATCCCAGGTTTTGTTTGTGAACACTGGGATTTGATTTGGTTTCTGATCTGATCTTGTGATGTCTGGGAGCTGAGACCTTTAATTTCCTGTCCTGGAGGATCTGTCTCTGAAATCCTCCCAGGGATATGTGTTTGCAGGAAACTGGAGCTGGCAAAAGGCCCCTTCCCTCTGTAAAAATGCACCAAAAACCTCAGCCAGGGAGCACAGAATTCACCCAATCAGGGCAAATTTGGTTAATTCAGTTCATTATAAGCTGACCCCACCTGAATGAACTGAGGGTGCTGCAGGTCCTGGGGTCACCTTCACATTTCCTAGCACAGAAATTCAGTGGAGCAGGACCAGCTGCTGCAGAAAACTGGGATTTGGGCTCTGTGATTGAAGAATTAACTTCCCTGGACAGGCTCAGCTGGGATTATTTGCTCTCAGGCACCAGGAGCAGTTTTATCTCTCAGGAACTTGTTAAAAAGCTTGAAATAGGTATAGTTTGGTCATAATGGGGCCTCCCACAAAGCCAGGTGGGGTTTTAATCGTTATTTTATTATTATTTTATATATTTTTATATAAATGAGTGGCAGGTTTCATTTGGAGAGTATTTCAGAAAAATCAGAGTTGAGCCTGGGAGTTGTGTGGTTGCCTGGGTAGAAAAGCTGGGAGGAATCAAAGCTTTTCCAGCTCCTCAGGATGGAGCAGCCACTGACATTTGACAGAAGATAAATGGGATGAGGTGCTGAACGAGTTCTGCTGGCAGCTCCTGTGAGCTGAGGAGCAGGATTAGGGAGAGATTTGGGAAGCTCAGCTCAGTTTTAGACTGGGTCCAGAATTTGTGATTAACTTCTCCTGCCTCTGGCTCTTCAGGGCAGTGAGGCTGCAAAATCCAAACCAAACTGCTCCTGAGACAATTCCATTTCCACTGCCCATTAAATATCAGGATATTTCTCTGTTGCAGTGAGGTTGATGGGAATGTTGGGTGTTTGTGGCTGAGCTCAGGGAGATTGATTAATTAATGAGATCCCCATTAATGCCATGGCTGGGTTATACATATATCTGGAAATAAAGCCCCACCTGACTGTTTTTTTACGAAGTGCTGGGGAAAAATATCCAGAAGCTTCTCTGGAATTCCAAAATCCAGCTCTGCCCCAACATCTCGGCCCTGGAGTCACATTCCCATGGATTTTCCACAGAAGTAGCCACAGCAATGCTGGTTTGGGAGTTGTCTGGGGAGCAAACTTGGAGTGCCAGAACAAGACTAATCCCCCTCTGTGTTTCCTCTAATAAAAGGGAAGAACACTAAATAATTAACGTCAACAAATGAAAACTAATTTGCCAATTTTTAATTTTTTCCCCATTGAGTGATCCCTGTTAATGAATAATTTACCAGCCAGAGATGAAAATAAAATGAAATGATTTCTCTGGGGTCTGCTGTGTTCTCTGAACATCCAGCCTAACTGTTTAGATATCCATATATATATATATATTTTTTTTTTTAAAGACTAAAAAATAACCCCAGAGAAAACAGCTTTCAGCAGGAACCAGGCAGGAATAAAAAGAGCTGCAGCCTCCAGAGGTTTTCCCATTTCCTTCTAGACCTGAGATCATTTGTCTGAGGCTGTTTGTGAATTATTCATACCCAGAGGAGCTCTTTGCTTTCCCAGATTGAGTGTGGCCAGTTTCCATCTCAGGGCTTCCCGTGCTGTGTTTTTTGTTTGCATTTCAGGTTTTCCTGGGATGCCCTTTATCCCAGGGCCCTGCTGGATGCTGGGGGACTCTGTCAGTCAAACACCCAGACCCTGCTCTGAGCTCAATGCCCAGCACTTCCCACAGCACACGAGGGAATGGGAATGGGATCACTGAGGAGCTGGGACACCCTGGGAATGATGTCCTGGTCCTGCTTTGGCTGTGGGGTGGGACCCCCAAGGGAAAAGTGTTTGTTGTGTTAGCTCTGGGTTGATTTTAAGGGCCCTGTGCACCCCAATCCCTGAGTCAGGCCAGCAGGAGCATCCCAGTCTGTGGAAGTGTGGTGGGTGAGGGAATGAGATGGGGTTTAAGATCCCAGTTCAAACCTTTCTGCTTCAGCTGCCACTTGAAACCTGCTCAGGTTTGGGTGTGATAAACAGGATTGGGAGAACAGATCCAGGACTGGGGAAACAGGTCCAGGACTGGGGAAACAGATCCAAGACTGAGAAAGCAGATCCAGGTTTGGGAAAACAAATCCAGGATTGGGAAAACAGATCCAGGGCTGGAAAAACAGATCCAGCATTGGGATGAACTTCAGTGAGTGTTCCAAGGCTTCCTTGGAGTTCCATGCCCCACCAGCCTCCAACGTGAGCAGCATCTCCACATCCCATGGACACTGGGGGCAGCCTCATGCCATGGAATTCCAGACTGGTTTGGTGGGAAGGAGGAGGAGAAGGAGAGACAACTTCCACCTGCAGCTGAGTTTCCTT
The DNA here is from genome assembly GCF_051311805.1 of Agelaius phoeniceus. NCBI lineage: Eukaryota > Metazoa > Chordata > Aves > Passeriformes > Icteridae > Agelaius > Agelaius phoeniceus. The sequence goes on along the minus strand of NC_135274.1, from coordinate 25,674,362 downwards.
GGCTTTTCCTGCTGCTGGGCACCAGAGGCACAACTTGAGGAGAAGCACTTGTAGCTCGTTGCTGTTGCTGTTTCCTGGCCCTGCTCAGGTTTGGGAGGAGCCATCCCCCTGTTCCTGAGGAGCCATCCCCCTGTTCCTGAGGAGCCATCCCAATGTTCCTGAGGAGCCATCCCTCTGTTCCTGAGGAGCCATCCCGGTGTTCCTGAGGAGCCATCCCCCTGTTCCTGAGGAGCCATCCCAGTGTTCCTGAGGAGCCATCCCCATTTTCCTGAGGAGCCATCCCAATGTTCCTGAGGAGCCATTCCAATGTTCCTGAGGAGCCATCCCCCTATTCCTGAGGAGCCATCCCCCTGTTCCTGAGGAGCCATCCCAGTGTTCCTGAGGAGCCATCCCAGAGTTCCTGAGGAGCCATGCCCATATTCCTGAGGAGCCATGCCCATATTCCTGAGGAGCCATCCCGGTGTTCCTGAGGAGCCATGCCCATATTCCTGAGGAGCCATCCCGGTGTTCCTGAGGAGCCATGCCCATATTCCTGAGGAGCCATGCCCATATTCCTGAGGAGCCACCCGGTGTTTCCCTGCTCCAGGTGAAGAGCAGCGCTGCCACACGTGGATGCAGTTGCTGAGCAACCACTGGAATTAAAACTGGAATTAAAAGCATCTTTGGAGCCATCAGAGGAGAGAGAGATGTCTGAGGGCAGAGATGTCACTGCTCAGCAGCCCCAGAGCCTCCTCCTCCCATCTGTGCTCACTCACCTGAAACTTGGCAGGGCTTTTCTCTTTTCCAGTGCTGTGATTTGTGCACATGCCCAGAATCCCGGGATCACTGAGGCTGGAAAAGCCTCCAGGATCCAACCACTGCCCGATCCCCACCTGGGCACTGAGTGCCACAGCCAGGAATTCCTGGGACACTTCCAGGGATGGGCACTCCAAAGCTCCCTGGGCAGTTCCAAGGCCTGAGCACCTTTCCATGGGGAAATTCCTGCTGATGTCCACCCTGAGCTGCCCTGGCCCAGCCTGGGGCCGTTCCCTCTGCTCCTGCCCCTGTTCTCTGGTGGCAGATCCCAATCCCAACCCGGCTGTCCCCTCCTGTCTGGGAGTTGTGCAGAGCCACAAGGGCCCCCCTGAGCCTCCTCCATCCCCCAGACTCCTCAGGTTTCCTCCTAAAACCCCAGGAAAAAAACACTGTGGAAATCATATTTTTTCATAGATGGGATTGTTACTTCTTACAGGAACTTTTTGATTCCCAAACGAGTTCATGCCTCTTTTGTGAGGATTACAGACATTCCCCCACACTGAAAAAGCTGAAAATTGGATTAATAGATTTCCTTTCAGTTTTCAAACACTCCTCTGTTGTTGTCACTAGAATTAACAGGCTCAGGAGCTATAAAAAGAGCTCCCTGCTTTTTCTGGGGAAAACCCCTCCCCTGGGAATTCAGAAATGGATCTGTCATGTGAGATTTCCCCCTGCCTTCCCCTCCCTGCCGTGCTGGAATTCACTCTGCCTGCTTTCCAACCTCCTCCTATTCCTCTCCAAAGTAATCCAGACTCAAGTGTGTTGTGCAATTAAAGCAATAAAAAAAAAATGTAAAATTATAAAATTAACAAACACCAGGATGCTGGGTATGCTCAGGCTGAAAAATAATTAATGGATAAATGGAACAGGCACGTTAAGGACTAGGAAAAGACACTTCAGGTTGCTCTGAGTGTGCTCCTCAAGCTTTCCTGGATTTTTTTCCCTCAGTGTCTCCGTGCCTGGAGTTTCCCAATCCCTGTCCAGGTCTGCATCCAGCTGAAGGAGGGAAAAGAAAAGCCCAGAAGTTTCACAATATTTTTGTTTTATCCGGGCTCAGAGAGGCCCCATAACTCATCCTGGGCTCCAACAGCGCGTGGATCCCTTCCAGTGGAACTCCCTGGAGCTGGGTCACTCTGGGCAGGCTGTGGGGCTGGGGGTGGCACCATCCTGGCTGTCCCTGTCCCCGCCGTGTCCCTGCAGCATCCCGGCCCCTTTCCCCGGGCTCAGCACCACGGGCAGCTCCATCAACCCCGCAGCGAGGAGCGCCGGTCGATACCCCCGGTTAATGATGCCCGACTGAAATTAGGATCGATTTCCTGTCTCCTCCTCTTCCCAATTATGCAAACTCGGCTGTGCCCCCTCCAGAGCTGCCTTTCATCCCAGCTTTTAGAGGCGCTGCCCAATGAGGTTTCATTCGGAATTGTCAAAAACATCACAACCAATTCTGCCTTCTGCTTTTTTGTTCTCTGCTCAGTCTTCACCCCGGGGTTAATGGAAAATGATGTCAAACACCAGGAGTGATTTATGGAAGTCAGGCAGCTCTTGGCACCCTGAGCTATGGATAAAGTCAACTGCAAATTGTTTTCACATTCTAAATTACTGTACCCAGCTCTGGAGGAGGCTGCAAAAACTGCCAGAGGGAAAATGTGGGAGAAGGAAAGGTTGTGTGGTTATCTCTGAACTGAGCTGTGCCTCAGAAGAGAGAATTCCATTTTTTAAGCCAAACCTCTGCGCAGAATGCCAGCGATGGATTTTTCCTGGGAATTACCATGGATGTGGGGATTCCCAGCTTCACATCTGCCACATTAAACTGCTGGAACAGGAACTGGTGCAGGCTGGAAATCTCCTTATTAAGAGCCTGAATAGGTTTTGATTGCAGAACAAAGATCCCCAGGAGCATCTCTGGAATCAAAGGCATCCAATATGGGAAAGAAAACTTCCCTCTTTTACTCTCTGTATTATTTTTGTGACTCTGATATTTCCTTTCAAACTTGTGCTGGATTATCAATAAGATATTGGTTTCTTTGTCATTGTTGTGGATTTTTGAGTTTAAAATCTTGTAGGAGGCACTTGAGGGATTGTTTTTGTTTCGGGGTTGCCTCAAAACTTTGCTTGTCTTGAGACTGAGAGGGAATCTCCAAGGGCTTCTCATAAAAATAATTCTTTTTTCCCTCTCTCTCCTTGCAGGAAGAACTCAGGAGGCTCCAGCACACCCTGGAACAGGTCAATGATGGCAAAGACTCACTCCAAAGGTAAATGTGCCTTTTCCAAAATATCTTACCCATGAGAAAGGGAAATGGATTTTCCAAGGTGTGAAAGCTTTGCTGGGGGATCCTCTTTCTCACAGACATTATCCCAAATTTTGCCTTTCCCCCGTTAACAATCCCTGGTTTTAGTTACAAGAGGACAATTGCTGACAATGATATCAGTGAGTGCCCAGTTAAGACTCAAAATAACTCCACAGGTCGGGGTCTGACCTCCCAAATTTCCCTGCCAAGAGCTGCATTCAATCCATGCTGCTGCTCCATCCAGGGCAGTGTTCCCAGGTGCTGGATTTGGATATTCCAGCATTTTCACTTTGCTTTCTTCAAGCCATCAGTTCCCAGCAGCAACTCCTTGGCCATCATTTATTACAACGAGTTTATTCCTCACCTCCCCATGTGGCTTCTGCTGCTGTAACTCATTTGCTGCCAGCATTCCCATTGCTCCTTTCCATTTCCCTCTCCAGCTCTTCCAGCATGGCCGTGGGGAAGGAAGTTAATTTAGCAGGAATATCTGTTAGATCTACCAGGGGTTTTTTGTTTGGTTGGTTTTGCTTTTTTTTTCTTGTTCTTTTTTAAAATTATTATTATTTACAGCAGCTCTTTTGCTGGCTGTGCCTGTCCCTGGAGCTGTGGCAGCTGGGAGATTTTAAACGGATTCAGGCAGGTTCCCACTGGAAAACTGGATCCAAATTCCCATTTTTTGTTGGGAGCTGGACACAGAAGTCCAGATAACTTCCTCCAAAGACAGCAACACCTCCTGAGCAGCAGCTCTTGTTTGTTCTTTTCTGGATTAGGGAATTCATTCATGGGGTTGCAGGAATGTGAGGCTGGAACATGTTAAACTAATTTCTGTTTCTTTCTCTCAGCCATCAGCTCAGCATGGATGAAGAAAATAATATCCAGGAATATCCTCTCAACCTCCAGCCCTTGGAATCCAAAGTGAAAATGTGAGTAAGGAAAAGTGTTGGGTCTGCCTTGGAATGCAGCTGAGGGTGACCAATTCCTGAGCTGCAGGATCCACCCTGGATCCATCCTGGATTTCTGTGTAACTGGATAAAAGAGCTTCCAATTAGCAAACTGGAAAAGTTCTCTGTGTTCAAGAATGTGGAGCTAGGAAAATTTGTTGTTCAGCCTGGAAAGAAGAGAAGAGAAGGCTCCAAGGTGACCAAATTGTGACCTTCCAGTGCCTAAAGGGGCTCCAGGAGAGCTGCAGAAGGACTGGGGACAGGGATGGAGGGTCAGGAGCCAGGGAATGGCTCCCAGTGCCAGAGGGCAGGGATGGGTGGGAGATTGGGAATTGGGAATTCCTGGCTGGGATGGGATTCCCAGAGCAGCTGGGGCTGCCCCTGGATCCCTGGCAGTGCCCAAGGCCAGGCTGGACACTGGGGCTGGGAGCACCTGGGGCAGTGGGAGGTGTCCCTGCCATGGCTGGGGTGGCACTGGATGGGATTCCCATTCCCTTCCCACCCAAACCATCCTGGGCTGAATCACAGGATCACACGGATTCCCTTTGCACCAAGTTTCAAACGTTAAACATCAGTGTTGCACTCATTTTGTCATTTCCTCTGTGTGACTAAAGAATATTTGGGAATCTGCTGGATTTTTCCCTGGGTGCAGAGAAGCCAGAGCAGGGAAGGGCAGCACGGAGCCTTTTCCATGGTGATTTTCCCATTTAACATCAGTTCCCCAGGATTTCCTGGCAGGACCAGCCCTGGAAGTGCAGAATTCCTGCTCGGAGGTGCAGCACAGCCCTGAGCTCGGGAGAAGTGGGATTTGCTCGGGAGAAGCGGGATTTGCTCGGGAGAAGCGGGATTTGCTCAGGAGAAGCGGGATTTGCTCAGGGAGAAGCAGGATTTGCTCAGGAGAAGCGGGATTTGCTCAGGAGAAGGGGGATTTGCTCAGGAGAAGCGGGATTTGCTCAGGAGAAGCAGGATTTGCTCGGGAGAAGAAGGATTTGCTCAGGAGAAGCGGGATTTGCTCAGGAGAAGCAGGATTTGCTCAGGAGAAGAGGGATTTGCTCGGGAGAAGCAGGATTTGCTTGGGAAAAGCAGGATTTGCTCAGGAGAAGTGGGATTTGCTCGGGAGGAGCGGGATTTGCTCGGGAGGAGCGGGATTTGCTCAGGAGAAGCAGGATTTGCTCAGGAGAAGCAGGATTTGCTCGGGAGAAGCGGGATTTGCTCAGGAGAAGCAGGATTTGCTCGGGAGAAGCAGGATTTGCTCAGGAGAAGTGGGATTTGCTCAGGAGAAGGGGGATTTGCTCGGGAGGAGCGGGATTTGCTCGGGAGGAGCGGGATTTGCTCAGGAGAAGCAGGATTTGCTCAGGAGAAGCAGGATTTGCTCGGGAGAAGCGGGATTTGCTCAGGAGAAGCAGGATTTGCTCGGGAGAAGCGGGATTTGCTCAGGAGAAGCAGGATTTGCTCGGGAGAAGCGGGATTTGCTCAGGAGAAGCAGGATTTGCTCGGGAGGAGCGGGATTTGCTCAGGAGAAGTGGGATTTGCTCAGGAGAAGGGGGATTTGCTCGGGAGAAGCGGGATTTGCTCAGGAGAATTGGGATTTGCTCAGGAGAAGCAGGATTTGCTTGGGAGAAGTAGGATTTGCTCAGGAGAAGCAGGATTTGCTCAGGAGAAGCGGGATTTGCTCGGGAGGAGCGGGATTTGCTCAGGAGAAGAAGGATTTGCTCAGGAGAAGTGGGATTTGCTCAGGAGAAGCAGGATTTGCTCAGGAGAAGCAGGATTTGCTCAGGAGAAGCAGGATTTGCTCAGGAGAAGCGGGATTTGCTCAGGAGAAGTGGGATTTGGTCAGGAGAAGGGGGATTTGCTCAGGAGAAGTGGGATTTGCTCAGGAGAAGTGGGATTTGCTCAGGAGAAGGGGGATTTGCTCAGGAGAAGCGGGATTTGCTCGGGAGAAGCAGGATTTGGTCAGGAGAAGCAGGATTTGCTCAGGAGAAGCAGGATTTGCTCAGGAGAAGCAGGATTTGGTCAGGAGGAGGGGGATTTGCTCAGGAAAAGCAGGATTTGCTCAGGAGAAGCTGGATTTGCTCGGGAGAAGCAGGATTTGCTCGGGAGGAGGGCTCAGCCAAGGCACATGCTGACACCTGGCCCAAGGCAAGGAGGGATGAGCAGACCGGGGCGCTGGGAATGAGCTCTGAACTTCCAAACGCCACCGAATCATGGAATCATGGAATGGTCCAGTTGGAAGGGACCTTCCAAGAATTTTTAGTCCAGCCCTGAGCAGGGATGGCTTCTCTTAGGGCAGCTTGTCAGCATGGTTTGGGATGTTTTTAGGGGTGGGAAATCTCCCCCCTGCCACCCTCACGGGAAAAAAAATCCTTCCTCATATCCTAAATCAATCCTCTCTTCAAATTCTAGAATAACTTTAATTTTTGCTGTACATTACATGATACAGATTTTCCCCTGGGGTTAGTTATTCTAGAAGTCTTGATTTTGAATAATTCAACTTCCCCACATACTTATCAGAGTCCAGGATTCCTTTTGGAGCCTCTCCCAGCATGGATCCTCCAGCCCTGGCACAGGAATTACCTCCATCCAGAAAGCACAGCCTCACTTACAGGCCCTTCAAATATTAATGCATATTAAAGTATTAAAAGGACATGAAATTTCAAATTAAAACCCAGTGTCTTTTAAGCTTTTAGTCATGCAGATAAAAGACAGATAAAATAATCCATTTTCAGGGAACTGTCTAAGAGGGTAATTATGACTTCAGTTCTATTCTCCAGCTTTAAAATAGAAATACAAATAAATACAAATATGTAAATATAAATATGTAAAAGCTGCTCATCCCAGTGAATAAACCCTCAATTGCTTAAAAATCCTAGAAGGAGCTAATCCTGCAGAGAAGTTGTGGATGCTGGAATTGTTCCAGGCCAGCTTGGAGGGGGTTTGGAGTGACTTGGGATAGTGGAAATTGTCCCTGCCCACGACAGAGGATGGAATGAGAGGACATTTTCCAACCTAAACCATTCTGGGATTCCACAATTCCATGATACTGCTCTGGCTCTCAAATTCCAGTTGTATCTGAATACAACTGAAATGTGGGGTAAAAATAAGATATAGATGGTTGTTAATTCCTTTAAATGGTCAAATGGATATTTTTATTTTGATGGTGGAATGTAGGAGAAATTCCATGTTCTGGATGGCCTCAACTGAAATCACTTTGATGGGTTTTGGGATTGGGTTGGACTCTGAGTAACGTGGTAAGAGTTTGAAACCAGATCATCTTTAAGGTCCTTTCCAACCCAAACCACTTCAGAATTCCCTGATTCTCCTTAAAAAAATATCCTAAACTCTCCCAGTGGTGTCTTATACAAACCCTACAGAGCTATTCGCACGTGATCCTTGCCCAGACAGGAAAACAAAACACAGGAACCCCCAACCGCAATGCTTTGAAATCCTTTGTTCCCTCAGCATCCAGCGGGCGTGGCGTGAGCACCTGCAGCGCCAGGACCTGTCCCCATGCCCGGAGCTACGGGACAAGGGCAGCCCGTCCCCGACACCCCCAGCATCCCCGACGTCCCCGATGTCCCCAAGGTCGCTGGCTTCAGGCAAGATGAGCAGGTCTGTCAGCATGAACACCTTCTCCGACAGCAGCACCCCCGTGAGTCCGGCTGGAATTCCTCCTTTTTCCTTTCCTGCCTTCCGTTCTGGGGTTTGGGATAAAGTAAAAGCCCAGCTGAGGGGTCACGGGGTTGGTAATGGGGTAAAAAGGGGTTTTTAGGTGTCTCAAGTGACCTCCAGGCAGAGATTCCTCTTGTGGGCTCATCAGGATGTGTGACTGTGGGGATCAGACCTGGAATTCAGCAGATTTTGGAGGTGTTCTTGCTGGTAAAAAGGTTCTTCCAAGTGGTCCTGTGTTCTGTGTATTTAGGATACTGTATTCCCAAAAAACCTCAAATTGTGGTGCTTTTCATGCAAAGAAATGTGGTTTCTTGGTTGATTTTTGGTTTTGTTTCGTTGGTTGATTTTTATCAAGAAAGAGACTAAAAGAGGCTAAAGGAGACTTTGAGAAGTTGATTTAGGAGATCAAAATTAAATTTGATTTTGGAATAAATATTCCACCTTGACCAGTGGCTGAAGGCTGCGTTTCTCTTTTTAAGGCAACCCTAAATAAACCCCAAATACAGATCCCATTTCTGGAAGACAAACAGCTCTGTGACTGTCTCTGAATTGGGATTTTTAGGTCAATAAATAAATAAATACAGAGTCTGGAGATGTTGCCTTCAGCTTTGTGCCAGAAGACAGCGTTTGAGGGAATGGCAGACTGGAGCTCATGGAATAATTCAGGAATTGCAAGACAGGGATTGCCCTGGTGTGTGGTGCAAGAGGTGTCTCCCTGCTCCTGAGGAGGGAACAGCTTGGTTGGATCCTCACTGCCAGGACAGCATTTGGTGGCTTCTGAATCCCTACAAAAATCTGGGAATCACTGTTAGTGGTGTTCTTCAAGCTGAATAAATTTAATTCTGCCTTGACTTGCAAAGTTGGAGTGATTTTAATCTCATGAAGCCCAAGGCACTGATCAAACAGAGCTTTTCCAGGAAAAAAAAAAATCGGAATTTTGGGGATAATTTGACTCTGCTCAGTGTTGATCCAAGCGTTGATCCAGGCCCAAAGTGAAGCTGTTTCCAGCAGGTTTATTTTGGTTTATTTCTGTCTGGGTGCTTGACAGCATTTAACAAAATATTCCTGAGGGCACTGCTTTATTTTCAGGTGGGAGCTGGAGAGCAGGAGGATAAAGTGGGCTGGAATATTGGCTTGGACACTGACGTTTCATGGATTCAAGGGGTTTGGTTCCTTTAATTAGAGGAATAAATGAGGATTTAAATGTTTATCTGCCACTGGAATCTGCTTCCACCAGAGGTCCCTCGTACCCTGCGCAGGGACACTCCCGGCTGCTCGAGTTTCTCCAGCACCGATCTCGTTTGGAAAATGACACTTTGGGATCTTTGGGAGTTCAGGAAGGGCAGCTGGGAGTTCTGTATTTGTGGGGAGAAAGGGATGGCTCCATCTCCGAGTGTCTGTGGGGTACAACACGGGGCTCCCCATGGCAAGAACTGATGGAATGGGTGCAGTGTCAGAGCTTGAGGGATGAGATGGGAACTGGAGAATTCTTGTTTGGCTGCTGCTCTGTAGCAAAGAAAGGTTTGTGTGTGTGTTGTACAAAGAGCTTTTTAACTGTTGGAAAGGATCTGTTATTGATCACTGATCATATTGTGGTAGGGAGGAGCGCACAGGCTGGAGCTGGGTTGTCTTCACTTGCTTTTGTTTTCCTTTTGCATGCTAATTTTTGCTACAAAGAAATTAGAAGACAGATGTATGACAGATTTGAAATAATGTTCTTCCTTGTAAATATTTTATTTTTTGCTGCCGTGTAAAAAAGTGCCAAAACTTTCCTTCCTAGATGGGTTTCTGCTTTTTCCTCCAAAATCACTGAATGGTTTGGGTTGAAAGGGACCTTCAAGCTCATCCCATCCCACCCCTGCCATGGCAGGGACACCTTCCACTGCCCCAGGCTGCTCCCAGCCCCAGTGTCCAGCCTGGCCTTGGACAATTCCATGGATCCAGGGGCAGCCCCAGCTGCTCTGGGCACCCTGTGCCAGGGTCAGGGATTCCTTCCCAATATCCCATCTAAATTTCCCCTCCTTCAGCTTGAAACCATCCCCTTGTTCTGTCACTCCAGGCCCCAGCGAAGTCTCTCTACATCTTCCTCGTATCCCCATTCTGATTCTGGGAGGAGCTCTGAGCTCTGCACAAACTTCCTCTTCTCCAGGCTGACAAACTCCAACTTTCCCAGCCCTTCTCTATCAACATCATGGCCAGTTCTGGGCTTGCTCCAGCAGCTCCAGTCCTTCTTACTGTGGGGACACCGGATGAGGGTGCAGCATTGCAGGTGGTGTCCCAGGAACATTCCATGTCCAGATGTGTCAGCCCCACTCCCAGGAACATTCCATGTCCAGGGGGATGTATCAGCCCTGCTCTCAGGACACATTCCATGTCCAGGTGGATGTATCAGCCCGGTTCCTGTCCCGCCGGGCTGCCCGGGTTGCGGTGGCGGCGCTCGGGCGCTCAGCACCGCGGGCAGCGGCGGCTTCTCCCGCTCAGCACCGCGGACAGCGGCCGGGCCCTCCCGCTGCTCTCGCCCGGGCCTCGGGGCTCGCTGCCCTTCAGTGCGGATCTTACCCTAACCCCGTCACTCCTGACCTCCCACCCTGGCAAAGCACCTCTCTTCCTCTCCTAAAAATCACTGGGATGCTCAAAAGAATGGCAGGAACTGATTCCGTAAAATTCCCATTTTTTTGCTTGAGCCAAGTGCTCCAATAAGCAACTTTCTACCAAGAAATGGGGGGTTTTTTTGAGATGTTACCACACAAAACCTGTTTTTCCAAACAGGAATGAGTGTTTCCCTGATGATGCCACAGAAATATCCCATGGGGAAAAGAGCCAGGATGGATCTCCTCTGGCCCAGTTTGTTTGTCCTTCCTGCCCTGTGGGTACCTTCAAAGCTGGAACTTTCCTCAGTGATTCATTAAGGTTTGGTTCTAAAACAGAACAGAATCTCTCTGCAGCCTTTGTGTGTTGCCGGGTCTCCCAGCAGAATCCCATTTTCCCACTGGTGTCTGTGACATTGCCAGGGGGGTTTTGCACCTGCAGGAGTGATGGGAAGTTGAGGGAGAGGGAAAATCAATGTATGGGAGGCAGTGAAATCTAACAGGCAGTGGGGTGTTAATATGGGAACATTCCTTCTTTCCTGTGAGCCTGAATTCCCAAATCCATGAGCAGCAGAAAAACCATCTGATAAATATTTACAATGTGATTTCTAGATAATGTAAAAATGCAAATCCTTGCTCTTGAGCAGCGTGGATGGAAACATAATTAAAGATGAGGGAGACAAATCCAACTGAGATGAAAAGGCCTTAATTAGAAATCAAATATTTGATGGGTTGGGGAGAAACATTAACACTGATGTGGCTGTCAGATAACGCTTGGAATGAAGAGAACATGGAAAAAAATGTTGTTTTCAATCCCTCCCATTGGCTTTGGATAATCTCAGTTCTAAATGTGAGCAGGGAATTCAGAGTGCTGTGGCCTAACATGGAATTTGTCTTTGAAGTGGGTTTTTTATGGAGAAATAGTTGTTGAGTTTGTGTTTATTTGTGTAATAATCATCCCCAGTGATTATCCAAGTTTAAATCCCTTACAAATATTGTCCCATGGGATTGGAACTGCTGGGATACAAAAGGACCCTCTTGATGCTTTCTGCTGATGGGAACAGAACACCAAGAATTCCTTTCTTTTTATCTTGTGTGCATTGAAGGTTGAGTATTGATGGGATTATTGATGTCAATTTGAGCCTTGTGGTTTAGCAGCAGCAAAATCAATCCAGGAATGCTCGTGGTTGATGAGAAAACCTCTGATAAGACATTTCTGATTATGTTTCTGGGGGAATATTCAGCTGCCTGAGACACTTGAAACAGTTTTTTGAGTTCTGGTGTGGGTTTAGCTCTGTGAAGGTTCACAGTGAGATGGCTGTGGTAGGTATTGATGAGAGGTCTCAAAAATAGTTTAATTTATGTCCCACTTCAGGAAATTTGGCTGAATCCTTTATAAATCCTTTCTAAACTAATTCTATTTACAATATCTCATTTATTCCCACAGCAGGGAAATTCCACTGCCTGCCTTTTACAGAGCCATGCCCCAAAATGAAAAGAATATTAAAGAAGACTTTAATGCTTAATTAAGCAGGGGGGTGCAGAACAGATTTGCACCATCACAGAAAGTTCTTGGGGGGTTTCCCTCCAGCCCTGTGACAGCACACTGAAAATCCAGAATTTCCTTTGGCTGAGGAACTTCCAGAGGGCAGGGACAGATTTTCAGAATTCTATTTTCATGGGACCACAAAAGAGGGGAAAATGTAAGAAATTTAAGTAATGGACAATAAAGTCATGATTAGACCAGGAGGAATTAGATGTATAAAATATATTTAATAGAAGCTTACTGGGATGGAGAGAAAATCCAATGGAAATTGCCCCATCCTGAGCCATTAAATTATTTTAGTGGCTCTATCACCACTGAAATGTGGCAGCAGCACTTTAATGGGGTCTATTACAGAACAGTGGATCTTTCCAAATATATCCAGATTATCTCCTTCCAAAGGGCACAGTATTGATTTCTGCTCGTAAAATGAATTTTCAAAGTAAATACACCAGAAAAGTACATTTTTTGTGAGAATAAATATGATTTGAGCTATTTTACTGCTTGGAATTTAGGCAAATAATAATCATAATTCTGGCTTTTGGGAGATTCTGACTCTGTTTCAATAACTCCATTTTTTGAGGCAATTTTCCACGTGTGAAATTACTTATTAGGGTCAGCCACAGGTCATTTCAAGACATAAATGACATTTTAGGGAAGCATTTAAGGAAAAAGCTGCATTTTCTTTGGGAATTTTTTCAAGGGAGTGAAAATTTCACACTGGGGGCGAAAAAAGCCATTTCCATTTTAACAAAGAACCCAAAGTGAGCAGCAGAGAGGTGCTCTGGTGGTGGTGGTTCATGTCCCACCTGCTCTGCCCATCCTGGAGCTGAGCCCAATCAAGCTGAGCTTTTGGGAGGAAGGTTGGGCAGCTTTGCTCCTCCACAAGCACCTTCCTAAACCCAGTTTTAATGGACATTCCCACACTGGAGTTACTCAGGATTTCAACAAAACCTGCTGAAATCCTGTGTTAATGGAGATTCCCAGGCTGGAGTTATTCAGGTCTCCAGATTTTCTCCCAGCCCCATCTCTCATACCAATAATTTTTGGCAAAGCTACCCTTCAGCAAAGGCCTTTGACAGATCTAAGTCCAAAGGGGACTTTGGGGTTTATTCTGGATTATTCATTGCTTCCATGATTTGTTTGATTGCATCACTTGGTTCTCCCTTTTTTAACTTCTGCTGCTCTTTCTCCCTTTCCTTTAAAGTATCAGCCTTTATGAACCCCAAAGCTCCCCAAAGTTCCTCTGTCCTGCCCATGTAACAGTGAATTCTGGAGGGTTTCCCGTTTCCCAGGCTCTTCTCTCCAGTTAGATTTTGTTCAGCAGTGCCAGGATCACCTCACACCCCACTTGTGTCCTGATTCCTTGGACTGTGCTTTAAACTTCCCTTGCCTAGTGACTTCTGAAATTTTGACCTTATTTTGCCCTTCTTTGCTGACACTGAATTAAATATTTTTCCTCCCATTGTCCAGGGCAGGAAAATGCTGGGAGCTGAGCAGTTCCCACCTGGGAACACCAGGGCCAGAGGTGAACTGTGGAATATTCCTGTGGTTTATTTTCTTGGACATTTTCCTGCTGTTCTGATAACGCATTCCCCACACCCTGTGTATGCCAGTCCTTCATTATTTGAAAATTTAGCAGCTCTTGTTTTTCCAACTAAGCCCTTGTTTCCAGTAGCTAATTAAGGCACTGTTTAATTGCATTAATTCCTCTCACTCCGAGCCTGAACATGGAGCTCCAATCGCGTCAGCAGCCGGGCTTTGGCTTTTCCAAGGTGTTTAAAATTCCATCACTGTTCCAATAAAGCTCAGCCAGTGGATTATTTCTCATGGACAGACAGTCCATCCTTCTCCTGGGGGTTTTATGGACAGAGTGTGTAAAATGATAACACAATGAATGGGCCACTTGCCATCCTCTATCAGCTGCTTAAATCAGCTGCTCCAGACAGGAACTCAATACAGGAGAAGCTGTTCCAAATGGATTTTTCAGGTACAAGGCATAACAAGGAATTTCAGGAGTATTCTTGATCCATTGGCACCGGGATAGCTTTAAAGACATTTATGGGCCTTCAATAAAGATGCTTTCAAACCATCTTCAGAATAATAAAATCGCTTTGGTGCTCGGAGGAGCTCAGAAGAAAATCAAATTATTGTTAGATTTGATTATGTCAGTGTCCAGAAATCCCAGATATTGGATCAAATCCGCTGAGAAGCAAAAGGAGAATCTCGTTCAGGGAGGGAAAGGAAGAGATGGTTTTGCATGCAGGAATTTAATATTCCCCTGTAATTTTATTTTTATGTAAATTATGTAAATTAGATGAAGATGTCATAATATTTCCCATGCTGAATTCATGCTATTTATGAACACTGCAGTGCCTGTTTCCCCCTCTCCTGTAAAAACCTGCTGTGCTTCCCAGAATGCCAGGGATTTATCTCGTCTCCTGTGTTTAATTTTGCAAAATTGGGAAGCAAACTTAAATATGAAATCTTGAAGCCAAATTTTAGGATCAGATTTCCTACCTCAAAGGAAATGGAAAGGGAATATGGAGGTTCCGTGGAGAATTCAGTATTTTTAGTCCAGAGCTGTGTTTTTTGGGATATAGAGAAATGAAAATAGGCTGCCCAGGCAAGTGGTGGATTCATGGATTCACCATCCCTGGAAGGGCTCCAAAAATGTGTGGAGGTGGCACTTGAGGACATTATTTAGTGGTGAATAAGGGTTGATCTTCTGAATCTTTTCCAGCCTTAAGGACTCTGTGATTCCATGAAATTCTGGCCTTGGTGTCCCTCCCAAAACTGGGAATCCTGCTGTGGCTTCCTGCCCTCTTGGGGCCCATTTTGATGTTTCTCTTCCTGGCCAAATATTTCCTGGATTTTCTTCCAAAATCATTCTCAATTCACTTTTTGGGGGGGGGAGTTCCATGGGTGGCTGTAGGGCAGGGCAGGACCTTTGTCTGTCCCTTCCCATTTCTGGGGGAAGAAAAGCCCCAAACCATTGACTGAGTCCTAAATCTCCTCTAGGACAACACTGAGGCTCAGAGGAGTTTGGAATTTGCACGACCAAACCCCAGCCTGGCTTTTCCATATCCCAGTTCCCATTCCATGCCTTTAATCCTGATACACTTCTTTGTTCAGGCCATCTGCAGGAACTCCTTCATTCCCTTTGAATGAACAGATCCTTTGCTGCTCCTTGGCCCAAAAGAAAGGGAATGGGACAACTTTGTGCCTGGATTGTGACCTTTCCCTAAGGATTCTTGCTGCCTCTTGGAGAAATCTTTGGGAGGGCACTGATTCAGGCAAACCTGAGCCTGACCCATCACATCATCAGAAATCCCCAAACCCTCGATGCTGTAAAAACATCCCAGAGTTCCTTAACTCGTTTTCCAGGAGGAGTTTAATGATCCAGAAAATTAAGAATATTCACATTTTTTTTCCCAGTGAGGAGATATTTTAATTCCAAACGTTCCCACTTAATTTCCCTCAGAGCATAAACTCAGACCTTCCGTGGCAATGTCCTTTCAGCTGTCCTTGTTTGGGGGATTTATCTTCTCCATGCTTTCATTTTAAACCCTGCTCTTTGACACAAGAAAAGAATTATTTCATTTATTAAAGGCTGTGCCCACCATGAGATAATCATGGCAAAGAAATGAGAGGCTGTCACTGGCTCCTCTCTCCATGAAAAAGGAATTGCAGAGCTCCTGGCTGTCAATGGATGCATTTTCCAGCAGCACTGAAGGGCTTTATTTGACTTTTTACAGCACCACTGTCCTTTGTTTCCAGCCTTTGCCACACAGTGGAACTTTGTCTGCAGGAAGGGTTGATGCCAATGGTAGAAAAGGTCCTAAAAACTCATGGAATTTCCTTTGGGATACATGAGCCACAGTAAATGTTTTATTGCAGCAATAGGAGCATAAAGAGAGGAAAGCTTGGAGAATGGTCTTGCTAAGAGTGTGACAGAACAAATCAGATTGGAGCAGGTTTAATTCAGGTAAATCTGGGTTTACTCCCAAACTGGGGCACTTCCAAGAGGGTTTTGTTTTAAATCTGTAAGTATAAACTTTAATTCAATCGATTTTTTAAAAGTTGAATAAAAGTCATTTTTAGCATAACCTGATGTTGGGGTTTTCTCATTAATTAGGGCTGAACAGGAACTTGAGTATGAGATTGGTTGCTGGTGTGTTTTCCCTTTAACAGTTCATTTTAGTGGCTTCTGCATGGAGCAGCCAAAGCAGTGGGAATGAGCTGTGTTTGTAATTCCAGCACTGCTTTGGCAGCAGGGCTGGACATTCTGGATTGATGCACATCAGAAACTTGGATGTCTAAAAGTGAACTCCCAATGCCTTGGAGGTTTTGCTCCTCCCGTGTTTTCCTAGAATTCCAGGATGATTTGGGTGGGAAGGGAGCTTGAATGCCATCCCACCCCATGCTGTGGGCAGGGACACCTCCCACTGTCCCAGGGTGCTCCCAGCCCTGTCCAGGCTGGCCTTGGGCACTGCCAGCGATGGGGAAGGTGTCCCAAAGTGTTTATTTCCTTGGTTAAATCAGTGCTGGAGATCAACTGAATTCCTGTGGAATTTCATTTAAAACACAGAAATTACCCGAGGTTTTGGGAATTCGCCTTGATGTAAATGGGAAATGTAGCTGTATCCTAATATAAAGATTTCCATAGATGAAGTACTTTATAATTGCATGATCCAGATGTTTTCCTGTTCTATAACACCTGGATGGACACGTGCAAAACACAAAGATCCAGTATCCATCTGGTATCCATCTGCACCTCAGCTCCTGGATCCCTTGGCACAGGGGGCTGTGGCATCAGTCCCTAATGAGTCTCTCCCTGTGTCCATAATGTGGGGATTTATCAGAGCAGCCTGATTTTCCCCACTGTGACTGATAACTCAACTTCCTCCCCTCAGCACCTCCATTAAACGTGGGAAAGCTTTGCTTGGTCATTAGGATGAGGAATCCAGAATTGGAAATCATTGCTTATTAAATATTTCCCAAAAAACCCAAAAAAAGCTGGGTTTTAAAGTGTAGCTGGTTTGGGAGATCAGCAGATGGAGAAGGAGCAGAGAACCTCTCCTGATCACAGCCAAGACGCCTGGAAAAATGTTTCCACAGTGACACTAAAATCTTAATAACCTGTCAAAGGCTCTGCTCAGGAGAGGTTTGGGATGAAAAATAGCTCCAAGATTTCCAGCTGAACAATGCTGGGTTCATTAAGCATCCATCAAAACACAAAGTGAAAGTTAATTTACCTCAAGTCTTGCTCCTGAGCTAAGCCAGGGCCTATTTTTGAATTTTCCAGGAGAAAATTGGGCATTTCAGCCATGGCTTTCTGAGAGCCCAAATTTGTGAGGAGCAAAATCCCAGTAGGGAAAGATTGAGAGTGATCAAGTATTTGAAGGTGCTGCTAAATCTCAAATAATTGTTACCTCAACACAAGAACTGGGAAAAAATGAAAGAAGTAAAACCAGAGCCTAATCACCCTGACAGATTAATTACACCCTCGGGGAAATTTGGACAATTGGATCAGAAAAAACTGGACTGGTTTTGGACAATCTGGTCAGGAGAAACTGAAATTTCCTGGGGCTCAGGAGAGCCTGGACACCCAAATTGTTCAGTTTTGGGTGGCCTCCAAACAATCAGACAAATAGGAGCTGCCCAAGGCATTTTCTCCCAAAATATGAAAATTTTCTTCTCACAGATGCTGTCCCAAACTTTGCATTTTTCCTTTTTCCCCACCACTGCAGGTTGCTGTTGCTTTATTTTGCAGGAGCTGACATGGTTACAGAAATAGATTTGGGTTTTTTAAAAAGGTTTTTTTTTAGCTTTGTTTCAAACAGGGCCCTGTGGAAGGAAAGGGGAGTTTGAGCTCTGCCTTCCACACAAGTCCTTAAGGGCAGAGCTGGTCATGGAGGCAGGCAGGACAATATTTTCTCCTGCTTTAAAGGGCTGTGAGTTGCCCAGAGTTTTCTGGGGGGCCATGTCAGCATAAGGAATGTGGGGACACCCTTTCAGGAGTTTCTTGGAGCTGTTATGCATTTAAATTGTCCCATTAGGGGGCCGTGCTCCCCTGGCTGCCAATACAGATCAGCCTCAGGAGAGCTATGCAGGCTCTTCCAGGAATTATTCCTGCTATTTCCCACTTTAATGGGCTGCTTATTTTAGGAAAACAATAATTTTCCCCAAATGAGGCAGCCTGAAGTTTAACCTTTGTGGGCAGATGTTTATTTGCTGTGATGTTCTTATCTCTTATCACAGATTTATTCAATAAATGGGTTTATAACAACCTGATCAGGCCCTGCATGGATCCAAATTCCTGCATTCCTTCTCAATTTCTCCATTCCCTGCTCCTTCCAAACCAACAGGAACCCCAAAGAGACTGAAGTTAAAAACCAGAGGTGGGGACAGAACAATTCCCTGCAGTGGGGCTTTTGTCCATAATGAATAATAAAAGCTAAAATAGAAATCCTAATGAATGCCTGTAATACTCAGCTGTGCTTCACTTCTAAAGGAATGAGAGAATTTAAATAGAAAATTCAATATTTAAAATAGCCTTAAAAATATGAATACCTGGATCAACATTTTTTAAAAAATACAAAGAAAAATAGGTTGATAAATCTATTTTAACCTATTTTTAAATAAACCTACAAAAAAAAAAAAAAAGGGAGGGGGAGGAAGAGTGAAAATATTTATATGAAGGGTTAAGACATTACCATTGGCATTTACCTTTAATTTTCAGATGAATTTTCTTCCCAGGGCTGTGGTTTCACTGGGATGGAAGTTGGGTGTTAAATCAGGATCCTCCTTTCAATCCTTCCCCCTTCAATTATCCAGCAGCTCTCTGCCAGGGAGCTGAAGGAATTAATGAGGGATTATTACAATTTTCTGCATTTGAGACATTAGACAACAAGCCCACCCTCTGCCCCCAGGAGATCTGACTTTTATTACCAGGTCCTAGAAAAGATTGACACTGGGAAGCTTCAAATCCAGCTGCAAATCCCCTTCCCAGGAACAGAATCAAGGAAAAACTCAAATGTGGAACTCAAATAAATTTATTTTCCCACCAATCTGCCAGATCTCATTTGAAAAGTTTCTGTGCCTCTCACTATTTTGGCTGACAGGAGTTGCAGAAATGGAAACCAGCAAAGAAAATTGGCAGTTTTCCCCTCTCCAGTGATAAAAAGCTGCTCTAAAAGCTGCTCAGCAAGACTGCTCTAAAAAGTTCTTTATTCTTCATTAAATTCTCTGCTGCTGCCACCTCATAGTTTGGGATCCAGGAGATCCTGGCCAGAGTTTGTGCTGCCATTGGATTTTTTACTCTGTTTCCTGGGAGGGGAATTTACCCTGATGCTGCTGTTCCTGGGCTGGGAGCAATGGGATGAGAGGAGCCTTGAAATCCTTGATTTTTATTGATCCCAAGCCAGCTGTGTCCAGATGTTTTGTTGATCCCAACCCTTGAGGTGTCCATGGATAGATTTGTTCCTGTGACCAGGGCTTAGCAATGTTTTTGTGGTGGAAAATAAAACAGAGTTTTTAAAAAAAGTTTAAAATTAAAAAGAAAATTTAAAATAATTAGATTTTTTACAAATTTAAATAAATCTTTTAAAAACTAAAATGTAAAAATTTTAAATTTAAAAACAAATTAAATAATTTAGGAATTTAAAAAGTGTCACCCCAGTTAAGAATTTTTGGGATCAATTTGCAGTTTTAATGCTGAGGGTTGGCCTCAGATCAAATCTGGGGGTGTCTTTTTGGTTCTGGTCTCCACCAATTTCACCCAGCCCTTCAATTCCCTGCCCTGAAATGCAGACAGTTACACCAAGGAATTATTGATGCTAAAAATCCTCATTTTCCAAGGGAGGAATTGCTTCTTCCCAGCTGGATTTGTCCTTAGGGAGCAGAATTTGGGACCAGAGGTGTCCCTGTGGCACAGAGCAAAGGGAATTGGAGGTGCAGCTTCAGGAAATCCTGCAGGGAATGAGCTTTGGAGATGCCTCCTGAGGGGGGATTTGTTTGTTTGGTCCACACCCATTCCTGCTTCGGGAAAGGCTCCACGGCACCGATGCTCCCTGAGCAATTCCCAGGGCTGGTTTTCCTCCTGCCCTTGGGAAATCCCAGCCGGGGTGGATCCCAAACCTTCCCTTGGCTCCGGGCTTCAGCCCCGTCATTCCCATCCTGCTCATCCATGAAACCGCGCTCCAGAAGTGAAGAGTTCTCCCAAATCCATGAATAAATCCCTAATTTTGCTGTGTCACCGCTGCCGAGTGATGTCACCACAAAAATGCAAATGAACTCCTGGAATTAAAGCTGACTCCGCTTTTCTGAGCTCACCTGAGCCCTCCCCAGCCCAGATTTATCCCTTTGCCGGAGCCCCAAGTCCCAAAATCCCATTGTTGTCCCAGCCGGAATTTGCATTTCCAGGAGGGATTTCTTTTGTCTCCCAGCGCTGGTTTTATTGTTCTCGTTGATAATCTCTTGATTAGCCTCCCATCAGCGCTAATCACTTGTTTCCTCCCGATCAGGGAGCCTGAGAAATAAATACGGGACGCGGAATAAATGAGGAGCAGGAGGGTGGGAATGTCCCACGTTCATTCCAGAGGCGCCAGGAAAGCACAGCCCCGTGGCTCCAGGAATAAATTAATTATTGAGGGCTGATTTCAACCACCTCGTGCATATAAATGGAGATAAAATCCCACTTTTGGTGTCAAATAGGGACTGAAAAGTGTCCTGAAAGGGTGGAGTTACAGCAGAGGGATTGCTGGGCTCTCCCCATTCCCTGTGCTCCCACATCCTCCCCAAGACAGGGGAGCCTGGAGCTGTTCCTAACCCTCACTCCAGGATACCCCAGACTCAGGAACCTGAGCAGGAGGGTGGGAATGCCCAGGGCTCCTTCCAGGGACACCAGGAGAGGAACAGGAACATCCCTGTGCCTCCGGGAGTGAATTCATCACCAAGGGCTCATTTCAGCCACCTCATGGAGATCAGCGCCTCTAAAATCCGATTTTAATGTAAAATGGGGGTTGAAACGTGTCCTGAAAGGCTGGAATTGCAGGACAGGGATTGCTGGGCTCTCCACATTCCCTCCTGTCCTTTCTGAGCCTCTTATCCCCATCCTTCCCTCCCTCCCTGGAACATTAAGAAAGTAAAGAAAGCTGAATAAATGAAAAGCCCTGTGAATTATTTATCCCTCTGGAGCAGCTTTTCCAGAGCCCTCCCTCCCCCTGTGCAGCTCAGCTCTGCTTTAGGTTTATTTGAAATCATCCAAGGTTTCGTTCCAATTTGAATTCTCCCCTGCTAATTAATAATGAATGGCCTCACTTGTTCTGGAATCTCTTTTTTCCAAGCAGGGATTCAGGGAAAGGGAACCAGGCTGATCCTGCCCTGCTCAGGCTCCACCACTGCCCAGGTGGGAAATTAATTCAGATTTTAACCTAAAGTTGGAATTTTTTAACTTCTTGGTATTTTCCCCTTTTTGCTGTATTTTTTGCACCTTTTTCAGTATTTTCCCAACGTTTTGGTGCATATTTTTCCCCTTTTTGCTGTATTTTTCCTGTCACTGTGCTCCTATGTGGACCTTTCCCATGCCTTTTTTCCCTGTCTGCTCAATTTCTTCCCTTTAATCTCATTTTTTGGAGAGCTTTCTCCTCCAGTTTTATGTGCCACCACCACCCCCACTGATTTTTGGGGTTTTTTTCCTTTTTTAATGATTTCCACTCTGGTTTTTGCACTTTCCTCCATTCTCTCTGGGTGTTTTTCACTCCACCTTTGCTCAGGAGGCTTTCCCCCAATCTGCCCCTGCTGGAGGAATTTTGCAGCCAAAATATCTTGATGATCTCTCCATATTTCCAACAGCAGATGGACCTAGAATGCCAAATTCTGGGATTTATTCCATTTTTTCTGGGATTTATTTTCCTTAGTTTTGTTTAAGCTGGGCATAGTTTAATCCTTGAAAATGAAAAATTCCCTCATGAACATTCCTCACCTTTTTTTTTTTTTTCTTTAAACCTTGAATGAATTTTTTGCCTTCTGGCTCTTCCTGGGAGGAATCCCCTGAGGATTAACACATCCCTGAGGACCTGCAATGGGAAAAAAGATGGAAAATAAATATAGTTTTATTTGAATTTTGTTTTTCCTGGGGGAAACTTGCAGAGAGTACTTTTTGTGTCCGTTTTCCAGCTGTGCTGATCCATGAAAAAATTCAAATTTACCTAAAGAAAGGCTCCAGGAGGGCACTGAGGACACCTCTCCTGGGATTCTCCTGCTCCAAGTGTCAGCCTGGATTTCCTGTCAGGATGCAGAACATCCCAGCAGCTGCTGCTGGAACCTTCACAGCTCCTTTTAGTCTGCTAAGAAAGGGAATTTTAAAAGTCAGGTCAGGTTATTTAAGGGAATAACCTCCGATGGGGGTGAGGTTTCCAAGCTTTATTATGGAAAAGTGAATTATGACAAGTTGGAATTTAAAAGGCAGAATGGAACAAAGAGTTTGAAGGGTTGGAAAATTGGCCTGGGATTGCTTTATTTGTGGTTTGACTCAGAAAAAGGGGGAAATTTTCCTGCCTTTTCCCACCATCCATAGAGGAGAAGTTCACAGACAGATTTCAAGGATTGGTGCTTGGAAATGAATCCCCATTTTTGAGCTTCCTGCAATTTTCTTGCTGCTAGAAACATTCCCATTTCGTTCTTGGATGATCTATAAATTTCTGTGACAATGAAATGTAAAACCCTCCCACTATCCTTCGACACTCCCAGCCATGGGGCATCCTCGGGAAAATCCATTCCAGCCTCCCAGGAGAAATTCCTTCAATGTCCCATCCATCCCTCTGTCCTTGTGAAGCCATTCCCCTTTCCCTGTCCTTTTCCAAGGGATGTGTTCACAGCCTGGGAATGGCAAGAGGAAGGAGCAATCAGGGATGTGTTTGTTTGTGCTCCAATCTCATAAGGAATGAGCAGAAACCCATTAGGGAAAACCCTAATCCCGTATTGGAAAGGGGGGATTAAGGGACCCAAGGAACTGTCCATGCCTGGAGTTGTAGCACATCACAAATAGTTCATTAAATAATGAATTCTGAGGGAACTGGGGACAAACTGGCCCTGGCTAAAGGGGGGAAGATCTGAGAGAAGAGAACCAGATTTGTATGGACAGAACACAAGGTCCCTTTAATCCCTTTGTGAGGAGCCATTTCCTTTTATTTTGGATTTTTCCAGCCCTGGCTGTCAGAGGCCTGTGGGGAAGGGGCTGCACAGGTGAGGAGGAGATGGAGGAAGGCCTTGACTGTGGGGAGACTGTGCCTGGCAGCCTGCTCATGTCCCATGGGGACAGCAGCATGGGACACCAGGGACACTGTCCCTGCAGGGACAGCAGCAGGGGACACCGGGGACACTGTCCCTGCAGGGACAGCAGCATGGGACATTGGGGATACTGTCCCTGCAGGGACAGCATGGGGGACACCAGGGACACTGTCCCTGCAGGGACAGCATGGGGGACACCAGGGACACTGTCCCTGCAGGGACAGCATGGGGGACACCGGGGACACTGCCCCTGCAGGGACAGCATGGGGGACACCGGGGACACTGTCCCTGCAGGGACAGCATGGGGGACACCAGGGACACTGTCCCTGCAGGGACAGCAGCATGGGACACCAGGGACACTGTCCCTGCAGGGACAGCAGCATGGGACACCGGGGACACTGTCCCTGCAGGGACAGCCACGGGGGACACCGGGGACACTGTCCCTGCAGGGACAGCATGGGGGACACCAGGGACACTGTCCCTGCAGGGTCACTGTCACCACATGGGAGTCTCTACCAAAACCGGCTTTGGGAGGAGGCAGGGCAGAAAAGTAACTGTGTCACAAACCGTGGGGGCTTTTCCAGCTGGCTTTTTCAGGGTGGGCTTCTGGGGTCTTGTGCCTTTTGCTTTTCCATTCTGGGGCTTTTGGAGCTTATGCTTTTGTCTTTTTGGGGGGGTTGAGTCTTATGCTTTTTGCCCTGGCCCCAGCCTGTTTTGTCCCTTTTACCTTGGCTCCAGCCCGTGCTTTGTCCCTTTTACCCCGGGCCCAGCCCGTACTTTGTGACCCGGCCCCGGCCCCGGCCCGTTTTATCCCTTTTGCCCCGGGCCCAGCCCGTGTTTTTTCCCTTTTGCCCTGGCCCGTGTTTTGTCCCTTTTGCCCTGGTCCCGGCCCG
This sequence comes from Agelaius phoeniceus, assembly GCF_051311805.1. Classification (NCBI taxonomy): domain Eukaryota; kingdom Metazoa; phylum Chordata; class Aves; order Passeriformes; family Icteridae; genus Agelaius; species Agelaius phoeniceus. The sequence continues at coordinate 25,650,350 of NC_135274.1, read as the reverse complement.
TGTTTTGTCCTTTTCGCCCGGCCTGCCTTTGAGCTCTCCGTCCCTCACGGCCGCCCCGGCTGTCCCGGCTCCCCCTCATGGCTGTCCCGTCTCTCCCTCATGGCTGTCCCGTCTCTCCCTCATGGCTGTCCCCGCTCTCCCTCACGGCTGTCCCGTCTCTCCCTCATGCCTGTCCCGGCTCTCCCTCATGCCTGTCCCGTCTCTCCCTCATGGCTGTCCCGGCTCTCCCTCATGGCTGTCCCGGCTCTCCCTCATGCCTGTCCCGTCTCTCCCTCATGCCTGTCCCGTCTCTCCCTCATGGCTGTCCCTGCTCTCCCTCATGGCTGTCCCGTCTCTCCCTCACGGCTGTCCCGGCTCTCCCTCCCGGCTGTCCCGGCTCTCCCTCATGGCTGTCCCGTCTCTCCCTCACGGCTGTCCCGGCTCCCCCTCATGGCTGTCCCGGCTCTCCCTCACGGCTGTCCCGGCTCTCCCTCACTTCTGTCCTCCCTCCCCGTGTCCCTCCTGCTTTGTCCCTGCTCCCTGCCCGCCCTGCCCGCCCCCGATCCAGGGCACTGCCCACACCCTGTGCTGGCTGCTGTCCCTCCTGTGTCCCCCAGTGTCCCCTCACCTGTGTCCGCCGCCTCAGGAGCCATCCCGGGCCGGCAGCGAGCACAGCCCCGGCCCGGGGGCACGGCCGGCACTCCCTGACCGCCGCTGGTATCGCCCTTTTCCCTCTGTCTCCTCTGTCTCTCTCCCTCCCATCTTCCTCCCTCTTGCTCTGCCTTTCTACCCCTCTTTAGTAGGGTAACTCCTTTTTATTTTGGTTTTTCAATGCCCCGTTTTCCCTCGGTCTCCTCTGTCTCTCTCCCTCCCATCTTCCTCCCTCTTGCTCTGCCTTTCTACCCCTCTTTAGTAGGGTAACCCCTTTTTATTTTGGTTTTTCAATGCCCCGTTTTCCCTCGGTCTCCTCTGTCTCTCTCCCTCCCATCTTCCTCCCCCTTGCTCTGCCTTTCTACCCCCCTTTAGTAGGGTAAGTCCTTTTTATTTTGATTTTTTAAGGCACTCTTTTCCCTCTGTCTCCTCTCTCTTTCTCCCTCCCATCTTCTTCCCCCTTGCTCTGTCTTTCCTACCCCCCTTTAGTAGGGTAAGTCCTTATTATTTTGGTTTTATTTCGTTACCAATAAACGGTTCTCAGACGTGATGTTTGCCTCGTTTGGGTTAATTTCAGTGCTGTTTTTAAAAGAGCTCCTCACAGTTCCTGCAGTGGAACACGGCACCCTCCTGGTGGATCAGGAAGCAGCTCCCAGCAATGCTGGATTTAGGGATTTATTTCTTTTTCCCCAGGTGGAATCAGATATTTTCGAATCCCACTAAATTCTGAGTTCCCAATCCCAGAGCTTGGCTCCTGCTCTAGCCAAGGACTGCCCATCCCAAAGTGCAGCTTCATGTTCTCGTCCATAGGGAAAATATTTCCAATATTCCCTTCTTTCCAAAATCCATGAAAAAAAGGGATTTTGTTGGAATCTCTCTGTTCCTATTTTGGATAAACTGGAGCTGCAGGAGCCTGGGAACTCCATGCTGGGATGGCTCAGGATACCCTTCACCCTTCTCCTCTCAGACACAGCCCAAGGTAGCAACAAGCCCACCTTAAATATGGAAAATAATCCAGGGGATAACAAACGCAAGGAATTGAGGCTGGGAATTCATTGGCTGGAGTTGCCTGCTGCTGGAATGTCATTTATTCAGCTAACAGGGCAGGAATTCCAACTTTTTCAGCCCTTCCAGGGGGAAGTGTTAGTGATGAGCTAATTGCTCATCCCACTTCCAATGGAAAGGGGTTTTCCATGGGAACGAGCAGATTTTTGGGGTTTGGCCACGGTGGAGCAGCTTAATTTCCATTCCGACTGGAATCTGGATTCCATGAGGAAGGAAAAAGGATCCTCTGGACACTTTAATCCCTTTCCAGACCTTGGAGCAGGTCTGGGATTGCCACAAAGAGCGAAATTCCAGGGACAAATCCCGGTGGGAGCCACAGGGATGCAGCCAGCAGGCACCACGGGGAGCAGAGCCCGGCCTGGCCACCACCCTCAACACCAGCATTCCTTAAAAAGGACAATCCCACGGTTTTTCCTGGAATTCCCAGCACCAGTTTTCCTTGCTCCGGGTTTTTCCTTGCATTGCTGGCTGCCTCCCCTGCATTCCACGGCCAGGCGGGCTGGGAAGTGCTGCCAGGAGCAGGAGCTCCGGCTGGATCCAGCCCTGCTGTCCCTGTTCCCGGAGCTGCTCCTGGGCTCATTCCCAGCGGGAAGGGCGAGTCAGGGGCTGGAGACGCTGATCTGATCTGGGAAATGCCAGGAATGCCGCTGAGCACCTCCAGGATGGCGTGAGTTTGGAAGCGGAGCCGGGAAATAACCCCAAAAGGCTAAAAAGTCATGGCATATTAATGCTTGGAATTGTCTGCTGGAGCAGCACGGGAAGAGGATGAATAATTCAAGGCAGACAGGATTTCCCTGGCAAGGTCGAGCCTTGTGAAGGGGAGGATTTTTGGAGAGAGCAGCATCCCGCTTTCCTCGGGAAGAGATCTCCCTCCATCCCGGGGGTGAGGGCAGCTCCAGGAGCCGTCTGGATTTTGGGAGCTCCTTTTGGAAGCGGCGGGACGCAGAGCTCAGCTGGAACCGCGGATGCCAGGGGAATTCAAAGTGGATTTTTCAACTCCACGGGCGAATCCCAGCGGAATGGGCAGCGGGAAGGGGAAGAGGGGAGCGCAGCCGTAGCGGGGCTCGGGACCCCGACACCCCAATCCCCGGGATTTCCCCAAAATGCCCTGAAAGGAGCCGGGAGTGGAAGATGAATGTGAGTACCCTGAAATCGGCTGCCTGCGGTCTGAGCGCTGCTCTGCTGCTCCTTTGCACCTCAGTCCCCTCTGTGAGGCACAGCCCGGGGACAGATCCTTTAAATAATTCCCAAAAAACCCTCCTGGGCCTCACTGGAACGAGGAGGATTTTATAGGCACCAGGGAAGGAGCTGAAGGATAGGGAAGAACTCCAGGGTTTCTGATTCCAGAGCCCAGCTCAGCCTGGACCCACCTCAGCAGCTCACAAATACATTGATTATTAAAACATCTATTTATTTGGACAGTCATTTGTTTTTAAAGACATTTGTTTATTTATTAAAATGTTTAATTGTTTGGATATTTAATTGGACATTTATTTATTTACTTGGGCTTTATTTGTTTATTTATTTATTTATTTAAGACATTTATTGTTATTAAGGGACACCCAGCATTTAGTAGTAATAGTAATAATAACAATAATAATAACAACAACAATAATAGTACAAAATGTCTTGGCTCATTCTCCACATCCCCAAAATACACCCCGGGCTCCATTCCGAGCTCAGCAGCCAAAAATATCCATGGATTTTATTCTTCTGCAGGAGCAACAACTTCACCAGCAAATCTTAGATCCTTGGGAGGGATCCTAATGGACTTTAGGTCATTATTTTTAACCTTAATTTGATTTATTTGATGAATTTTACGGTTTTGTTTCTCAAAAAGGGCATCAAGGACAGGGGACAAATTCCTTGGAGTGACCTAAAGGGAGTTGATGGGGCTGGGGATTTTATAGGGAATAATTCCAGGAGGGGTTTTCAACTGTGAGACTCTGCCAGCAGCGCTGTGGATTTCCTGGGAATCTGGGATGTTGGGCTGGGATTGTGACTCAGCATCTTCAGCCCAGGGATGGATGTGCTGGGGGCAGGGAGAGATAGGCAGGAGTTGTGTCCAGGAATTCTGGGATCTGCTGGGACGTGCAGCCCCTCTGCAGCACCCCTGGATCCCTTGGGATCCCTCCCTGGATCCCTTGGGATGATCCCTGGTGCCAGGGGCTGCTCCAGCCGTGGATTCCCACCCCAGGGAGGGAGGGAGGGAAGGGAAGGAGCTGCTCCATGGATGTGCTGCCCCTCCGGCCATGATCCATCCATAGGGTTTGGAATGAGGACACAGAGCCTGGGGAAGGGGTGTCCACCCCAGGAACCCCCCAGTCCTCTGGGTATGTTTGGGGTCTGTTCCTCAAAGCTTTGGACAAGGTGTGTTTGGATCATTTCCTGAAATCCCCTGGGTTTCAGGCTCCTCTTGGCTGGATTTAAAATCCCTGCTTGGGCCGGGTTTTGTGGAGGGTTGGACATGGGGAAGGATTTGGTTTGGGGGCAGAGCAAAGTTAAACTCCAGCACCCTCCCAGGGGAAAAGCAACACCTTGGATATTCCCAGATCTTCTGGCTCCAGGGAAAAGCAGCTTTGGGATTTCAGGAGTGTGCCAGGCCTGGGAGGTGTCTGGGAATTTGTTTTCAACACCAGGGTGGCCAGAGGGCTCCATCCTCCCTCCCTGATCCAGTGCTGCTTTCCAGGCATTCCTTCTCCCCTCCCTGGCAGTTATCTGGGGCCATGTCCTTTCTCCCAGCTCTAGCATCCCCCATTTTCCCTCATTCCCATCATTCATAATGAACCCTCTGGTGTTAATTGGAGCCTGGCACAGCCGCCCCAGCCCTGCTAAGAGGATTTTCCACTTTCTGTTCTCCCAGCTTTCCATTCCAGGGGGAAATCCGGCAGCACGAGGCCATTCCCAAAGCCCTGGCTGCAATATGAGCTGTAAATCAGAGGCATGGGAAGAATCATGGAATGGTTGGGGCTGGAAGTGACTTTACATCTCATATAATATATTTATTATGTAGTCTGTGTTGGTTTGGGGAGTTGGCTTTGGGTTTTTCCTTCCATATAATGTGGGATCAGGGGTGGCACTGGATGGGATTTAAGGTCCCTCCAACACAAACCATTCCTGGATTCTCTGAAGTTACAGCACAAGCTCCATGTCCCACAGCCATTCCCAGGTCCTGATACAATTCCCATGTCCCACAGCCATTCCCATGTCCCACAGCCATTCCCATGTCCCAGAGCCATTCCCATCCCCAGCTCCCACCCTGCAGGCACAGCACCCACTCCAGCTGCTCCTTCCCCGTTGCCCTGGGTGCTGCAGGCCCTGAGGGCTCTGCCCATCGCTGGGGCTGGGATGGACCATCCCTGCTGGCAGGGATTGATAACCATGGAAAAAGGGACATCTGAACTCCACCAGGCCTGCAGCAAAGTTACTCCGTGGCCAGAGTCTCCCTGCTTGGGATTTGGGGCTGGAAAAGCCCAACCTGGAGCTGTTTGTGTGAGGCACTGAGCTGAAAAGAGCAGTGAGGGATGGAACAGAGCAAGACAAAGCCTGAGCAGTTGCTTTCAGCCTAAAATGTAGATTTATGCAGAAAACAAATATCAAAAGCTGCATCTGTTGTGGGTGAAGCACAATTCCTCATCAGGGAGCAGAGCTCCTTCCTCGCTGCTCCATTTGCTGCAGTCACAGATTTTATTTTCCATGGATTTGCGTGTCATAAAGGAGTTTGGGGTTTTTCTGAAGTTGTATTTCTTTTTTTAAATATAAATGAGTATAAAAATACTTCCCTGAGCCAGGTGGCCACGTTCCTGATAAGGCACATGAGGAATCTCTGGCCATGCGTGTGTTTGGGCAAACCAAGCAGGGAAGAGCCAGGAAAGAGCCTTTGGATGGTGCAGAGTGTTTGGGGTGATAACAGGGATGGCTTTCCTGGTCTTTCCCTGTGTGCAGTCTGCATCCCAAGGGAGGGGGCAGGGAAAGCTCCCTGCAGCAATTCCCCCTCCCAGGTGGCTGCTCCACACTCGGCTGTTTCAGAGAGCAGTTCTGCAGTGCCTGAAAGGAATCTGTGCCTGTGCAGCTGCACTTCTGCCACCCTCTGCTGCCTTTCTGCTCCTGGGCTGCTCCTCTGGCTTCCTCAGAGAGCAAATCCTGGGAGGAGCAGCTGGGGAAGGGAACAGCCTGGAGAAAAGGGGGAGCAGGGGGGACCTTGTGGCTCTGCACAGCTCCTGACAGGAGGGGACAGCCGGGGGGATTTGGGATCTTATCCCAGGGAACAGGGACAGGGGGAGAGGGAACGGCCTCAGGCTGGGCCAGGGCAGGCTCAGGGTGGATATCAGCAGGAATTTCCCCATGGGAAGGGTTAAACTTTGGCAGGGGCAGCCCAGGGAGCTTTGGAGTGCCCATCCCTGGAGGTGTCCAAGGAATTCCTGGATGTGGCACTCAGAGCTTTGGGCTGCGGACAAGGAGGGGGTCAGGCCCAGGTTGGATGATCTTGGAGATCTTTTTTAACCTAAATAATTCCATGATTCTGTGACTTTGGGGCTGCCCCATGGATGCAGCACCCCAGGTTTGGGGGATAACTGCAGGGAAAGGGTCAAGGGGGACATCAGAAATGGGTCAGGGGTCTCAGTGGTACCTTCCCAAAACCAGCTCTTGGAATCCCATAATCACTGGGGAAAAGGAATCCCAGAATCATTAACAAAAAGGAATCCTAGAATCATTAACAAAAAAGGAATCCCAGAATCATTAACAAAAAAGGAATCCCAGAATCATTAACAAAAAGCAGCCCCAGAAGCATTTAGGTTGGAAAAGCCCTCCCAGCACATCAAATCCCACTTTTCATCCCCCCAAGCAGGAGGGGAGCCAAGGAAACACACACACACCTCCAGGGAATGCTGTGGGCATCCCAGGGACCATCCCACACACCCTGCACCACCTCTGGCAAAGAAAGGAGAGGAAAACCGGGGAGGAGAAGGCATCACAGGGTGTTTGGGCCTGGCCCTGAGATCCAGAATAAAACCTTAAACCCAGAACAGTTTGCTCTGAGCCTGGTTATTGAGCTGTGCTGGTCCGACGGTTCCTTGGGAGGGCTGGTTGGAGATCTCAGGAGTCACCAGGGAAAAGCAAAACTCAACCACACCCCGATGGGAGCGGGGTCTGCAGGGGCAGAAACAGCGAGGGAGAATTGTCCCGGCTGGAACCGAGAATCGGCAGCAGCTCTTGGCTCAAAGTTCCCTGGGGATGGAGAGCATTGAGGGATTTGATCCCCCCCGCTTTGAAGCAGGAATTCCTTTTGCAGCCGGAATTGCACCTTCCCCTCTCCTGGTTCGCTCCAGGCTTTGGCTGCTTTAGGCTGGGATTAATTATCTGTAACCTGACTCAACCCCTGAGCCGGGCTCGGGCGGTGCAGACAGGGAGGGGCGTCCTGGTGACCGTGGCACTGCGGATTGGGGCAGGAATAGCCAAACTTTATTTTCCCAAACCATTTTCTGTGCCTCTCCTTCAGCTGACTTGGACAAAAAATGATTCACTGTAAAATACTCGCAGTCCCAGAAAATGTACAATCCTCAGCCCTAAGTCGGGCAGCGAGCTGGACCGTCCAGGATGCAACAAAAACTTGGGAGAAATTCCTGAATTTTGGTTTTTGCCGCAAACATTCCCAGATTTGGGCAGATTTGGGATGAATCCTCCCGCATTCTCCCGGAGCTGAGCTCGCTCGTCCCCGCTCCTGTTGGACTCCAGCCCCTCCCAGTGACAACCAGAGGCCCCCAAGGTGATTAACGCGCTCCTTAATTAAGCTGAGACTTCCTTGAGGGACCGATTCCTCTCTGCCCAAAGGATCAGGAGGAATTTTGGGGGAGAAATGCTGCAAAGCTTCTGTGCACACGCTGGGATTCGGGAGTTAATGCATTTAGAGGAGGCAACATAAATATTAACATTCAGCAGGGCTCTGTGGATTCATGCATTTGAAATATTCCAGCTATTTCCCTGCTCGCATTCCTTACCCACGTGCCTTCCACAGCGCTTTATTAAAGGGCAATTCTATTTTCCCCCTGGCCTTGATGATTGCAAGGCATTCCAGAGGCTGTGGGACAGATAAGGAGATTCCTTTGGTTTACTCCAAGGATTTTCCTGGCCCTCCTGAGCTTCCGGGCTGGGGCAGGCACAGGGGAAGCAGCTCCATCCCTGGAATTGTTTCTGCACAGGGGAAGCAGCTCCATCCCAGAATTGTTTCTGCACAGGGGAAGCAGCTCCATCCCTGGAGTTGTTTCTGCACAGGGGAAGCAGCTCCATCCTTGGAATTGTTTCAGCACAGGGGAAGCAGCTCCATCCTTGGAATTGTTTCTGCACAGGGGAAGCAGCTCCATCCTTGGAATTGTTTCAGCACAGGGGAAGCAGCTCCATCCCAGAATTGTTTCAGTACAGGGGAAGCAGCTCCATCCTTGGAGTTGTTTCAGCACAAGGGAAGCAGCTCCATCCCAGAATTGTTTCTGCACAGGGGAAGCAGCTCCATCCCTGGAATTGTTTCTGCACAGGGGAAGCAGCTCCATCCCTGGAATTGTTTCTGCACAGGGGAAGCAGCTCCATCCCCAGAATTGTTTCTGCACAGGGGAAGCAGCTCCATCCCAGAATTGTTTCTGCACAGGGGAAGCAGCTCCATCCCTGGAATTGTTTCAGCACAACTTGGACAGGGCTGGGAGCACACTGGGATAGAGAAAAATGTCCCTGCCCATGGATAGGGAATGGGATGAGCTTTAAGGTCTTTTCCAACCCATTCCATGATTTTAGGATTCATCCCAGAGCAAATAATTTAGAGGAAAACCAGTCTGAGCAGGAACAGCTCTTTCATCCTCCAATTTTTCCAAAGGGAAAGATACAACGAGGACTTTGGGGGTGTTTTAGAATGTGGGGAGAACTTCTGGGAGCGAGGGAAGCCCTGGCAGGGGTGGAGCCATCCCAGCAAGCATCAAATTCCAGTTTGGAGAGCGGGATCTGCCACAGCCCAAAGTGCTGAGCCTGGCCTAAAAGGGATTTCTTTGGGATGCTGCCCTTGTCCCCCTCCTGCACCTCTGTCCCCTCCTGTGCCACCAGAAGAGCTTTGGTGGCAGTGCCACTGCTCAGAGTCCTGCTGTGATTTCCCTCCCCCTCTATATTAAGCAAAGCATTAATTGGCTAAGTTTAATTTGCTGAATTTAAAGAGTTAAACCTGCCAGTCCCAGCGGTAGGAGAGCAATGCCCCGAGGCCAGGAATGCTGTGCCATGGAATCCCTGTGCCCTGCAGCTTCCCGAGGGAGGGTGCAGCATTCCAGAGGGGAATGCAGCCCCATGGATCCTGTCCCTGCCCCACAAGGAGCTGCAGCTGAGCCCCCACCATGCCTACTTTTAAATTAATTAGCCTTAATTTGGCATTTCAGGGGTGGGGTTTGGTGCTGGAATCTCAGGGATGCACAGGGCTGGAAAACCTGGGGCAGGGCAGCATCCCAGTGTAATCCATGACCCCAAAGGTGGGGATTGGGCATCCCAGTGTAATCCATGACCCCAAAGGCAGGGATTGGGCATCCCAGTGTAATCCATGACCCCAAAGGCAGGGATTGGGCATCCCAGTGCTCCTGATCCTAAAAACAAAGATTGGACATCCCAGTGCTCCTGACCCCAAAGGCAGGGATTGGGCATCCCAGTGTTCCTGGCACTGGCACCCCAGTGCAATCCCTGACCCCAAAGGCAGGGATTGGGATAATGGGAGTGCACAGGGCCTGCAGGATGTTATTGGGATTTCTAGAGAGGACACAACCTTTCTGTAGGGATAAGCTGTAGAATATTCCACTCTGCCAGAACATTTGTCCCAGAATCATCAAATCTTGGAATTCCAGAATGGTTTGGGTTGGAAAGGACCTTAAAGCTCATCCAGTCCCCTGGGTGGGGCACCTTCCCCTATCCCAGCTGAACTCTGGCAGCTTTTTCCTGCCCATGGAATGAACAAACCCCAGGAATGCTCAGAGAGGGTGCACAGCAGGGAAAGGAAATGTGCCCTGATCTCAGTGCAGTCCTTTTCCTTCCAGGAAAGGGAAACTCTTTTTGTTCACAGGAAACTTCCCTTTCCTGCTTTATCCCAGGGATGTTTTTATCCCAGAATCATTTCCCTGGCCAATCCCACCTGGGCAGGGACAGTGCTCAGCTCTGTGTGGGGGTCACTTCAAGGAAAAAAACCCCAAACCCAGTTTTAAAAATAAAAACACAATTTGGGAGCTCTGGGTGGATATGAGGGTGTTGGGATAAAGACCCAGCTGGCAGAAATGTTCCCATATTTAGGGATTTATGGTGTTTTAAGGGTGATTGAGACTTCCCTGCTTTCCTTCTTCTCTGACCCAAAAACTTCTGCAATTTAGCAGGAGAGAACACAAGAAACCCATTTTAGAATGGGGTTACAGCAGTGCCAAAATAGAAAAATCGAATCAATTTAAAGCTTGTGATAATCAGCAAACTGCCTTTGAAACCAACACCAGGAAAAGAATGAAAATCTGATTTTTGTGATGTATTTCTGCCTCAGAATCAACCCAACAAGCCTTGTTTGCATTAAACCTCCTTGGCATTGGATAAAGGAGCTGTGAACCAGATTCTTTCATCTCCAAGGGTTTGTGTCCACAGCCTTGAAAATTCCTACAAATCCCAAGTTTTCCCTGGTGTTGGAAAAGGGTTTGTGGAAGAGAGAAATGCCATTTGTGTTTGGGATAGAAAGAGCTGGCTCCTTCCTATGCAGGTCGAGCAGAAATATGTTCCCTGGGTATAATTAGAAGTGAGGAGGGTTTACTATGAGGTTAAAAATGACTGGATCTGTCTGCAGTGGGAAAAAAATAAAAATAAAAAAGGGAAACTTGGAAAAATCACGTGTGTGATGTGTTAAACCTTGTGAGAAAACAAATGTGTCTGAGGACAGGGCAGCAGGGAGGGCTTTGCAAGGACTGGCACCTCAAAGCATGACTTCAATGAAGGCTGAAGCAGCTTTATCCCACTAAAATGGGAAAATTGGGATTGTGAAGTGCCTGCCACTCATTTCCTGCCATTCCAGATGTCACACCGGGAAATTCAGGGAGAGGGAAGCGCTCTTGTCCTCCACCAAACGTTATCAGTGCCCTCGTGGTGAGGAAGGGAAGAAACTTCCCCAGTGAGGATCCCATAAATCAAAACTGTCCCCAGCCTGGGAGCAGCGAGGCAGCTCCTCCTTTGCTCAGCAAAAAACCCCTTGTGAGGCTGGTGGTGACGTGAAACCAGCCCCAAATAAAGAATTGCACCACACAAATTGTGGCAAATGCCACCCCCTCCCAACCTTGTGCTGAAACCTCTTCCCCGTGTAATTCATCTCCAGGATTTTGCTCCTTCCTGCCATTTGCTGGGATTATTTTTAAAACTGCACTTTGCAGTTCCTGATTTTCTGGAGTTTCAGCCACCAGGCAGCCTGGGAGGGAAGCAGGGATCAGCTGGGAGCAGGGAGGGATTCAGCTGCTCCTGGGGGTCAGGACAGAAAATTGGGATAATCCAGGCTGAGCACCTGGAGGAGACACCTCAGGGGAAAGGTTAATCCCAAATAAACCCTGTGATATTCCCTGTGTATCCCGGCCCCTTTATCCTCCAAAGCCCTGCCTGGGGGTTGGAGTCTCCTACAGAAAAGCTGCAGGGTTTGAAAGTCTCCTATAAAAAAGAGAGGGATTTTTAACCAGGGCAGAGCAAGGGGGAACGGCTTCCCACTGCCACAGGGAGCCTGGCAAGGAACTCCCAGAGCAGCTGGGGCTGCCCCTGGGTCCCTGGCAGTGCCCAAGGCCAGGCTGGATGGGACTTGGAGCAGCCTGGGACAGGGACAAGATGAGTTTGGCGTTCCTGTCCGTGAGTCTGTGATTCCCATCCCACAGGGAGAGGAGGGGATGGCTCCAGGACACTGAAAGCTCTCAGCCCCAGCCCGTGCCCTGCTCCCCGTGTTTGTCCCGTCTGATGGGGCTGCTGGGGTGGGGTTTGGTGCTCCCAGGACTGCTGGGATGCCCTCCCTGCTCTCTGCTGCTGCCCAGGAGGGGATGAGGAGTCAGACCTGGCACAGGAGACCCCTCCTCACCTCCCCTCCCTTTGCCTCCCCCTGCCCGGCCGGGTCCCCCTGGAGGAGCAGCTCAGCAGCCGCAGGAGTTCAGGGCTGCAGATGATCCCTCCTCCCTCTCATCCCTTTGGGATTCCTGACAATTCAGGCCATGGTTCCCCCTGAATCACCTCCCCATCACCTCCCCACCGGGCACAAGCTTTAATTTTTAACCCCCTGTGCTGCTCTTGGGGCAGAGTTCATTTTCCCCCCAGTGCAGGGACAGGCTGGAATTAATTTTGGATTTGTGCTGGAGACAGAGTGGATAAGCCAGTGATGTTTTGATTCTCGTGGGTGACCTCAAGGGTATTTCTCACACAAAATCCTGCCCTAAAACCAGCTCCTAACCCCATGCAGTGTTTCAATATTCCAATTAAGAGTCGCTGGTTCTCCCCTGGCCCTGAACTCTGCCCCTGCATACCCAGAGGGTTGGGATTGCAGGGACCAGAGGGCAGCTGGCTGCTGCCACATCTCCAAGCCCTGTGTGGAAGTTCCTGATCCATGGGATTGATGCTCCCCATTTCAGCCACAGTGCCTTAAAAGGTCTCCTTGCTGTGGAGTTGGGAATGGGAACATTTGCGTGTTAAACTTGGCTTCGGTGACCCAGAATGCAGAAACTAGATTAGTTTTTTTTAGCAGAGTTATTTATAGGAGACTCTTAACGAGTTACTTTAAATTACTTTTAAAGAAGGAAAGCGAGGGAGAGGGTGGCAGCAGGGGTTTGTGGCGGGTCCCTGTGGTCCCTGGGGCGTGGGAGGGAGGATGTCACTCCTTGTCACTCGCTGTGACTCCCTGCAGTCACCCACAGCCCCGCACAGGGACGATGCCACCTCCTCCCAAACCCAGCCATAAAATCACAGCATGGTTTGGACGGAGGGACCTTAAATCCCCCCCAGTGCCACCCCAGCCATGGCAGGGACACCTCCCACTGCCCCAGGTGCTCCAGCCCCAGTGTCCAGCCTGGCCTTGGGCACTGCCAGGGATGCAGGGGCAGCCCCAGCTGCTCTGGGAATCCCATCCCACCCAGGAATTCCCAATTACCAATCTCCCACCCATCCCTGCCCTCTGGCACTGGGAGCCATTCCCTGGCTCCTGTCCCTCCATCCTTGTCCCCAGTCCCTCTGCAGCTCTCCTGGAGCCCCTTCAGGCCCTGCCAGGGGCTCTGAGCTCTCCCTGGATCCTTCTCCTCTCCAGGTGAGCCCCCCCAGCTCTGCCAGCCTGGCTCCAGAGGGGCTCCAGCCCTGCAGCAGCTCCATGCTCCCCTCTGGCCTCTCTCCAGCAGCTCCACGTCCTGCTGGAGCCCCCACACCTGGGGGCAGCTCTGCGGGTGGGGTCTCACCTGAGCGGGGCAGAGGGGCAGAATCTCCCCTCCCGTGCTGCCCAGGCTGTGGGATCAGCCCGGCACAGGGGGTTTGGGGCTGGCAGTGCCCGTGCCCGGGTCAGGCTGAGCTTCTCTTCCACCACCACCCCCAAACCCCTTCCCTCCGGGCTGCTTCGATCCTTTCTCTTACCAGCCGGGATTTATGCTCGGGATTGTCCCGACCCAACAACTGCGGGAACAAAGAGTAACATTTAAATAGAAATCTTTTTTTGTGTGTGTGTAACAGAAAACCAGTTACAATAGCTCCTACGACAACATCAGCTAATATCCCAGTTATAATTGTAAAAAAGGAAGCCAGAACAAGAACAATTGAACGGAATACCGAGAACACGGGGTTTTCTGCCCGTCGGAGCGGCGTTTCCTCGCCGCCAGCCGGCGTTTCCCGCAGCTCCCGAGCGGCGGAGCCGGAGCCCGGCCCCGCTCCGCCCCCGCCCGCTCCGCCCGGGGCCGCCCCGCGCCGGCGGCGGCTCCGGAGCGCGGGGGCGGCCCCGGGCCGGCGTTTCCCGTGCCCGGCGGGCAGCAGCGCTCCGGGCATCCCTGACACGGCCGCCCTCCGCTTCTCTCCGGCAGGATTCCCGGGAGGATGGCATGGATTTAGGCAGCGACGCCGGCAGCAGCCGCTCCAGCTCGGAATCCAACTCCAGCAAAGCCACGCCGTGCTCGGAGGGCAAGTCCTCGCCGTCCCCCAGCAGCCTGGACCTGGCGGCGCTGGAGGACTCGGAGGAGGAGGAGGAAGAGGAGGAGGACGGGGGGTCCCCGCCGTCCCCGCCGCGCTGCCCGGCCGCCCATGGGCGCCGCTGCGGCCCCGCGGCCGCCGCTGCCCGGCGCTGCCCCCGCCCGCGGCCCCCGCCCCGCTCGGACCCCGCGCAGCGGCGGCGCGGAGCGGCCGCGGGGCCCGGCGGGCGGCGGAGCGCGGGGGCGCGGCCCCCCCGGGACCCGCAGCCCCCGGCCATGGACTGGGCAGCCCTGGAGAGGCACCTGGCCGGGCTGCAGTGCCGGGAGCAGGAGCGCAAGGCGCGGGCCAGCCCCGCCTCGGTGAGTGCGGAGCGCTCGGGGCCGCGGATGAAGGAGGGGGGAAAGGGGATTGCTGGGGATCCCGCCTGGAGGGATGCTGCAAGGGACCTTCCCCCTGTGCCTGCCCCTGCCGGGGCTGCAGGATCCAGCGGGAGGATGTGCAGCTGCTGGAGAGAGGCCGGAGGAGGCCACGGAGATGCTCCAGGGCTGGAGCCCCTCTGATCTGGAGCCGGGCTGGCAGAGCTGGGAGGGCTCACCTGGAGAGGAGAAGCTCCAGGGAGAGCTCAGAGCCCCTGGCAGGGCCTGAAGGGGCTCCAGGAGAGCTGCAGAGGGACTGGGGACAGGCTGTGGAGGGACAGGAGCCAGGGAATGGCTTTAAGTGGCAGGATGGTGGATTTAGATTGGATTTGGGGAAGGAATTGTTCCCTGTAAGGGTGGGCAGGCCCTGGCACAGGGTGCCCAGAGCAGCTGGGGCTGCCCCTGGGTCCCTGGAAGTGTCCAAGGCCAGGCTGGACAGGGCTTGGAGTAACCTGGGACAGTGGAAAGTGTCCCTGCCCAGGCAGGGAATGAGATGTGCCTGAAGGTCCCTTCCATCCCAAACCATTCCATGATTCTCCAACTTTCCCGGAGCATCCTTGGGCACTGGTGGGGCTGGTTCCCTGCAGCTCCGGGCATGTGGCAGGGGCTGGTGTCCCTGGCAGGAGCCTGGTGCCACCACCAGGCTGTCTCAGAGCTGGGTCCCTTGGAGAGGCCAAGGAATATCAGCTTTTCCCAGCTGGGAGCAGTGCCAGGCTGGCGCTGTGTGCTCTCCTTTCCTGAGGGAAGAACCTTCCCCAGGCCCTGCTGCCAGCCAGAATGAACCCTCGGTGCTGTTTCACAGAAACCCCTGTAAATCGGGGCCTGATCCCATCATTCAGGGTGATTTGGGAATTGCACAGAACTTCTGAGCTGCAGTGATGTGAGAGGAAGGAGCACTGCAGACACCGGTGACACGGCAGGGATGAGGCTCTTCCATAATGGATGAATTCCAAAGGAATCCACCGAACCTCTCTGGAAGCTCTGCAGGAGCCTGTGGATGCCTGAGGAGCTGAGTGCCTCCCCAGCCTGCCCCATGGCCTTGCCTCTGGCACACACTGATTTTTTTTCCATGATTTTTTTGTTGTTTAAAAGGTATTCCATGCCCTAACTTCCTGTGAAGTCACCTCGTTCAGGGAGGTGGGGATTTCCCCCTGAATCCTTGAATTACAACTAATTGGTGACAAATCTGGGTGGGTGCTGGGCAGGATGAGTAAGCTGAGGGATGAGTGGGACTGCTGCCATGCAGGGATGCTTTTTTCCAAAGCCTGAACACCGGAGCCTCAGTGCCTTGAGGAACTGACAGGTAACAGCTTTAATTACAGTCATTTGTGCAGCAACTCAGCCTGGAAAAAAGGGAAAAAAAAAAAAACCCACCAGAAAGAAAAAAACCCACCTCATTTTTGTGGTTTGGGAGCTGATTTCTCCAGCATTATCTGGTCAGCTCTGCTGGCACTGCTGGGAACTCTTTGCCTCCAGGCATGAGCTTAACCAGGTGAGCTGTCACTTATGGAATTCTACCCCGGTCAGGGCTTTCCTCCTCCATGCTCCCGTTCCCTCCTGCAGGCACAGAGGCCCTGGAAGGAATTCAGGCTGCCCCACGCCCTGACTTGTCCCGTGCAGAGCTGGGCTGGGAGCTTTGCTGTGCAGATCCAGGGCAGGAATAGGCTGGATGGACACCCAGAGGAGCCCAGGGCATGCAGAGCATCTCCCAGGGGTGGCACCGAGCTCCAGGTCTCTCCCTCCCCAGGAGCTGCAGTTTGCCACCCTGCAGATGTGACTTTCCCAGCGTTTGTGGCCCTGGAGAGACTTTGCTCAGCTCCCCAGCTGTCCTGGAGGCACCTTTGCTCCAGGGTTCCCCTTCCCTTGGCTCCCAGGGCTGAGGAGGAGGAAGAGGTGTTCCAGCCCTGCTCCTTCCCGCTGGGATCAAAGGGAAGGGCTGCTGGGAAGGGACCTTTCCCCTCCTGGCTGGCCGGGAAGGGCTCTTTGATGTCCCCGTGGCACCTCCTGTCCCTCCCTGGCCATGCCTGTGAGCACCCAGCGTGTCCCACGAGCTGCATGTCCCCAGCACCTCCCAGGCTGAGCCAGACCAAAGTGAAAATCCCTGCCTTATTTTTGTTTTCCCTGCCCTTGACATTTCCCTGCGGTTCAGTGTTTATAAGAAACCCTTGCCTTGCCCTGCTGGAAGCCCCAGTGTTTGTAAACATGGGAATGGTGGAGAGGAGGCAGCCAGGGAGCAAGAGCAGGGAAATGTGTGGATTGCTCCCACTGCCTGCTGGAAATCCCAGGAAAGGGAATTTCAGTGGGACAGGGAATCGGGGTGGGGGTGAAAGCAGCTTGGACTGGAAGTGTCTCCTAGGCTGGCTGCTCCCAGGAATCCAGAGAGATGTTTCACTGGGATGATTTTATTAAGATGATTTATTAAGATGATTAAAATTGAGGTTTTTTTCTGCTGTCAGGACCTGGTTTCCTTGGGGTTTGCCATGCCCCAGGTGAAGGCAGGGCAGGGGTGGCCCAGCAGGGCAGGTGCTGCTCCCTGGAGCTCTGCTCCTCCCCTGCCTGCTCCATCCTCCTCCCCGGCCCTGCCTGAGCATCCCAAGCCCCATTCAGGGATCTCTGCTGATCCCCAGGGCTGTGTTGGGCCCTTGCAAGGCCACACTGACATAGAAAAACTTCCAAAATTAAATATATAAAATAAAATATATATTTATATGTATTTTATTAAACATATATTTTATTAAATATATTTAATTAAAATTTAAAATAGAAATGTGTATAAATATATTTATTAAATATATAAATATAATAATTCCAAAATAAATTTAATATAGAAATACAAGTTTTATATTTCTATATATTTATATATTTAAAATAAATATATAAATAAATATATAGGTATATAAAACCATATAAATATATATATAGTTAAATATATTCAATATAATAACTTCCAAAATTAATTATAGAAATAAAATTAAATATATAAACATATATTTATTAAATATATAAATATAATAAATTTGAAAATAAATATATAAATAAAACCAATATAAATATAAAACTATATAAATAAACATAAATAATAAAACTAAGATTAGAAACGTGTGGTTTAAATAAAAGTATATAATACCACATAGTACAAAACTTGAAGTTTAAAGTTTTAAAATATAGTAATATATATGAAACAAGTTAAAAATTTTAAGACAGAAACTAGCCATTCTTTACCTTCTTCTTCACCTTCTTCTTCATAAGTTAAGTAATATTATGTAATTAAATAAAAAATTCCACATTACAAAACATGAATAATTAGTTATTAATTAAAGATAAAAATAATTTAAACGTAATTTTAGTTAACCAATTTATCCTTAAAAAACCTTATAAAGACAAACACATCACCGTTTTTCGTGTTGTTAAAATAGAATACTGTAAAACTCACAACTTCTGAAGCTGTAACGTAAATAAAAACTAATAAACGTCCAAGTCCACACAAAAAATGCCATCTCACAATGTCACCCTGACTGTGCTGAGGGACGTGGGCCGTGCTGGGCTGGCAGGAGAAGGAAATTCCCACTCTAAGGAAGCCCCCCCGTGGCTTTTGGAGGTTCCATCCAAAATGGGCTGGAGTGCAGGGAGGGCTGGGGCGCTGCAGCTGCGCTCAGTGCAAGGTTGAAGTGATGAGGGGCCTTGGGTCACATCCTTGGCTGCAGAGATGTGCCCTGGCTGGCTGGAAAGGCTGGGAAATGGGATTTTAATGGTGTCAATGCCACGGGCAGGGCTGCGGTTCAGCTTCCAGCTGGGGTGTGAGGCCAAGGCTGCTCCCTCGGGCTGAGGGTGCCTGAAAGCTCCTACCAGGAAATCTGGGAAGGGTTTGGCAGCTCCTGCTGGGCACTGGCTGAGAGGAGCAGAGGCCCAGGGGGTGGCATGGCCTGGATGGCTCCATCCTGGATATCCCATATCCAAGGACAGGCTGTTCTTGGGGCAGGCTGACTGCAATGCTCCCTGCGGGCCAGGTGGGCAGGTGCTGTCCAGAAATGGAGAATATTCCTGTCCTTCTTCCCCAAAAAGGATTCAATGGCTGGTTTTGGAGCTGGATTGAGTGGATGAGGTCCCTCCAAGCCTGAGTGGCTCTGGAGTTTTCTGGACGCCACCTAAGAGGAGAAACCCCTTTCCTGAAGGCACTGGAGCTCAGAAGGTTCACTATGGAGATGCTTGGCTCAATCTCCTCACCCAGCTGCAGGAAGCCACCCCCTCCCATTTTTTTTCCATTTTTCCTCCATTCCTCCACTTCTGGCTGCGTCCAGAGTGGTACCAAATGTGCCCTGGGATGATTTATGGCCCTCAGGAGCCGTGGAGGTGCCGGGGAAGCGGCGAGGCTCCGCTTGCTGTGTCTCTAATGGCTCGAATCAAATCCAAATCAGCCTTAATGGCTTTAATATTCCTCCCATTGCCTCTCCGAGGATAATTACAATCAATAGGAGGGATTGGCTGGGAAGAATATCTGCAAATTCTGCAGTCAATTAGAGAAACACTGGCAGGAGGGGAGGTGGCTCAGGCAGACCCGGCCGTGACAGGCTGGGCAGGGAGGCAGGGATGGAATTGCCCAAGGAATTGTGCTGCCCACAGGGCTTAGTGCAGGCAGTGCTGCTAAAAGCTCATCCCTGCAGCTTCCAGGATTTCTGCAGGAGCTCTCTGGATGGGGAAGGATGTGCTGGATTTTATCTGTTCATCCCTGGAGCATTCCTGCCCGTGCTGGGACAGATCAGTGATGGTTATCCTGTGGTGGGGAATCTGTCCAGACACTTGGACTCCTGCATTTCCAACGCTTCAGGAAGTTACATTTGTGTCCTTCCATGGGCTGCTGGTCCTCCAGGCTGTGCTGAGCCTCATGGAGGTGGCCATGGTGCTCCTGCTTCCCTCTGAGCTGCTCCATCGGTGCCCGGCTGCCCACGGGGCGACCCTGAAGGCAGCAGAGAGCACCCAGAGCCCTGAGCTCACCCTGGGGAGGGTGGAAAAGCCTCAGCTCTGTGTTTGAAAGCAGCTGGGAACCTCCTGGAAGTGTTCAAAACGTGTGGAAGTGGCACTTGGGGATGTGGTTTAGCAGTGAAGATGATGGTGGTGGATTCATTTTGGATTTGTTGGTCTTAAAAGGGCTTTTCCAATCTTAATGATTCCATGGAAAGACTTCAGGGTTAGCCCAGGATATTCCAGAAGCTGCAGGATGGAATTCAGCATGGACCATGTGAATACCTCCTTCTTGCCTGTGTCCCTCTGAAAATGTGAAACTAATTCAAAGCATCGGCTAAAATCTTGAAATAATTTCATAACTGGCCACGGGCAGAAATCTGATTTTCATGGATCAGAGCAGCCAGAACGGAAGGAGAAATGTATGGACCAGCTTGGCACGAGGAAGGAGAGAAATGGAGCCAACAGGTGCTTGTTCAGGCCATGTGGGAGTATTGGTGGAGCAGGATTTTTGGGAATGGGGCTGGGATGCAGCCCAGAGCTTTGGTGTAAAGCCTTGATCCACCTTGGAGCGCTGGCCCAGACACGCAGGGAGCAAATGCTGGCTTGGAGATTGGCAGTGGGTTGGTTCTCCCTTAAAATGAGCCTTCATTGCTTGATTGAAGTGTGAGTTTTCCCTCGCCAGGGATGTGGTGTTGTCTGGGATGGGAGCAGGGAACAGCCAGGGATTAATGCCTGGAAGGAATTTCTCCAGCCAGGAGCTGTCAGTGTGGGAATTTCTGCTTGCAGGAAATTGCATTTCTGTCATTGCTCAGCCAGACCTTCCCTGTCCACCTGGCAGCTCCTGTCCCTGCTGGATCTGAGCACCAAACTCCTCCCTGGGCACCTGGAAGAGGGAACTCCATCCTGGGAGCTTCTCCAGGGTAATTCATTTGCTGTGAGGCTTTGACATGGAGAACAAACCTTCAGAGTGTGGACAAAGCTGTAACTGTGCGTGGCTCCAGTGCCCTGGGATGGGATGAGCTGCAGGAATGCTCCATCCCCAGTGCTGGTGGCTCAGGAGAGCCCTGGACTTTGGCCACTTCGCACCCAGCTCAAAGGTTGGCTGGGAGATGCCGAGGGAGCAATGCCATTCCCTGGGAAAACATCCAGAGGTGTTTTCGAGGTGGGAATTCCATAGGTGGGAAGGATGAGCCTTTGCTGCTTCCCAAACTGGGCCAGGCAAAACTCCCAGGATTAAAAATCCTGAGGAAAAACTTGATCCCCATCACTGCTGCTGAGCCTTTCCTCAAAGGAAGATCCAAACACAGGAGGGAGCAGCCTGTGGATTCTGCCTGCATGGATAATTCTCCTTTATCCCGGTGCTGCCAGAATGTGAATTCCTCCAGGTGATGGAGCCCAGTCGGTTGGTGAGTGAATGTTTCCTGTGGGATGTGGAAAAGCTGGAAAAGTTGGATTTTTCTAGCACTAATTGTGGTGCAGGCAGCAGTAAATCTCCCTTTATTGTGATGCTAAGGGATCATTGTTGTGGCTACTGGCTCTGTAAAACCAGTAAAATCTGTTGTAAATGAGTATTTTTGGTGTTTGGGAATCACAAGTAGGGAATCCAAAGGATTTCCAAGGAGAGGAGTGAGCATTTATGCCAAGCAAAATTTGGAATATCTCAGAACAGCGATTTTTTAAAAAATAGAGATTCTGGAGCCTGGCACCCCTCCCCTAATTCTTCAAATTCCCACTTGAACCCAAGAGTCTCAGGTTGGAATAGCAGCAGGCAGCAGGAATTTTGATTTCCCAGGATAATAATTATGTACTTAGGCAAATATTCCTTGCTTATTAAGTGTGATAAATGCAAGGCAGGGGGTTTTAATCCTCACAACTGCCCTGTGCTGTGCAAAACCTGTTATTTTCCCTGTGGATAGAGAGGATGGATGTGGGATGGGGTGTCTGGAACACCTGGAATTGTGGAAAATCCAGGTGTATGTGGAGGGAGAAATTGCATGCAGAGGATATTTAAAAACCAGAGGAAAATTGGTTTATTCAGTGCAACCCCCAGCCACGCTGAAGATCTGCTGAGGAGCCCTGGAAAACCAGGATTGTCCTGACCCCAAAATGTCAGGGACCTCAGGGATGTTCTAATGATTCTAAATTATTTAAATATTGTTTAAGTAGTTAAAGATTGGTTCAAATATTCTAAATAATGCTCCAAATGTGCCCCACACCCTCACAGAGTTTGTTTGTGTGAGCAGCAGGGTTGCCTTAGCAGTGATAAGAACTGCAGGAATTGTGATTTATTTCCTTCTTCCTCTCTGCCTGGATTTAAGGTGGTTTGGATTTAACTGGTTGGAAAAGCAGGTGCAGCACTTGATTATTTTATAAAGTTTGTGTAGAAACTGTGAAGAAATGGCTCAAAGCACCATTATTCCTACTCCTAACAGCAAAAAACCAGGAAAATCAATATCAGTGACATAAATTTGTGTCCCCATCTCCTCAGGATGTGCTGCAGCCCAAAGGAGCTTTAAGGGAGCATCAGATTTAGTGGGGAAAATGGACTTTTTGGAGGAGAAAACCTTTTGTAAGGATATATAAAATCCCAGCGTAATTCACCAAAGTTGGGTGTAATCCCCACTGGGAGGAAATGTGATTTCTCAGCTTCTGCCAGTGTCTCACTGTAGGTATTAATTTAATTTTATAGAAATGGAGCTGTTTGAAATAATCCCATCATCTGCTCTGTTCAATGTTTCCCAAGGCTGGCCACTGTGATCCAGGAATTCCTGTGGGATTCTGGGCACAGCAGCACTGCTGAGGGGAAGGAAAATTTGGTGTGTTCAGGCTCCTCAATCCCAAATAATTCTGCTTTTGTGTAGGAATTTCTTCAGTTAGAGCTAAAAAGATTTCAAAATCTCTCTTCCAGCTCTGGCTCTGAAATCAATCCTGCTCCAGCAGAGCACTCATGGACTCAGTGGAAAATGATTTTCCCTCTTCCAATTATCCTTTCACACGAGGTGCTCCATAATCCCTCTTTCCCTGGAGGTTTTCCAGCTTTTCCAAGGCCTCGGATCATTTTGGGGCACCTCATCTTTCCCTGGGGAGCCGTTTGCGTCACCAGAGTGGGAGATTTTATTTATAGCCCCCATCTGGGAGTGCAGCTCAGTGATCTATAGATCTCCTTTAATGAGAAAATCACACCCAGGGCCCTTTATTCCTGCTGCTCCTCTGGAAATCCGAGAGGAAATAGGATTTCCAAGGAAAGAGAAGTGCCAGGCTGAGATTTAATCCCCTCTATGGTGAGGCAATGTTAAAAAATAAAAGAGAACTCTATTAAAGTGCTGGATTCTTTATGCACACAAAAGCTGCTGGTGTGTGTGGCCCCTGGGGAATCCAAATGCTTTTAGTGAGTTATTAAAAATTGAATCCAAACTTTTTATTCCGTGTAATTCCTATATTGGATTTATTAAAGAGGGATTTGGGGAAATAGCAGCATTCTGTAGCAGGGTCATCCTCTGCTCTGGCTGCTTGGCCTGGCAGGTGTTTGATCATCAACTGCTCTTAGGAGTTCAGAAAAAAAAATAATTGTGGGAATCATTTTTCCATGTGGAATTCTCAGTGCTCTGCATTTGCATGAATGCATAATATCCAAGCTCTTAGCATTTTCCCTGCCTCATCCCAGCTGCTCTTCCCTTTCTTCTGCTGCTTTCTCATCTATTATTTCTGGGTTTAAAAGCAGAAAGGCAACTTTCAGCTGGGCCTTGGGAAGATCCATGAGGCCTTTTCCTGAGAGGAACATTCCCAGCTTGGCACTTCCCTAGGCTGGCCTGGGAGCAGCAGGGAGACATCCTGCTGGAAAAACTCCTCCAGGACCTCTCCCAAGGGCCTGTTTCTGGGAAGGGCAGAGTAGGTGAAAATCAGGGCATGCTCCTGAAAACCATGGAAACAGCCTTGACCCCCTGTTCTCCTGGAATTCCTTGGAATGCATCCCCAAGTGACCAAAATGGCTGATATTTCCATAAATTAATATTATTTAAATGGCTGAAAATAGGTGCTCAGTGCTCAGCCAGCCCTTCTCCCTGCTCAGAGGCTGCAGGAATTGTGCCTATTCCCAGAAAATACCAATCCAGGCTGGCCATAAATCACAGGGCTGAGGGCTCCCCGCATTTTACACCTGTTCCCATGTAAATAAATATATTTTGCAAGATGAGTTTGACAGTGCTGCTCCTGGGCTGTTCCCCATCCTGTCCCTCTGACATGGAGCAGAAATGTGAGTTATTCCCAGGAAACTGTGCTGCTGTTTTGGGGTAGCTCTGTTCTCCATTCCCAATCCCTCCTTCCTCATGATCCCTACATTTGATACTCCTGGAACGACTGGGATGTAGAACTGGAACTGCTGCTACTCAGGAGAGGGGCTGGAGAGCTCCAGAAGGAATTCCAGGGGCTTCCACAGCTGCCCAGGGGAGTGCTGGGGGCCTTGGGGAATTCTGGGAACCTTTGGGAGCTCTGGGGGGCTTTGGAAACACTGGGGGCCTTTGGGAATTCTGGAGGCCTTTGGGAACATTGGAGTCTTCTGGGAGTCCTGAAGGCTTTGTGGAGTTCTGGGGTCCTTTGGGAATCCTGGGAGACTTTGGGAACACTGGAGGCCTTTGGGAATTCTGGGAGACTTTGGAAATTCTGGGTGCCTTTAGGAATGCTGAAGGTTTTTGGGAATTCTGAAGGCCTTTGGGAATTCTGGAGGCCTTTTGGAGCTCTGGAGGCCCTTGGGAATTCCAGAGGCCTTTAGGAATGCTGGAGGCCTTTGGGAACTGTGGGTGCCTTTGGGAACACTGGAGACCTTTGGAAATTCTGGAGGGTTTTGGGAATTCTGGAGGTTTTTAGTAATGCTGGAGGCCTTTGTGAGCTCTGGAGGCCTTTGGGAATTCTGAGAGACTTTGGGAATTCTGAGGGCCTTTGGGAACGCTGGAGGCTTTCGGGAATCCCAGAGGCCCTCAGGAATCCTAGAGGCCTTCGGGAGCTCTGGAGCCCTTTGGGAATCCTGGGGCCCTCTGGGAATTCCAGATCCCAGCCTTTGGGATCTCTGTGCTCGCAGCCAGTGCTGCCTGGCGGATCCCACACTCTGCTCAAGGCCCCAGGAATGGCTCTGGTACCTCTGGGGTTTGTGCTGGCCCAAACCAAACCAGAAGCAAACGGGAGCAGTTCCAGGCCTGGGTCCAACCTCGCAGCTTTCCAACCTCGCCCTGATTCCCAAGGGAATCCCAGGGCTGAGGGGTCAGCCAGGCAGCAGCTGCAGCTTTAGAAGAGGATTTTGGTTGTTACAGGAATGGATGTGGAGGGGAATCTGTAAGCATGTAGCTGGTGGGGAAATAACAGTTTCCTGAAAAATAAACTTTCCCTGGGGAAAGGCACCAGGAGCATCCCTGTGCTGCTGTGCCCAGCATGGAGATGAGAATTCCTTGGAGAAGCTGAGCACTCCTGTGCTCCCAATGCAGCAGGGAGATTTATCTTGTCTCTCAGAGCTGAAATTCTCAATCTTCCCATTGCCATCGATGCCTTGGGTTTTAGCTTTTATATTTTTCAGATTCTGAACTAAGACTTCATAACCTAAAGCTGGGATGGGACAATGAACTGCAAGGTGCAAATGGAGCAGAACTGATCCAAGGCAGAGACCCCGGGAGCGCTGGTGCATTTTGGGGCCATTTTGGTTCATCTTGGGTGCAGCCCTGGCTGGGCTCTGGTGCTGCCCAAGGTGGATCCATGGAGGAGATGCTTGGAATGAATCCCTGCTTTATTCTGGAGCTCTGCCCAGCCTCTGCTCCAGGGCAGCCTGCACAGGGCATCACCACCTCCTTTCCTTCCCATGCCTCAGGGACTGGGTGCCCCCCATTCCCTTTCTCCGTTTACTCCTGAAAATCCAGCTGGTTCCAGAGCCAGGCTCAGCTCCAGCCCAGCCTTCCCAACCCCTCTGCTGTCCTGTGGCTCCATCCCAAGATAAAACTGCAGCTCTCACCTTGATGCTCATCCCAGTGAATCCTCTGCCTTTCCTGGGAATTCCTGCCACCAGGAACTCCATGGCTCAACTCAAAGGCTCAATCTGATGGTGTCAATGGGAAAAAAAAATCCCAAATCCAAAAAGAAATCCTAAATCCAAGATCTAACAACCCCTCCCGTGCCTGTCTGTAAAAACTGGCCCAAATCCAGCAGACACCTTCAAATGAACCAGCCTGGATCTCCATCCTGGGGAAAGATTCCAGAAAAAGCTGCAGGCTGCCAGAGCAAGAAAAGAATGCCTGAGGTAGAACAGGAGGGGGAAAAAAAAGGAGATTTAAGAGACCAGAGTTGTTTTCTTGCTCTTATATGGTGCTGCTGTGCCACCAGCAGCTCCCTCGCTCCATGACTAATGAGGCTCAGCTGGGATCCACCCTTGCTTATCCTGTTATTTTTAGCTTTTTCCAGCCTCCTGCTCGCTGTGCCTGCCCTGTCTTATATGAATTACTGAGTCTGCACTCTCAGTGGTTGTCCAGAGCAGGCAGGAGTGGGATTTCTCATCCCTGAGGGAATTGTTTTTGGAGCTGGCAGTGACACCCATTGAGGAGGAATCACCTTTGTGAGCCAGGCAGCTCCAGACAAGTGCATTTTTTTTTCCTTTCTCCCAGTGACCCTGGGGTTGGGAGACAAACTCCAGAAATCATTTTTATATCCATTTCTTAAAGGCTGGAAATGGAAAATTATCCTGAAACAATAGCAGGGCTCTGATCAGCCTGGGAGAGCAGGGATTCCATGGAAATGCCACTGGGGTGGAAGCAGGTACAGAAATCCCACATCCTCTCCTTAGCAACCATTAAGTTCCTGGTCTGGGGCCAAAAGCCATTTCTGGATGGAATCTGAAACCTTTGAATTGTGGCAAGATCCTGGAATTGCAGGCAGAGGGATCTGAGCAGATTTAAATCCAGGGGACTCATTAATTCATTAATTAATCCTGAGTGTCCAGTGTGCTGCACCTGCATTTATCCAGCCACAAAAACCAGTCTGGCTTTGCTCCATCCTTCCCCAGATCCCTGATCCCAACAGGGTTTGAACCTCTCAGACCTGGGGACACTTGGGTGCATATTTTAAGGAGGCCCCTCAAAAAGAGTGGATTTCTGCCAAAAACTTTGGAGCTATGGGCATCAGCCTTCAGAGCTGAGGGAAAAATCCCCTTCTATTTTTGTCCTGACCATGACTCAGAGGAAGATTTGTCCCTGCAAAGTCACTCCTTTTTTGAGGAGGCATTTAAAGGCCGCTGCTGTCACCTGTTTGGCTCAGGATATTCCTATTTTTGGTGTTGGGCTCTGTTTAAAAAGACGTTTTTTCATGGCACATCCACTTTGTAGCATGCTGTGTTTATTTTTTCAGCATGCAAGTCCCAGTCCTGGGCTTTTGCCACCCCTTTTGCAATTAAAATTACAAAATAAAGCCATAAAGAAATGAGGCCTCTCAGCTGTTCCCAGCAGGAAGCACAAAGGGAATAGAAAAGGATGGATGGGCTGGCAATGATAGCAGTGGGATAATCCCATCCCCATTCCCAGATTTTTCCCTCTGGCTCAGTGCTTTATTTCTAATTAATAACCTGATTTTTGTTGTTGGCTGAATGCAGGTGCCCACTGGACACTCCACACTCAGGACTAATTAATTAATCAATGAATCCCCTGGATTTAAATCACCTTGGGCTTCCCTCAGCCTACAATGCCAGGGATTTTGCCACATTTCAGATGGCTTCATGTTCCAGCCAGGAATATTCTCCAGAGCAGTAACTGAAATGTTGAGGAGGGAACATGGGATTTCTGTTTGTGCTCCCAATCCTGCAAGGTTTCCAAATAATTCCTGCTGTCCCACCCTGTCCTTCATCCTCAAGGAAAATCCCTTGTTGGGCCATATTTCCCCGCTTGGAAAAACCCATTAATTCCTCTCCCTGCTGCTGTTTTAATGGGGCTGGAGGGGGCAATTTTGTATTTTTCAAATCTCTTTTCAAATATTGCGAACTTATATTGGAAAAATGAAAATGAACTAAACAAATGGGAGAGGAGGGATGGGGAAATTTGGCTGGACAAGCCTGGATGTGCAGCCCATGGATTTGAGCAGGGCTGATAAAAAAACCCTAAATTTGTTATCAGAGATCAGATGAGGGTGTTACTGATGGGTCACTTTTAATGATTTTGGTTTATTCTGGATCAATGCAGCTGAAACTTTGGGGATCTCTTCCAGATGGGTTTGGGAGTGGGTGGGTGCTGCCAGCACCCATCAATCCAGCCAGGGTGGAGCAGAAGATGGGGTTTGGGGCAGAGTTGGTCCCTGGAGCTCCGTGCTGGGGGTGGATGTCCCGGCTGGCAGTGCCAGGCTGCTCCTGGCAGGGCACAGGGAGGAGCTGGGCACAGCAGCTGCAGGCAGGGACACCCTGTGCTCCTCCAGCACTGGGAATTCTGTGGGAGCAGCAGCTGTCCCTGCTCTGGGCTGGCTGAGCTTTGCTTGGGGTTCAGCTCAGACCCCACCCAGCCCAATCCCTCTGTTTGCCTGGAGTGCCAGGTCTGTGTGTGCCAGCCCAAACTGGACAAAATCGTTTGGAGCTGATGGGATTTGCTACAAATCCTCGCCCAAACTGTGCTGCAGAGCCAGGGATTTGTGAATTTATTGATGCTCAGGTAAAAGCTGATTTTTCCTGCTGGTGCTCTCCATAGATCCTGCACACTGGGAATGCTGCATTTCCACAAGAACTGTTGATTTTTAACAATAGAAATAAATCAAATTGCAAGGAGGCAGCTGGAGCTTTTCTGTGCTGTCTCCCCACACTCCTGAAGTGCTGGAGATAAATTGATGCAGACAGGGAATGGTTTGGGTGGGATGGAATTTAAAGGTGATCCAGTCCCACCCCTGCCATAGGGACACCTGCAGCCGTCCCAGGCTGCTCCAGCCTGGCCTTGGGCACTTCCAGGGATGATGAATCCTTGGGAAAATCCATCCCAGGGCCTCACAGGGAAGAATTCCTTCCCAGGATCTCATTTAACCTCTGGCACTGGCAGCCATTCCCTGGCTCCTGTCCCTCCATCCTTGTCCCCAGTCCCTCTGCAGCTCTCCTGGAGCCCCTTCAGGCCCTGCCAGGGGCTCTGAGCTCTCCCTGGATCCTCCCTTCTCTGTTCCCAGCAGTGAATCCTTGGTGGCCTCAGACCTCACCATCAGAGCTCCTCGAATTTCCCTTTTAAGCACTTCTGATCCAGCTTTAGAAATTGTCCCACTGCAAATGAAGCCTGTGTGGTACCATTGAGCCTTCCTGGATGGCTTCCATGGAAAAATCTGCTTGTTTTCCATATGTTTGGTGGCTTTTATATCACTGGAGAGTTATAAATACTTGGGTGGCTTAAATGAGTCCCTGCAATTCCCTGTGAAGTGTTGGAATCAGGAATTGCTGTATCCTTCTGCTCCAGGCTTTTAGGGAAGGGAAAATCCTGGTTAGGTTGGGTGTTTTTATCCCAAATCCATCTCTGGTGCTTCAGGTGGGGTTGTAAAGGTGCTGCTTGGAAAGGACTCTGGAAAAGCCCAGGGAAGTAAAAAAGGCTTGGAAAAGGGAAGGACCTTGGGTCCTTAAGCTGCAGGAGGTTTATTCCCACCTGGAGCAGAGTAACACATCCAAAATGAGGGGAAAGCCCTGGGCATCCTCTTCCTTCAGTGAAAAAGGAATAGTGCAGAGCATTATCCATGGCTGTAATCCAAACAAATACTCCCCTTTCCAACAGATGTCGAGTATTAACTGATTAAAAATAATCGCTTTTTTCTTTATTTTTCTTGCTGGATTTAAACCCAGGGAAAGCTTAACTGGGCTTAAAGAGGAGCTAAATCCCTCACTCCCAGGAAATCATCAGCAAATAGAGCTGAAATCCCGGGATGCTGGATATAATTCCTGCTTCCATACAAGCTTGGGAAGCCTTTGGGAGCCCAGCAGGAGCATCCTGGAGTGCTGGGGCTGGGCTGGGTCCCTGCCTCTCCCTCTGATGGCTGCTGTCCCTGAGGATCATCATCCCTGAGGGTTCCACGGAGCTGCTGCAGGGCTGGAGCCCCTCTGGAGCCAGGCTGGGGCACCTGGGGAGGCTCACCTGGAGAGGAGAAGCTGCAGGGAGAGCTCAGAGCCCCTGGCAGGGCCTGGAGGGGCTCCAGGAGAGCTGCAGAGGGACTGGGGACAAGGATGGAGGGACAGGAGCCAGGGAATGGCTCCCAGTGCCAGGGTTAAATGGGAGATCAGGAAGGAATTCCTGGCTGGGAGGGTGAGGAGGGGCTGAAATGGATTTTCCCAAGGATGCCCCTGGATCCCTGGCAGTGTCCAAGGCCAGGCTGGAAGGGCTTGGAGCAATCTGGCCTAGGGGAAGGTTTCCCTGCCCATGGCAGGGCTGGGGCTGCGTGGGCTTTAAATTCCTTCCAAACCAAACCATTCCTGGATCCTGCAATTCTCTGAAAACTGACAGGAAACATTCCCAGCTCTTGAACTCCTCCCTGATTTTCACCTGCTCCATGCTCCAGCAGCATATTTATTTTGGGATTTGAAAAAAAAAAAAAACCCACAAAAAAATCACTTATTGAGCCTGGCTTTTGTATCAGCGGGGTGGGTTGGCCAACACCAGTCTGGAAAATAAACCTTCCCACCTGATAAGGCCCCTCTGGGAATGCCCGTGGGCAGGAAAACGTTCCTGGTGTGTCCAGCAGGAATTCCATGGCTGGGCTGCCTCACTGCTGCTCCTGCTCCTTCCCCTTCCCATCCCAAAGGTTTGTAGGTGAAGCTGGGGGGATCAGAGCATGACATGAGTGTAAAAATAAATGTGGGGAATGCCAAAAACGCCGGGAAAAGGGCGGGATTTGGCTTTGCTTTGAGTAATAACCCAGCGTCCTTCCCTCCTTCCCACGGCTCCCAGCCCCGGCAATGGGAGGGCTCGGCTTCCCCGGCCGCCGATTTCCCTTTGAAGGAGCGTTTTCCCAGCGGGAATGGGGATGGGAGAGCCGATAACCTCCCCGTGCTCCTCCCTCCACCCTGTTAATGATTTCCTTGGAGCTGGGGCAGCCAGGGAAAGCTGAAAGCCTGGGAATTCCCTGGGACGAGGCTTGGGATGTGCCAGGGGGCTCCTATCAGCTTAAGAATAGAAAGAAAAACAAAACCTAAAAATACAAGCCCAGAAGCAGAAATTCTCTTTTCCCCCAGAATTTGGGGATACCAGGTGTTTCCTCTTTCTGTGGAGGAAAATGATTTCTATTTTTCTAACATTTTTTCTATAATTTCTATATTTCTAATATAGAAATAATAGAAAATTAATTTCCTCCTTCTGGAGAGGAATTATTAAGGCAATTCCATTGTCTCACTGGCAGAATTTGAGAGCCAGGTGAAGCTGAGGTTTCTTTCCCTGCCTGTCGTGGGCAGGGATGTGCTGCCTGTGCCATGGGATTGAATTCCCCCCTGTGGGCATGCAGGACCCAGGCCTGGCTCATTCCTGGTGCCCACCTCACCTCCAGGGCATTCCCTGCCCCAGCAGCCCCTTCCCAATCCCCCTGGAGCAGCCCTGGAGGGGTTTGGAGGGCAGGGTTTCACTGCCAGCCCCTCTGGAGATGTTCTCCAGGGATTCCTGAGCCACACATTCCTCATCCAAAACAGCTTTGGAGAAAGCTTTGGGAAAACTTGTCTGGATCATCTCACAAGTGGTACCAGACACCTTCAACTGGGGGTGCCTCATTAAGAAATGCAGCCCAGGCAGGGCAGGCACCCCTGGGTTTCTCTTCCCAGTGCAAAGGGGCGGGTGGGGGTCCCAGAGCTGCCCACTGTGGGGAGGAGCAGCCCCTGCTCCTCCTCATCCCAGAGCTGACCCAGCTGGAAATCTGCCAGGAGCCTTTCCCTCAGATTAATCCCTCTCAGCTTTAATCATTCATTACCTGCCTGCCCACCTCCTGCCTGCCTGCCTGGGAATGCCAGCAGGGCTGGAGCAGAGGAGCAAATCCAGAGGTCAGGGGTAATTCCTGGCCTTTTCCACCTCTGGAGCAAATCCAGAGGTCAAGGATAATTCCTGCCCTTTCCCACCTCCTTCCTGGCCTTTCCCACCTCCTTCCTGGCCTTTCCCACCTGTGGAGCAAATCCAAAGGTCAAGGATAATTCCTGGCCTTTCCCACCTCCTTCCTGGCCTTTTCAACCTGTGGAGCAAATCCAGATGTCAGGGATAATTCCTGGCCTTTCCCACCTCTTTCCTGGCCTTTCCCACCTCCTTCATGGCCTTTCCCACCTGTGGAGCAAATCTAGATGTCAGGGATAATTCCTGGCCTTTCCCACCTCTTTCCTGGCCTTTCCCACCTCCTTCCTGGCCTTCCCACCTGTGGAGAAAATCCAGAGGTCAGGGGTAATTCCTGGCCTTTCCCATCTCCTTCCTGGCCTTTCCCACCTCTGGAGCAAATCCAGAGGTCAGGGGTAATTCCTGGCCTTTCCCACCTCCATGTCCTGGGAACAGGTGGCTCTGCTGCAGCAGGTGAACCTGGCTCTCTCTGGGATTATTTTTCCAAAAGGAGAAATTTCTGATTCCTGGGGGGATCCACTCCAGCCCTGGGAATGGGGAGGTTGGCACCAAGCTTGGGGTCAGCACTGGACCTTCCCCGTTCCCAGCAGTGAATCCTTGCTGGGCTCAGACCTCACCTCCTCGAAATTCCCTTTTAAGCACTTCTGATCCAGCTTTAGGAATTGTCCCACTGAAAATGGAGCCTGTGTGGTACCATTGAGGGAGAGGGATTGGGAGTTTTCCTTGTGATGCACAGAATAAATGGAATTTGAGTTTATGTAATGTGTGGAGCCACTTTTAGCTTGCCACAGATCCTTCTCCACACAAAGCCAAGGTTATGCAGCAGATTGCAGAGTGGGGATGGTTTATTTGGATGACTTTTTATTTTGATGTCTGCATGAATGGGATTCTCTGCAGATCCAGGAAAAACCAAGGATGACTTCATGCTCTCTTAAAAATTTATGCAGAATATATTAATTTTTTTCTTTTTAAATGAAGTGTCTTTATTTTTTTTTAAGCTCTGCTGCTGCAGGGGAGAGAGAGCACTGGGGAGGAGGGTCTGGGGGTTCTCTCCATCCATGCCCCAGCTGCACAGGGACTCCAGGGATTCTCCATCCATCCTCCCACAGCTGCTCCAGCCTGTCTGTGCTGGTGGGAAGCTGGGAGAGCTGGGACAGGCTGATGATGATCCCACAAAGGCCTTTTTCTTTTTTTCTAGAGGCACATCTGGTGTGGGGGAATCAAATCCGAGCTGCCCTGAGCAAGTGTTCCTGGATTTAGTCATGTGAATCCCTGAACAGCTGGGCCTAGGAGCAGGAGAAATCCTGTTTGGAAAGGAGGGAAGGAGGGCAGGATGGAATTTCTGCTGTTCCCTGCCTGGCTGGGAGTGCCTGGGGCATGGTGTGAGCCCAGCCTGTGACCCCATCATCGCTCTCTGGGTGTTTTGGTGCCCCTTGCACGAGCTGTGTCCAGACAAAAAAAGGTTTGAAGATGATATTTGGTGTGTCCTCACCCTCCAGCTGCGGCCAGGGCCAGACTCTTTAAATGAGGCTGTTGGAGTTCGTGTTGTGGTTGGAAAAGACCCCCAAGATCACCCGGTGCTCACTGAGCCACATTCCCCAGTGGGTCAGGTTCATTCCCAGCCACCCGTTTTTGAACCTTTCCAGGGATGTGACTCCCTGGCGTGCTTAACCCACCCTTCAGTGCAGGAATGTTCCACATGCCCATCCTGGGCCTTTCCCCTGCTTTCCCTGCCCCAAACGCGGCCGGGGCCAGGTGGGCGCTGGGGCCGAGCTCCGCTCCCTCCCTGCCGGCTGCGGGAGGTAAAAATAACCGGGAATGTAGGGCACAGCCTCTGGCAGCAATTCCCGGGCGGGATTTCCGAGGCAGCGGGCACAAGGAAGGCGTCTGCAGCTGCTCTTTCAGGGCCGCCTGCTTTGGGGTGCCCCGGGCCCGCGCTCCATCCCCGGCCGGGCCGCTCCCGGGGGGCTCGGGGGGCTCGGGGGGCTCGGACCCGCGGCTGCGGCGGCGCCGCCGGGGCCGGGGGAGCCTCCCCGTGTCCAGGGGGGCTTGGAGGGATTTTTTCCCCCATCCTGGAGAGGAGCGCGGCCGCGGCGGCCCCGCCCGGAGCCCGGCGCGGAGCGGGCGGAGGCGGCCCCGGCCCGGCCCCCCCGCGCTCCCGGGGCCGCCGTGCGCAGGCGGAGCAGCGCGGCCGCATCCATCTTCCCGGGCTGCCTCCTCCTCCTGCTGCTGCTGCTGCTGCTGCTGCTGCCTTCTCCCCATCCTCCTCCTCCCCAGCCTCCTCCTCCTCCTTCCCCGCCGGGGCCGCGGCGGCTGCGGGCGCTGCCGGCGGGGCGGCAGCGGCGGATGATGCACCGAGATGGTTCACCAGGAAAACTGCTCCTACCAGGTGAGGGGCGAGCGCGGCCTGGCCCCCAGCCCCGGGCAGCTCGGGCCGGCCCGGGGCCATCGCCCCCCGGAGCCAGCCCCGCTCTGTGCCGCCCCCGGGGCTGTGGCAGCGCGGGGCCGCCGCTTCGGGTCCGCTCCGAGCATCGCGGGGTTCGCTCCGAGCATCGCGGGGTTCGCACTGAGCATCTTGGGGTTCGCTCCGAGCGTCGCGGGGTTCGCTGCGAGCATCGCGGGGTTCGCTCCGAGCATCCCGGGGTTCGCACTGAGCATCCCGGGGTTCCCTCCGAGCATCGCGGGGTTCGCTCCGAGCATCCCGGGGTTCGCACTGAGCATCGCGGGGTTCGCCCCGAGCATCGCGGGGTTCGCACTGAGCATCCCGGGGTTCGCCCCGAGCATCGCGGGGTTCGCACTGAGCATCCCGGGGTTCGCTCCGAGCATCGCGGGGTTCGCCCCGAGCATCTTGGGGTTCGCTCCGAGCATCCTGGGGTTCGCTCCGAGCATCCCGGGGTTCGCACTGAGCATCCTGGGGTTCGCTCCGAGCATCCCGGGGTTCACTGCGAGCATCCCGGGGTTCGCACCGAGCATCCTGGGGTTCGCACTGAGCATGCTGGGGTTCGCACCGAGCACCCCGGGGCTCGGCAGGCAGAGCAGCCCCGGGGCTTTTGTGCTCGCCGTGTGATGTTGGGGGGCTCAGCGGGGCCGGGGATGCCCGCATCCCTCTGTCTGCATCCCAGTGCCTTCCTGCCGGGATAAAAGCGCTCCCTGGGAGCGAGAGAGCCGCGGGATGGCAGTCCCGGAGCTGCCGCAGCGCAGGGATGTCTTTTTGAGAGCATTTCCTGCGCTTCCCACGTTCTTGCGAGCGCAGGATGGTGATTCACAGGCTGCGGGCTGCTCCGGGTTCCGCAGGAAGCGGCGATGGCCGGGTTCGGGAGCAGGCAGCCCGGCCGCCCCCAGCCCCGGCGGTCCCCGGCTTTGGGGGGGTGATTGCAGGGGGGAAGTTGGGAGCTGGGCTGGGCTTGGGGCTTCATTTCCCTCTACAGAGAGGAGGGGTGAGAGGATGGGTGCTGTGGGTGCACCTGCACGGGAAGCGGCTCTCTGGGGGCTCCATGGCTCAGCTAGGGGCTCGATGGCACATTTAGGGGCTCGATGACACAATTAGGGGCTCGATGGCACATTTAGGGGCTCGATGACACAATTAGGGGCTCCATGGCACATTTAGGGGCTCGATGGCTCAGCTAGGGGCTCGATGACACATTTAGGGGCTCGATGACACATTTAGGGGCTCGATGGCTCAGTTAGGGGCTCAATGGCACATTTAGGGTCTCCATGGCACATTTAGGGGCTCGATGGCACATTTAGGGGCTCCATGGCACATTTTGGGTCTCGATGGCTCTGTTAGGGGCTCCATGGCTCTGTTAGGGGCTCGATGGCACATTTAGGGGCTCGATGGCTCAGTTAGGGGCTCGATGACACATTTAAGGGCTCGATGGCTCAGTTAGGGGCTCGATGACACGTTTAAGGGCTCGATGGCACCGGCAGATTATCAAATGCACCAACACCTGTCCCTCTGGCTCGGCGATGCTGAGGAATGCCTCTGCCTGCGTGCAGTGTTTTGGAAAACCCCCATTCCCAAACATCCCCAGAGCCGGACCCTCAGCAAGCAGGGCCTTGCCCAGGCCAGCGCCCCTTCCTTGTTTTCCCTCCATTCCCGTGTTTCATTCCAACTTCAGGCCGTGTTTTTTGAGAAAATATCTCAGATGCAAAACATCTCACCGAGGGAAAAGATACGAAACAGAGAGGAGCTGAAATGATTTTTCATCGGACTATTTTCAGTCTAGCAATTCTGGAAGTGAATTTCTATTTTTAACCTCTTTGGAAAAAATATCCTGGGGGTTTTTTCGTGGTTTTTTTTTTTTAGGTTTTTTTTTTTTTTTCCCGGCCTTTTGATTTCCCTGCAGCTCGGAGCCTGTTGCTCTGGACAGCCGGGATAAATGGTGCCATTGTTTGGGAGCAGCGGATGTTTTCCCAGCATACTCAGGAACGCACGGGTTAAAGGTTGGGCATTGTTTCCCGGCTGGGAGGGCTCCGGGGGGTGGGATGATGATGGTGATGATGATGATGATGATGATGATGATGATGATGATGATGCCGAGCTGCGGCACGGGCCTGGCCAAAATCCCTGGGTGTTACTGCGCCAGCGCTGCCGCCTTTCCCTGCTCCCATCCCCTGCTTGTTATGGATTGGTTCCTCTCCTGCAAACCCATAAATATTAGAGGGAAACCAGCCAGAAACCACCCAAATCCTAAGGAAAAAAAATCCCGGGAAACATCTTTTCAATGGAAGTGTGTTTCCAAAGCTTCCTGGGGTGCTGCAGAGATTAAAAGCGACCCCAGCCCCCTCCCAGCCCCATTAACCCGAGGCCGAGCTTTAATCCTTTTGTGGACAGCAATCCCGGGCTTTGGGATCACAGCAGTGATGGGATTTCGGTGGCTGCCCGGGGGAGGGGGCGGCTGTGTTTGCTCTGCTCTCCTCCTTCCCCACACCCCTTTTTTTGGAGCTGTTAAAGAAACCAAAAATAAATCAAAGAGAGGAACAAGTCAGCACTTGGGAAAACTGAAAAATGGGTTTGTTTTGGAGAATTGCAGCAGGAAAACCCTGACATGCCCAGGTCATGGCCGGGCCACCAAATCCATGGCAGGGAGGGAGCTGGGATGGGCAGGTGCTGAGGAAGAGGAGGATATTCCTGAAATCCCTGGTTCCTGTCAGTGCTGGGCTGGGCAGTGCAGGTGGCCCTGGGCTCTCCTGGGGTTTGGATGGGGCTCTCAGGTGAATTTCTGGGATTTAGGGTGGCTCCTCCATGGTGTGGATCTGCCATCTTTTCCATGGATGCATCCTGGAATCAGGCTGGAGGCTGCCACTCTCTGTGCTGGGGGTTTCTTTCTTAATTATGCTTCTTTTCTTATTTATTCCAATTTATTTCCCTATATCAAACATTTTATTCAGGAATACTCCGTAATTCCTCCTGCAGTCTGACTAGGGAAACCCTGGCTGAGTGGTGTTTTGTGAGCTCCTGAGCCCACATGGAATAAAAATCCAGCATGCAAATCCAGGCTTCAGCCCAGAAATAAAGGTTTTATTCTGCTGGGTGGCTCAGCTGGGCTTTACTGGCCCTCAGCCTCAGCCAGGCCTTCAGTTTGCTTTGTAAATCTGTATTTTCAGCAGGGCCTGGCAGCTCCACGGAGCAGTGCTGGGCTCCTCAGCCTCCTCCTGGTTTAATCCACGTTTGTTACCATTGCTGTGCATGTGGGTGATGTGTGTGAATCACGGATTGTTGAATTTCTGATGAAGAGCAGAGAACTGAGGGGCACCAGTGCCCGTGCCTGAGGCAGGAGGCTCCTGGTTGCCCCTGGGAACAGGATTTGGCTCCGTGCTCTGGCACCAGGCAGGGCTGAGCTATCTGCTGGCACCAGAGCTCTGGAGATGGTTCCAGGCTCCACACGTGCCAGGAAAATTAAAAAGAGACCTGAGGAGAAAAGAGATTTTATTGGCTTAGAGATCATCTCTGAGGTGGGGCAGTGGTGGAGCCTGGTGGGTTTTTCAGGGATGTGGGATGTGCCCAGGTGTTGGGGTTGACTTTATTTGGCTGTTTCTGAGAGGGATCTGTTGGCAAACCCTGTGCCAGGGAGGTGCTGGTGCCACCTTGGATCAGGCTGGAAGGGCCAGGGATGAACCAGGCAGGCCTGGATGCCCCCCACCCCTCCCAGGATCCCAGATAACCCCAGAATCAGCCATAAAATTCACAAAATAATTGGAGACTTAATGAGGTTTCTTCAGTTCGGTCTCAGGAGGGGTTTGGAGGCTCCAGAAATCAGCTGATATCATATTTTTCTTTAAAGTGAGTGCAAATTCTGGTGGCAAAATACAACTCCAAGGGACAAGCCTTGGGGAAAACCCCAAATTCCATGAAAATCCAGTGTGGAGAAGCTGGAGAGCTGCTGGCCTGGCCCCTTCCCATGGAGAATGCTGCAGGCTGGCACAGCTGAGGAGGCTCCCTGGCACTGCCCCACGTCCCACAGCAGTGACAATGGAGCAGAGCCTTTGTCAGGGAGCTCTGGGGCCTTGTTCAGACAGGGATCCCAAGAAAAGGCTCTGCCAAGAGCTGGGAAAGCACGTGGGGTGTGCTGAAGCTCAGGGAAGCAGCACCACAGGGAGGCCTTGGGCTCAGCCCATCCCTCAGTTTTACCAACTTGCAAGAGCCTTGTGCTGGGGGAGAGGTTTATTCCAGCACTTGCAATAAAATGGAGGTTTTGTGGCGTGGAATCACAGAATGATAGAATAATTTGGGTTGGAAGAGACCTTAAAGCCCATCCTGGTGGGCAGGGACTCCTCTCACTATCACAGGTTGTTCCAAGCCCCATCCAAACTGGCCTTGGGCACTTCCAGGGATCCAGGAGCAGCCACAGCTGCTCTGGAAATCCATTCCAGGGCCTCCCCACCCTCCTAGGCAGGAATTCCTTCCCAATGTCCCACCCATCCCTGCCTTCTTCCAGTTTAAAACCATTTCCCCTGGTTCTGTCACTCCATCCTCTCGTAAAGAATCTCTCCCTGATAGTTCTGGCATCTTGACATTCCAAGATCCTGGAATTTGCCTCAATCCCTGAGTGCTCCATGCCCATGAATTTGGCACCTTGGAGAGCTTTCCTTGAACTCTGCTGGGAATTCATTCAGGGGTTCCTCTCCTGCCTTGGGATCCAGGGTGTTTGGGAGCTGATCCCAGCAGGAAGGGGGAATTCCTCTCCTCTGGAGCACACCCCAGCCCTGAGGGGGGTTTCACTGGCTCCAGCAATGCTTTTAAGCTCAGGAAAGGGGAATTTTGCTGCTTTCTTGTCCTGGAGCCATGGGGCGTGTTCCAAGCACCCCACACTGGCTGTGCCCTATATCCTGGCCTCACTCAGGGATGATTTCCACCCTTCCATGCCCATCCTGGTGTTCTGGCAGGGCTGGCTCTGTGTGCTCCCATCCCAGGGACCCCTCAGAATCTGAGCTGCTCCAGAGTTTGCTGCTCTGAGCTTTCCCTCACTGCTGGAAAAAGGAAATCAGGCTCTTCCCCCTTCAGAGGGAGTGGGATCTGCATTCCTGGGCACCTGGAGCCTTTCTGGGATGTTCCAAGCAGAGGGACAATGGTGGCTGTGGGCTCAGCCCATGGGGAAGGGCTGAACACCAAAGGGTTTGGTCCCTGTGCTGAGAGAATCCCAAAATCCATTTCCCTTTTGATATCCCAGTTTAAATGGGCCTTTCCCAGCCCATCCAAGGGAGCAGGTCCTGGCATTGAGCAGAGCCCCAGATGTGCCCCAGCTGTGGCTCCAGGGGCTCCCAGCTGTGCTGCTCAGCCGGGTTTGGGGCTTCTCCCGTGGCCTTGGTGCAGGGTTGGCCCTGGAGACTGGGATCAGCTCTGTGGGATCAGCTCAGGGAATGAGCAGGGCAGAGGTGACTGAAAGCTGGCACGGGGGATAAAATACCCTAAAAACTGCGGCTGGCAAGGCTGCAGTACATTTATTCCTATTTCTATTTTTAGGGCTGTGTCACTTCCTGCCCTTTTGTGGCTTTGGGGTCACTTAGCAGGGCTGGGCTCGGCCGGGGAGGGGACACGGGGACATCCCCGATGGCGAGCACGGGGCACTGCAGGGCTGTCACACACCGGGAGGGGACGGTGACAAACCCCAGCCCCTGCCCCTGCTCCTGGCCGCGCATCCTTCCCCTGGGGCTGAGCCGTGATTTCTTTGTTTATTTGGGGTTTATTGTGTCAGGATCCGTCCTCAGCTGGGAGAGGAAGTGGATTTAGCAACAGCAGGAAAGGACACAATGAGTCAGCGGCGGAGGGAAACTGAAAATAAGGAAATATCCACAGGACGACTTTGTTTCATTTGGGAATTACAGTTGCAAAGCACCGTCCAGGGACAAGAATGGAATTAAACATTTATTATTGCTGGTTTTGCCTTGAAAATTCTGAGTAGATTCATGCTGGGATGCATCACTTGGGTGTTGTTAGAGCTGGGAATTTACCTGGAATTTGCATTGGGGCTGGAACGGCGTCAGCATGGCTTGGATATCTCGTTAAACATCATAGGGCACCTAAAATTATTTATCTACAGTTGTGTTGCACCAGAAATCAGGATTTTTCTTGCTGCTGTGCCGGGTTTTGGGGAGAAACTGTGGCATAATTCCATTTTCCTAAGGATTCCTTTTGGGAATTCCTGCCCTGAGCGTGAGCTCTGCTCTCCCTGCAGCTGATCCAGACAAACCTTTCTGGCTGGGATGGGATTTGTGTGGCAGGGGGTCGGTGGTGGCCTGAAAAGCCTGAATCTCCAGGCAGGAGAATGGAAGCTCCAGGTTTGCAGACTCTGAGTCCCCCCAGGAGCCAGGGATGGAATTTTGGGGGATCCCCAGGCTCTCCACCCCCACAGGATGGGGAGCAGGGTTAGGCTGGGTGCCTCTGATGCTCAATTCCAATAAATGTAGGAATTTTTGAACCTGGCAAAGCTGAATTAGCCGGGGAACAGCTCCGTGGGGTCCTTGCTGGTGGTGGGTTTTGCATGGAGTAAAAATCCCAGCTGGTGCTTCCCATCTGTGGGATGTGAATCCCTGTGGTGGATCCTGAGAATTCCCTGGGATATCTTCCCTGGGGAAAGGCCCCGGGAAGGAAGGAGGAAGCCCCTTGCTCCCAGCACGGCCAGCCTGGCATTTTGACATCAGACACCGGCATTTTTCCTGCCCTTGTGCAGCCGCTGGAGCTCGGGGTTATTTTTATCCGGCGCTGGCAGCGGCTGGAGGAGGACGCGGACTCCCAGCTCCTCTCCCTGGGGCTCGCTGCCTTTATTTGGGAAAAGCAAGGTGCTGGGAGAGCGGAGAGGTGCGGGAAGAGCATCCCGGCCGGGAGCGAGCCCCCGTGCCCGGGGCAGCTGTGAGATGTGCGGCCGGCAGCGGGGCCCATGCAGCAGCGGGAGCTGCGGGAGCTGCGGGAGCTGCGGGAGCTGCGGGAGCCGGGAGCGGGGCAGATGAGCCGGGAGCGGGATGATGGAATGGGTGACGTCATCAGGAAAGCATCCCCGCCGCCCGCCGAGGGCAGCTATAAAAAGGTAAAGGGACAAAAAGGGACAGAAAGGAGCCTTTGTGTGCCACGAAGCTGCGGGAATGCTGCCCGCATCCCGCCCCGGCCGGTGGGATTCGGGGGGGTTGGAGCAGGGAGAATCCGCGGTTTGTAAAGTGCAAACCTCCCTCCTTCCTCCTTTCCTTATCTACTGGTGCTAAAATAGCAGGGGAAGCTTCCAGAGGCGTTCTCCTGCCTGGAAACCCCCGGGGGTTTAAGGCATTTTGTGACCTGGATCAAAAAGTTTTGACTTGGGTTTGCATTTACCCCAGGAAGAAAAAATGAGATAAACGCACATTTTGTGTGACCAGTGTTGTTTGTAAATCCCAGAACAGCCCTTGTGCAGTGCAGAGATAAAATGAGACGCTGCCTGTGGCTCTGGGGCTTTAAATATAGGCCTGGGCTGGGCTGGGAATGACAGAGCCTGGCAAAAATAGCCCTGGTGGCCTGGCCGAGTGTCCCAGTGCTCCTGCTGGTGTTCCAGTGCTCCTAATGGGTGTCCCAGTGCTCCTGCTGGTGTCCCAGTGCTCCTGCTGGGTGTCCCAGTGCTCCTGGTGAGTGTCCCAGTGCTCCTCTTGGTGTCCCAGTGCTCCTGCTGGTGTCCCTGTGTTCCTGCTGTTGTCCCAGTGCTCTTACTGGTGTTCCTGCAGGGTGTCCCAGTGTTCCTGCTGGTGTCCCAGTGTTCCTGCAGGGTGTCCCAGTGCTCCTACTGGTGTCCCAGTGCTCCTGCTGGGTGTCCCAGTGCTCCTGCTGGTGTCCCAGTGCTCCTGCTGGGTGTCCCAGTGCTCCTAATGGGTGTCCCAGTGCTCCTGCTGGGTGTCCCAGTGCTCCTAATGGGTGTCCCAGTGCTCCTGCTGGGTGTCCCAGTGCTCCTGAAGTGTTTGGAGTCAGAGGATGGGTGGGAAGGGATTCTCTCCTCTGCTCCCCTCTCCTGCAGGGCTGGGGATGGGCAGGGCAGGATGGGGATGGGATCCTGCCAGGGCAGGATGTGGAGCTGCTGGAGAGAGGCCAGAATGGAGCTGCTGCAGGGCTGGAGCCCCTCTGGAGCCAGGCTGGGGCACCTGGGGGGGCTCACCTGGAGAGGAGCAGCTCCAGGGAGAGCTCAGAGCCCCTGGCAGGGCCTGAAGGGGCTCCAGGAGAGCTGCAGAGGGACTGGGGACAAGGATAGAGGGACAGGAGCCAGGGAATGGCTGCCAGTGCCAGAGGGCAGGGATGGGTGGGAGATTGGGAATTGGGAATTGTTCCCTGGGAGGGTGAAGGATGGAATTCCCAGGGAGGCTGTGGCTCCTGGATCCCTGGCAGTGCCAAGGCCAGGCTGGACATGGGGCTGGGAGCACCTGGGGCAGTGGGAGGTGTCCCTGCCATGGGAATGGGGTGAGCTCTGAGGTCCCTCCTGAGGCCCATCCCAAAGCAGGATTATCCCAGGACTGTCCCTGCTCCCTGGAGCAGCCCCAGCCAGGCCTGAGCTGTGCTCCCCTCCCAGGCTCCAGCCCAGGCACTGCTGC
Source organism: Agelaius phoeniceus (assembly GCF_051311805.1). Lineage (NCBI taxonomy): Eukaryota > Metazoa > Chordata > Aves > Passeriformes > Icteridae > Agelaius > Agelaius phoeniceus. Next base: position 25,608,013 of record NC_135274.1, on the reverse strand, counting down.
CCTTCCCACAGGGAAGGTCGAGGGGAAGAAGGAAAATCCGCCCCAGATTGTTTTGTTCTCCCCTTAAAAATCAAAAGCAGCTCTTTGTTTAAAATCATTGTGAGAACTGAATTGTGCTCAGCTCTGCACAGAGCAGAAACACTTTTGTTTTTTGGGTCAGTGCCAAAATACACATTTAAATACCACAGGGTTATGTTTTCCTTGGAGTTACCTATGCATTTTGAGGATTTGACCCATTATTCCTTCTATACCAAGTCAGAATATTTCACAGTCAAAACCCACCTTGCTGTTTCCCTTCTCCATTTATATTTTTTCATACCCAGCTCTGGATTTTGAGTGCAGCTGTCAGGTAATTTATCCAAAGCCTAAAGTCCAGTTCCCTCAGGTATATTTTATTTCTTACTAACTACTCCCCATTTTATAATAACAAATAGGACTCTGGATTTCTTTATGGTCGTTAGCCTGGGCCTGCCTTGGAAAATGGGATATTCCCAGCTCAGTCCTGGGAGCAGAGTTACTGAGAATCCTCATTAATGACCTGCTGGAGAAAACAAATTGCACGATGATTAAATGTACAGATGTCAGCCTGGGAGCAGTGGGAAACAGCAGCATTAAAACAGATCTGGAGAGACAGATCCATCAGCAAGGAGGAGAAATGTCCAATCCTGCCTGGATTTTAATGGGAAAGGAGCAGCTTTTGGTGCCCACGGAGGAGGTGGGGATGCTCTGGGAGGGAGAGGTCCCAGCTGGAGTGGAGGTGGGGATGGGCTGTGGGCTGGATTTCAGCTGCAGCACAAGGAAAATCAGATTTAGACGGGAAGATGTGGGAGAGGATCCTCTGAGCTGGAAAAGGGGAAATTTCCAGGACTTGATGGAATTTGGTGCAGTGGCACAGCCAAGGGCACCCTGAGATGGGCAGCACAGGGAGCTGGCACCAACCTCCCTCCTTCTGCTTTCAGTTCATTAAAAAATGATTTTCACTCATTTTTCCTTATTTTTTCCCCCGTTCTGCCCTCCCCAGCAGGGCTGGCTATTTTTAATCCTAAATCTGTCTCCATGTGATTGAGGTATTGATTATTGAAACCTAAAAACACAATGGTCTGGGTAAAACTTCAGGAACCTGGAGCTCAGCCCAAAAACTTGGTACTGCTTGGTATTGTGGGGTTTATTTTTGTTGTTTTAAGGATTTGAAATAAAAGGAGTTCGGTTATAAATGAATTATTTTGGTAAGGGATTGACAATTTAATGGGCAGGGTAATAATGTGTATAATCAGCACTGGAGCTGGAATTAAATCATTTGTTATTTTAGGTGAATAATTTGCATTTTGTCACATTTCCTTGTACAAAAAAGTGATTTATTTTTCCTGAGGTGGGATATGGGAAGCACAATTCCATGAATTAACCCCATGGAAGCAGCCCAGCCTTGCCTGCCCTATTTCTTTTTGTTGTGTTTTCTGGATTGGGTATTAAGTGTTATTGTATAATTAAATGTTTGAGGCTTTCCAAGTGTTCCTTCCATCAATAACTTCCTGAATTTGTTGTCAGTGTTGGCACGTGACCCATTAGTGACAGACACTGGGGGAGGTTTTGAATCTGGAGCTGAGATTTGCATTTATTGCACATTGATTGCACAGTTATTGATCAGGGATTCATTGCAAATTGTTTTGTTGATTGCTATTTTAAAACTCCTGTACTTATATTTATATTTATGTTTATGGCTGTCCTTGTGTTTGTGGTTATATTTATATTTATAATGATACTTGTGTTTGTGTTTATATTTATAAATAGCAATACATTTTTAAACCCAGTGATAATTTGATGACAATGACAAAATCCATCCCTGAGCACGCTGGCAGGAGAGGGATTTTGATGGGGTTGGAAGTTGCTCAGGGAAGTGGAAGATGCTGATGGAGGTGGCTGTGTGTGGATATAGGCACAGATATTGGGGAATATACCAGGATATATCCAGCAGTGAGTTTGGGGTGCAATCAGATGCCCTTTAAGGTCCTTTCCAACCCCAACCCAGACCAGGCTGGTTCCATGAGATGGGGATTCCCAGTGGGATGTACTCTGTGGCTGAGCCAGGTGTGTGGGATGCTTGGAAGATGCTGCACGTGCTGAGCTTGGTGCTGGGGCTGCTGGGACAGGTCTCCTTCCTGTGCCCTGGCCTGGCCAGAGCTTCATCCTTCCATGTGTCCTTCCCAGAGCTTCATCCCTCCTGTCCCTTCCCAGAGCTTCATCCCTCCTGTCCCTTCCCAGAGCTTCATCCTTCCATGTGTCCTTCCCAGAGCTTCATCCCTCCTGTCCCTTCCCAGAGCTTCATCCTTCCATGTGTCCTTCCCAGAGCTTCATCCTTCCATGTGTCCTTCCCAGAGCTTCATCCTTCCATGTGTCCTTCCCAGGGCTTCATCCCTCCATGTGTCCTTCCCAGAGCTTCATCCCTCCTGTCCCTTCCTAGAGCTTCATCCCTCCTGTCGCTTCCCAGAGCTTCATCCTTCCATGTGTCCTTCCCAGGGCTTCATCCTTCCATGTGTCCTTCCCAGAGCTTCATCCTTCCATGTGTCCTTCCCATAGCTTCATCCTTCCACGTGTCCTTCCCAGGGCTTCATCCTTCCATGTGTCCTTCCCAGAGCTTCATCCTTCCATGTGTCCCTCCTGGAACTTCATCCCTCCCTGTCCCTTCCCAGAGCTTCATCTCTTCCTGTCCCTTCCCAGAGCTTCATCCCTCCTGTCCCTTCCCAGATCTTCATCCTTCCATGTGTCCTTCCCAGATCATCCCTCTCTGTCCCTTCCCAGAGCTTCCTCCTTCCATGTGTCCCTCCTGGAACTTCATCTCTTCCTGTCCCTTCCCAGAGCTTCATCTTTCCATGTGTCCTTCCCAGATCTTCATCCCTCCATGTGTCCTTCCCAGAGCTTCATCCTTCCATGTGTCCCTCCTGGAACTTCATCCCTCCCTGTCCCTTCCCAGAGCTTCATCCTTCCCTGTCCCTTCCCAGAGCCTGATCCCCGTGTCCCTCCCCCGAGGCTGACCCCTGTCCCTCCCTGCAGGCCCAGAAGAATGAGCGTGAGTCCATCAGGCAGAAGTTGGCTCTGGGCAGTTTCTTCGACGATGGCCCCGGGCTCTACACGAGCTGCAGCAAGAGCGGCAAGCCCAGCCTGTCCTCCCGGTAAGCCAGAGCCCAGATCCCCAGGGAAGGGGGAGATCTCTGCAGTGGGACACCCCAGGATCACCCCTCACACTGGGATTTAACCCTCACCTTTTCTCTTTAACAAAATTCCTGAATTTTCTGTGCTTGGAACATCTCCCAAATGCAACACTTGTGTGTTATGTGAACACTTGTAAATGAGGGGGGAAATTCTCATTTCACACTGGGTAGGAAGGTATTTGGATGTTGAGGGGATAAAGGGAATGAGGTGAAGTTTTCTGAGCTAGGTTTCCTTCAGGTTTTCATTTAGGATTTGGAAGAGGGTGCCTGGAGAAGCTGTGGCTGCCCCTGGATCCCTGGCAGTGCCCAAGGCCAGGTCTGGGACAGCCTGGGACAGTGGGAGGTGTCCCTGCCATGGCAGAGGTGGCACTGATGAGCTTTAAGGTTCCTTCCAACCCAAACCATTTGGGAATTCCAACTTCCATTATTCTGGAATTGTGATTAATGATTGGAAAAGCAATTAATGTTCAGGAAGCACTAGAGGATGGACAAAATAAGCTTTAATGTGGCTTCCCACCTCCTCTCCACATCCATGAGCTCTGCTCTGGACATGGCTCCATCCCTGGAGCTGCACATGGGTTCCTCCCTTGGATTTTTAAGGTTTTTGCATCAAATACAATGCAGAAAGTCCTTTTTGTGTTCAGCTGGAGCCCACAGTACTGAGGAAGCCTCAAACACCTCCCATGCTGGGAGTGAAGCTCTACCTGTTGCCATGGGATGGGAGAAGAAAGGAGGCTTAGGGAGGCAGGAACCCAGGAGGAATCCTGCTGTTCCAGAGGAGAGGTGCAGTTGTAGAATTAAATTGAGCTGTGGATCATTTAAAAGGGAAAACAGCTTTGCTGTCTGTAGTTACAGCTGAACCAGGAGCTGCTGTCTGGTAATTAGAGCAGGGCTCTAATTAACGCAGCTCATCAGGGTTTGGCAGCTATGCCCCCAGAAATTGCCAGCTGTGCCTGAAGGATTTGGTGGTTGTTAATATTTATAACCCAGGAAAAAGTATTCCCTGTTCCAGGACCTTCAGGAACATTTGCAGGATGTTATTCCCATGTTTTTGTATGGAATTGCAGAGTAGGATCATGGATTTCTGGGGTTGGAGGGGACCTTAGAGCTCATCCACTCCCTGTCCATGGGCAGGGACATTCCCACTATCCCAACCCTGTCCAACCTGGCCTGGAACATCTCCAGGGATCCAGGGGCAGCCACAGTTTCCTTGCCAGGATCTCACCACCTTCACTTGTTCATTAGCAAGCAATTATTAATCCTGTTTATTTTGTAGTAATGGTAACTAATAAACCCCACAGAAATAAATGGAAAATTGGAGTTTGCTGTTCCTAAGGAACAATACAAGCTCCCAGCACACTGGGAATGAGGAATAACAGGATTTGGGGGTTCTCCATCTCCAGCACGTGGGGATGGATTGGGGTCTCTCAGCTGGGCTTTTCCTTTTTCTCAGCCTGTGGGATTCCCTGATCCTGCATCCAGAGAAAATCATTCCTGGGGAGGAGAATGTGGGTGGAGTTAATCAATCCCAATCCAGCAGTGGAGCAGGAGGGCTGGAAAACACCAGAACAAACTCTTGTGTTACAGGAGTGTCTTGGAAACAAACTGTGAATAAATAACTTCCACCACTGACAAAATATTTCATAATATATATTATTATATATGCTATTTATATCTTTATACATTCATCTTAATTTTTTTTCATTCTTTATTTGTAAATAATTTTCGTGGCTTTTTATGGTAACATATTCCACATCTTTTATTGCATTTTATAGATTTTATTTAATGTAATCAGAGCTGAATAAGCAAAAATAATAGTGACATTCTGAAACAATGACCATAAAAAATGATCAGGAGTCCCTGCAGTGCGGGGGTAATTCTGCAGTTTGTCGGTAGATGGTGGTAGAAGCCCTGTGACACTGAGCAGCTCCCAGTGCCACGCTGAGCTGGTCACCTGCTGAGCCGGTGGCACCGCCAGCCCCAGGGGACAGCGGTGTCACCCGTCCCTGTGCTCGCCTAGGTTACAGAGTGGGATGAACCTGCAGATCTGCTTTGTCAACGACAGCAGCAGCGACAAGGACAGCGACGGCGATGACAGCAAGACAGAGACCAGCCTGGACACGCCCTTGTCACCCATGGTGGGTCTGGCACCTCAGCCTGCAGCAGGACAGACACAGGGATCCCTGGGGAGGCTGATCCTGTTAAACAGCGACCCCAAACCCCAGAGCAGCATCCCCAGCCCTCAGTGTGAGATGCTGAGGGGCAGATAAGAAACCTCCCCTGTTGCTATAGACTTGATGCCTTCATGTGAACCTTTCCTTTCCTTTCCTTTCCTTTCCTTTCCTTTCCTTTCCTTTCCTTTCCTTTCCTTTCCTTTCCTTTCCTTTCCTTTCCTTTCCTTTCCTTTCCTTTCCTTTCCTTTCCTTTCCTTTCCTTTCCTTTCCTTTCCTTTCCTTTCCTTTCCTTTCCTTTCCTTTCCTTTCCTTTCCTTTCCTTTCCTTTCCTTTCCTTTCCTTTCCTTTCCTTTCCTTTCCTTTCCTTCCCTTCCCTTCCCTTCCCTTCCCTTCCCTTCCCTTCCCTTCCCTTCCCTTCCCTTCCCTTCCCTTCCCTTCCCTTCCCTTCCCTTCCCTTCCCTTCCCTTCCCTTCCCTTTCCCTTCCTTCTTTCCCACATTCCTTTTTGAATATAACACCACAGGCCGAAGTGTTTCCCTCCACTTTAACCTTTCAACACCTTCTGATCTGCTGGGCTCCTCCTTCCCTGTAAAGCCAAGGAGGCCTAGCTGGGAATCACTCTGATTTTTAAAGATAATCCCAGGGATTAAGATAAGAAATAAATCCATGCCTTTCACAGTTTCTGTAGGGGAAAAAAAAGCACAAAAATAGGTCAAACTTTGCTGTGGCTTCTTTGCTTCCCCAGAGCAAGCAGAGCTCATCCTACTCGGACAGAGACACGACGGAGGAGGAGTCGGAGTCCCTGGATGACATGGATTTCCTCAGCAGGCAGAAGAAGCTCCAGGCTGAAGCCAAGATGGCCTTGGCTATGGCCAAGCCCATGGCCAAGATGCAGGTGGAGGTGGAGAAGCAGAACAGGAAGAAGTCGCCGGTAGCAGATCTCGTAAGTGGGGCTGAGGGTGAGCCCCGGGGTGACCCCAGCCCAGGACATCCACTCCTCTGGTGGCTCTGGCTCAAGGGGGTGGTGGAGGTGGACAGGAGGGGTGGAGAAGGGGTTGGAAGGAGAAATGGGAGCAGGGAATGAGGTGCTGGAGGTTGGTGCTGACTTGAGGCTGCTCATGCTCTGAGCTGGAGCCTGTTCATCCCATCTGGAGCACCCCTGTCCTGGCCTAGGGCTGTCACCACCACCCTCACCCCCAATTCCATCTGATATTCCTGTTCCTGCTCCACTGGGAGCCAATTCCATCAGATATTCCTGCTCCTGCTCCCCTGGGAGCCAATTCCATCAGATATTCCTGCTCCCCTGTGAGCCTTCGGCCCAGTTTTGTGCTGGTGGCTGGACTCCATTTGCTGGAGTCGTTGCTGCCTGTTTGTGAGGGGAAGATGCAAAACTGAGGGGACAAACTGCTCAGAACTAGAAATAACGGGAAGAAAACAGTAAAATATTGGAAGAAAGCAGTAAAATATTGAATATTTCTTTCCAGCTGCCACATATGCCTCATATAAGTGAATGCCTAATGAAGAGAAGTTTAAAACCCACTGACCTAAGGGACATGACCATTGGGCAGCTACAGGTGATAGTCAATGACCTGCACTCACAGATAGAAAGTAAGTGGTAATTACTGAATTATTCTGGGGTCTGCCTGCTTTAATTAAGAACATTTCTCTGGGATAAATATAACTGCTCCTCATGGAAAGGGCTGTCTGGCCTGGCCCAGCTGCCCAGGGCCAGGCCCGAGTCACCATCCCTCAGGGATTTCAAGCCCTGTGGATGTGGCACTTTTGGGGGGACAATCCCCAGCTGGGGCCCCCAGGACACCCCAAACTCAGCCCCTTTCCCCTGGCTCAGGCTTGAACGAGGAGCTGGTGCAGCTGCTGCTGATCCGGGACGAGCTGCACACGGAGCAGGATGCCATGCTGGTGGACATCGAGGACCTCACCAGGTGAGGCAGGGACTGCTCTCCCCTCACAGCTTTCCCTCACCAAGTGAGGCAGGGACTGCTCTCCCCTCACAGTTCCCATTTTCCCTCAGCAGCTGAGGCAGGGACTGCTCTCCCCTCACAGCTTTCCCTCACCAAGTGAGGCAGGGACTGCTCTCCCCTCACAGCTCCATTTGCCCTCACCAGCTGAGGCAGGGACTGCTCTCCCCTCACAGCTCCCATTTTCCCTCACCAGGTGAGGCAGGGACAGCTCTCCCCTCACAGTTCCCATTTTCCCTCAGCAGCTGAGGCAGGGACTGCTCTCCCCTCACAGCTCCATTTTCCCTCACCAGCTGAGGCAGGGACTGCTCTCCCCTCACAGCTCCCTGTTTGCCAGCAGCAGTATCTGGGGCTTTTCCTCCCAGAATTTTGGGATTAAAGCTTTTCCCACCCAGGATTTTGGGATTAAAGTTTTTCCCACCCAGGAGTTTGGGAAGGAATTGTTCCCTTTTTTCCCTGGATTTTCCAGGCTGCCCCCTGGATCTCTGGAAGTGCCCAAGGCCAGCTTGGACTGGGCAGAGATCTGTCTTTGCCATCAGGAGGTCTGGACAAAGGGGAGAACTTTGGAATCACTTAAATATTAATATTTAACAATTATATATTTTATATCATGTATATTTAATATAAACATAAAATTAATAATACAAATATTTATAATATAATAATATACAACATCATATAATGTATAAAATAATAAAAATTTTAATAGAAATATAATAATATTTTATATTATAATAATATAATCTATTTTAAAATATTTTATATTAGAATATATTATATTATATAATGTATATACAGTGTACATTATATTATTATAATATATAATTATATACAATATTTAATATATTATCTATTATATAATGTATTTTATATTGTGTTATGTATATAATATATAATATAGTTGTATTATATATAATATTATATATTGTATCAATAATACAATATAAATAAATAAATAAATGAATTAAAAAGCCTTGCAAGATATGGGCAGGTTCCCTTAAGGGCTCCATCTCCTGGCAGCAAGGCTCAAGAGACATTTTTGTTTGGGATAATTAGGGATTGGGTTTAGGAATATAAAATGCTCTCAAATATTCTGAATATTTCATTCAGAAATGCAAAGATTGGGGATGAAAGGAGCTGGGATAGAAGAAGCCCTGGGTAGTGTCAGCACACCAGGACTGTGATTCCAAACTGAAGCATTAGGGCTGGGAAAATAAATTAAAATTGGAGGGGAGGGTGAAGTTTGGGATGGGAGCTGGAGCTGAGTCAGTGCCCCCACATGTCCTGGGTTCTCCTCCTTTCCTCTGAGGGTGCTTGGATTCCTCCCTGCAGCCCCTGGCAGTTTCAGAAATGGCAGTTTTGGGAATGCATGTGCTATGTGGGGGCTTGGAGGTTACCCCCTCTGTCATTTGGGGGTGAAGGTGTTTGCCATCCCTGTGGGAAGGGAGGGAAAATCCCAGGAGCCCCAAACCAAACCCCAAAGGGGCTCCCTTGGCCCTTCACCCACCCTCCTGCCAGGAGGAGATCCAGAAAAACTCAGTGTTTTTGAGGGGAAAACTCAATTGCCAGCTGGGAGCTGGGGCAGGGAGTTGGCTTTTCCAGCTTTTCCTTGGAAAACAGGGAATGACCTCCTGCTCCTGCCCCCAGGCACGCCGAGAGCCAGCAGAAGCACCTGGCAGAGAAGATGCCAGCCAAGTGAATCCCTCCTCCTGCCTCTGTCCTGTCCAGGGAATGAGTTCCAGTGTTGCTCATTGACCATGTCCCAAGCTTTCTGTCTGGTGATTGGCCTCTGCTTCTTAATTTATTTTAATTTTTTTACTCGTGCCACTAAATATCAGGCATTTTAATAATAATAATATTATTATTATTATTACAGAAACAAAGAGAATTGTACAGTACTTATAACATTATAAATCATGGGCGAGAAGAGAGGGTAGTTTAACTTTATTTTTTGGTCGTTTAGAGATTTTTTGGGTTGGATGATATTTTACCATTGACTACTTTTTTATTCCTCACTGTAGTTTTGAAATAAAGAACCTGTTCTTGACGGTGCTATACAAGTCAACAAAAAATCCATGCCTGCCTCGTAGTGACGTCGTAGCTTTCAGTAATCTGTACATTTTACTCAGTTCTCAGCATTTTGGGGAATGTTGACTACCTGACATTCATTTTAGGTGTGCTATTAACACTCGGTGGGGTGCAGAGAGTTGGAAGTTTTCTGTATAAAGCTGTAAAATAAAAATTACCACCATTGTTTCCTATGACACGTCTGTTTGTTGCCAAGGGGGTGGATTTGCTGCTGGATCCTCCAACTAAATGTGTGAAAAAACTTTTTTTTTTTTTTTTTGCCTTGCTGATCACACGAAACTGAGAAAAGAGAGGGGTTATGTAGTTTTATATTTATTTATAAATTCCTAATTCTGTTTCACCTGGATTCTTCTGTAACACTGAGCCCTGAATTTGTGATGGTTGGAAGCAGCAGACACACAGCCCAGGTGGGCTTTTTATATTTTATTGTCTGGGCTGAACATTTAAATGAAATTCTAGAAATAAAAAGAATAATCTATGTGAGGAAATGGGCAGCAAATTAAACTGATTAAATGTGGAATTCCTCACTCTGCCTGTAGGAGAGGCTGACTGTAGGAGAGGGGACACTGGGACACCATAAATTTGTCTCCACCCCTCTTTCACTGGATTTAAAGCTGGAAGAACCCAGCCAGCCCTTCCTAAGTCCCAGCCTGGTGCTCCCAGCAGCTTTTTACCTTTTAATTCTCATTTCCTCGGGGGCAAATCCATCCCAGCCAAGGCTCTGCCTGATGACTTATTCAGGCTGTTTGCAAAAGGCCTCAGCTGCATTAAAATTTCATCCCCTGCCAGGAATGGCTTTTATTAAAGCACTTTTTTTCTTTCATTAAATGACTTTTTTCCCCCTTTTTTTTTTTCTTGCAGAAAGGGCAGGGTTGGAAGAAGCCCTCAGAGGGGTTTGAGGGCTGGGATGGGAGTTGGTTTAATTTAGGGAGCAGGGATGGATTAGTTTAATAAGAATTTAGCAATTGGATGGATTAGGAGCCCTCACCTGCAGTGCAGGATAGAAAAGTCAACCCTTCCTTATTTTTAAATCCATGCAGAAAATATAGAGAAATATAGGGGTGTTGGTTTCCCTGCAGCTCTTGGGTGGCTGCCTGCACACGGGGAGAGCTGCTGGGTTTAAATGTTCCCTCTAAAGGTTAAATTTTCCCTTAAAACCCCCAAATTTGCAGTGTCTGACCCCAGAACCTCTCCATGGATGCTCTGCCTCTCTGAGTCTCAGGGAGGAGCTGCCTCCTGCTGCATCCAAAGCATGAAAAACCCCAAATACACAAAGTTTACTCTCAGCTTTAAGGGAAAAAATACAAAAAAAACCAAACAGGCCCCAGGGTGTTCCTGGGGAATGCCAGAGCTCCCCTGGCCCCCTCCAGCTCTGGAGCACTGGGATGAGGCAGCCTGGAAAAGCTGGAATTCCATCCCCTGCCAAGTGCCTTGGGCTTGCTGGAGAGAATTTGTTCTCCCACTCACCCACTGCTGGTTTTCCCTCCTCTCCTGGGGAAATTGGGTTTTTCCAGGAGAAAATCCTGCTCTGGCTCCCAGGGGTGCTGTGGGTGATGGCAGTGATGGGATTGATGGATTAAAGGATATTTCTGGAACACAAGGATCTGGTGTGTGCTTTCTGAGCAAGGTTTGGGTTCTGTGTTTTGTTCCTGCCTCTTGGTCCCACTTGGAGCCTCCTGCACCCTCCTGGGTGGGTTTTTGATTCCCAAAAATCCTAAACCCTCTCCCACAGGATGCCAGGCTGGGAATTTTGTCCAGCTGGTCTCAAACCACAACATCCCTTAATATTTTTAAGTCTCACCCTAAACCCACCGGTGCCTAAAGAGCCTGAAATGCTGCATTAAATAAAGAACAACCCCCAAATCCTCCTCCTGCCTGAGGCAAGGTCCTGCTGATGGGAATTCCACCACCCTTGGGAACTGGGGTGAGCTTTATGAGCCAGCTGCTTCCTGGCAGGGAAGCCCTGTGGTTGGGGTCCCCCTTTTGGGGATTTTCTGCCCTTTTTCAGGCTCCTCCTCTCCAGCAGCTCTGGGTGTGCTGAGCAGCGCCTCCCCGGACACAGAGGCACCACCGTGGGCTGGGAGCATGGAAAAGAGGGGAAGCTGGGGCTGTTCCCTCCCTGGGGATGCCCAAGGCCAGGCTGGACAGAGGAAGGTGTCCCTGCCATGGGCAGGATGGAATGAGATTATTTGAATGCCCCTCCCAACCCAAACCTTTCCATAATCCCATCAATACCACACACATGGTTTTACTCATTTACTCTTCTTTTTCACCCTCCAAAGCAGAAGCACCAATGAGCCTGTGATAACACAGGCAGGCTCAGATGGGGCCCTTTGGGGTGAGGGGACGCTCCCTGCGTGTGCCCCCTGTCCCATTCCAGGCCATCCCTGTCCTCCCACCCTGCCCGGGAGGGTGAACAGCTCCCAGATGTTCCCTGCAGCCTGGGGGGGCTCCCTGGGCCGGAGCTGACGTCCCTCCCGCTTCCCCGCACATCCCACGCCTCTCCCCAGCCGGTTTCTCTTCCCTCTTCCCATAAACCAAAGGAAAGCCTCAAGTGCAGGGCTCTCCTTCTCCTCTGCTGCCCCAGGGGTGAGCAGGGACATCTGTGTGCCCACAGCACAGGCAACTTTCCAATCCAAATGGGATCAAACCAGCTAAAATCTGCTTTTCCAGTCCCTTGGTGGGACCAGCCCTTCCCTCTTCCCTCAGCTCAGCTCCTTCCCAGTGGGAAAATATCATTTAAAGTCTCTTGGCTGTGGAGGAGGGAAAAAAAAGAATGGATGGAAAAGGATTTATCTCAATTTTTGTTGGTGCCACGGGTTCTGACCCATCCCAGCCTGTCCTGCTCTGTGGATTTTGGAGTTTGATGCCAGGCTGGGATTGCTGATGGAGAAATTGCCATGGAGGGCTGGGAGCAAAGCCCAGGCACAGCCTCCCAAGGGAAGCATTTCTGGGGAAGAAACTCACCTTAAATGCAGGGTGAAGCATCCTCACCTGTCTGAAAAATGGGAATTGCAATTTTACATGGATCTCTGGGGCTGTTCCAGGCAGCTCAGCTCAGCTCAGCTCAGCTCAGTTCAGCTTCCAGGCAGGGCTGTGGGAGCAGGAATTTTCCCAGGTGTTCTCCCAGGTGGTGCTGGGGAATCCCCCAGCACTGGGATGAGGCAGCCTGGCAAGGCTGGAATTCCATCCCCTGCCAAGTGCCTTGGGCTTGCTGGAGAGAATTTGTTCTGCCACTCACCCACTGCTGGTTTTCCCCTCCTGTCCTGGGGAATTGGGTTTTTCCAGGAGAAAATCCTGCTCTGGGTCTCCTTGTTCCACCATGGACAAAGGGCTGACACCCAGACACCGATTTGGGAAAGTCCCACTGGGCGCTGAGGGAATTCTGCTGGAATAACCCAATAACCTCTCCTGGCTCAGGGAGTGAGCCAGAGCGAGGACCAGAGCTGGAACGGGCCTCTGCACTCCCAAACCACACAGAGATGCATTTTTGGGAGTGGGGAATTCTCAGCATCCAGAACTCTCCATTGCTGGAGTCCTGGATGCTGAGAATTTCAAACTTTCTGTGCTGACAGACTCTGACTCCCAGGAGAGCACTGCATTGACCTGAGGCTGGAGAAGGATCTCAAAATGAATGATAACACTGGAATTATAAGTGTGTAGTTAATTAAAAGTGTGTAATATCACAAAGTAGAAATCTTTAAATTTAAAGTTTTAGAATATAATAATCTATATAAAACAAAATAAAAGTTTTACACCAGAAACTAGTCCTTCTTCTTTACCTTCTTCTTCCTTCTTCCTCACCTTCTTCTCCCTCCTTCTTCTTAAGTTTGAGTCCTATTTTGTAATTAAACAGAAAAGTCCACATTGTGGACTTTAAGTGATTAGTTATTAAGTTAAAAATAAAAATAATTTAGGTATCATTTTTTAATTAGATAGTTTAACCTTAAAACACCTTATAACAAAAGATTGTTAACTGTTTTGTACCTTGTTGGTGAAGAACTACAGAACTCACAACCTATAGGACTGTAACATAAATAAAAACAATAAACACAATAAGTCTAAACATAATCATCTCAAGTACCTTCAATCCCAATCTTGGGAAAAAATCTTAAACATAGGAAATCTTAAAGATAGGAAAATTTTTTGATTTTGAGAGTTTGGGGTTGGGGGCTGGGCAACCATTTCTGGGCTGCTCCAGCAGCTCAGCCCACTGGGAATGGTTTGGGATTCCCACAAAACCCCACAGACGCATAGGAGACACCCCTAGATAAGGCGGAAATGGCATTTCCTCTCCAGGCTGGGGTGTGTTTATGTTGAATGTTTGGTGTATTTCTGGTCACAGCTCCATTTGGGGAAATGCCCTGAGCTCCATTTGGGCAAATGCCCTGAGCTCCATTTGGGGAAGTGCCATGAGCTCCATTTGGGCAAATGCCATGAGCTCCATTTGGGCAAATGCCCTGAGCTCTGCAGCTCCCGGTGCCCAGCTGGTGCCCTTCCGTTTTCTGCAGCATCTGCAGTGAATGTTTATTTTTGCCACGGAAGCCACAGGGCAGGAGGGATCTCCTGGGCTCTGCCAGCTCCTCCTGGAAGGAGAGGGAGCCCTGGCTGTCCCCCACATCCTGGCATGGGGGAAACCAGGGGATTCCTGTGCCCTCTGTGAGAGCCACAGCACCCAGAGCAGAGCTGGCTGCCCTCCCCAGCTCCATGAATCATCCCAAAACCAGGAATCATCCCAAAATCATGGAATGGTTTGGGTTGGAAGGGAAATCTCACCCCATTCCCATGGCAGGGACACCTTCCCCTGCCCCAGGTGCTCCCAGCCCCAGTGTCCAGCCTGGCCTTGGACACTGCCAGGGATGCAGGGACAGCCCAAGCTGCTCTGGAATTCCACCCCAGCCCCTCCTCACCCTCCCAGGGAAGGATTTCCAGCTATCCCTGCCCTCTGGCAGTGGGAATCCATTCCCTCTCTGGCTTTCCTGCAGCTTTCCCACTCCTTGTTTTAGTGGGAAGGACTAAAGGTCCCTTCCCCACCTTCCCCACAGAACTCTGGCAGCTCTAACCTGCTCTAGGTCAGCTCCTCCCTTCCCTAATTGCACTAATTCCCTTTTTCTCCTCACCAAGGCACAGCAAAACCACAACGTTTGGCCCTGAGGGGTGAATTCCTGCCAGGAGAGTGCCCAGCCTGCAGGAGCAGCAGTGAAACCCTGGGCACAGCATTCCTGGGGGTCACTCCTGCCAAGCCCAGGGCCCCGGGACAGGAACCCAGGGAATTCTGTGCCCGTGGGTCACCCCAGAGCTCCCAGGTGGCCCCAAGCTCTGCAGGCTCTGAGCTCTGCATCTCCTGGGCTTCCTCAGCTGCTGGCCTGGCACAGCTTCCTCAGGAATGGAGAATTCCATCATTAATGGCACTTGGGAAATTATGGTGCATCAAAGAAATGCTGAAATAAATCTCCCTGATCAGCCCCTGCTCATCCAAGATCAGATTTCTTTCTTTTCTCCACCTGCAGAGCCATTGTGAGGTGAAAGGGCAAATCCAACCCCAGCAAGGACAAAATTCCTGCTTTTCCCCATCCCTGCTTTCCTGCTGCCTGCCCAGCACAGCACCCGCAGCCAGGAGGTTCCAGGGGGGGATAGGGAGCAGAAAAAGCACCCAGAGCTGAGAAATCCTGTCAAGGGTGAAAACTGAAAGTGAGAGAGAAAGAGCTCCCCGAAAGTGGCAGGAAACCACGGGCACAGCTGGCATCACCTCCTTCCTCACCCACAGCCCTGGGCCAGGCCCAGGGAGGATGAGCTCACAGCATCCCCAAATTTCCAGGGGGATGCAGCTCTCCCTGCAGCTCCTGGAGGTTTTTATTCCTCTTAATTCTGTGGAAATTTAAAACAAACCCCACAGGGCTGATGGACCCACAGGGAGCCATAACGTCCTGGAATGGGTTGGGGTGGGAAAGGACCTTAAATCCCAGTTCCATGGGCAGGGAATGGGAATAATCCTGGATCTGTGGGCTGGGCTGTGATGTTCCTCTGTGTTTATTCCATAGAATCACTAAATCATGGAATGGTTTGGGTTGTTGGGGGTGGAAGGGACCTCAAAGGTCACCCAGTTCCACCTTCCCCCATCCCAGGCCGCTCCAAGCCCCATCCATCCCAGCCTTGGACACTTCCAGGGATGGGGATCCAAAATTTCTCTGGGAATCCACAATTTCTCTGGGCTGGGGCCTCCCCACCCTCCCAGGGCAGAATTTCTCCCTGATCTCTGCTCCTCCCAGCTCAGTGGGAGAAGTTTCCTGCCCCAAATGTACCCTGAGGGCTTTTTAGGGAATCCCAGCCCTGCCCAGGCGTTCCCAGTGGCTTCACCCCTTTCCCAGGATGAATCCCTTCTCCTGGACAGGGGATTGGAGCTTTGGAGCCTGCAAACAGCAGCCTCTAAATTTGGAGATCCCAAGCTGGGTGCTCCCAGGAATCCAGGAGCCAGGAACCAGCAGGGATCATGGGGAAATCTCAGGAATTCTGGTGGCAACTGGAAAAAAAAAGAGCCAAGAGATGCAGGTGACTGAGCCAGGATTTTAGAGGTTCCAGCACCCCAAGAAAGCTCCAGAAACACCATTTAATCATCCCCTGATGAAATACCAGCAAAAGCAGAGGTTAGGGATTAGGAATTCCAGGGAATTCCATGAGGAATCAGGACCAACAGCCACAAAAACACCAGGAAAGTTTCTCCTGACCCTTTTTTTCTCCTGTTTTGTGGAGCCATCAGTTCCCAACCCAAATCAGAAAGAGCTTCCGTCAGTGAGGCTCCTCTGGTGATAAATCTGACCTTTCAGCTTCCCAAAAACTGATCCAGAGGCAAATAAATGATTCAATAGCCCACAGGTTGTGTGAGTGGCAAATAGGATCAGGTCACTTCTATTTATTGCATCCAGAAATCCCAATCCACGAGATATTTTCCCATTTTTTAGTGGAGGGAGCAGTGATCTCTGTCTGCAGCTGCTCGTCAGCCTGGGTGGGATGGAATCACCCTGCAGCTTTAATTTCTATTTCTCTGTAATTATTGCTTAATTAGAGCCATAAAATTCTTGCCATTTCCAATGCCAGGCAACAGGGCTGCCCTACAAAGAACCAAACCCTTCCCACTGGGATGTCACGAGTGACTCCATGACCTTCCCAAAGTATTTGGAGCCTGTTAATGAGAAAAATCCATGTAATTTTAAACTCCAGGAGAAACAACATCCCACAGCTGGCAGGAAACATCCCCAAACCTCATTTCCCTCAAAGCAAGGGTGATGCCCACGATTCTTACCTGGAAACCTTTGGTCCTTTGGCCAAAACGAAGGCAAAAATTCAATTTCTGTTTATTGGAGGGGAGAGCAGCCAAGGGTGAAACAAAGGCAGGACATTTCCAGGAACCTCCCGCTTTTTCAGAAGAGCGAGGCTGGAGCTGATCCCATTTCTCATCTCTCAACTCTCCAGGCCTCAAAACCAAACTGAGCCCAGGGCTGGGGCTTTGGGGCTTTTCTCAGCGGGTTTCTTTCTGATCTGTGCTTTCCCTTTCGGTCTCAAGCAGGATTTTTGGGTATTGATCTGGGGAAGGGCAGAGCCCTGAGCAGGGATTCCCCGAATTCTGACTGCATTAGATCAAATCTAAATTTATAGGGACCCAGAACGAGCCTCACTTTGCTCTTGGAGGATAATTCCAACAAAAGTAATTTCTGGTGGAAATACAGGTAGTGGAACTATATGTTCTTGTGGAAAAATCATACAGCTGCTAACTTTACAGTTATAAATTTTATATATTTATATATAAAGGATCTATAAGATATATAAGATATACAATATTCATTATCTAAATTATATTTATTATATTTAATATATTTCTTACATTTATTATATTGGGCAGGCCCTGGCACAGGGTGCCCAGAGCAGCTGTGGCTGCCCCTGGGTCCATGGAATTGTCCAAGGCCAGGCTGGACTTTGGGGCTTGGAGCAGCCTGGGGCAGTGGAAGGTGGAACTGGATGAGCTTTCATGCCCCTTTCAACCTAAAAAATGCCATGATTTTATGATTCCATGAAATAAATACAAAGGAACATCACAGATCTTTAATTATTCCCATTCCATTTCAGCATTGCTTCCCATTCCTCTGGGACTGCACTTGCTCAAGGAGTAATTCTCTTATTTAAATAGATTATAATGTACAAAACAAATGCTTTTGCTCTAATATGATTAATATAAATATTAATTATCAAGATTTTTTCATTCAGGTTAAGCCTGGTCAAGCAGAAGGTGCTTTGAGGTGAAGGAGGAGAAGATGGATTTCTTCCTCCATTGGGAAAAAATTTCCACTCACCAGAAATAAAATTCCAGAATTTGGGTTGGAAGGGACCTTAAATCCCATCCCATCCCATTCTGTCATGGGCAGGGACACCTTCCACTGCCCCAGGGTGTTCCAAACCCATCCAGCCTGGCCTGGGTCACTGCCAGGGATCCCAGCAAGGACTCTAGGAGAGATCTGTAGGATATCATTGGGATATATCCCAATTTAGCCAAAAAATTAACCCCAAATCCCAGCCCAGCTCTGACCCTGCTGGGAAACCTCGTGGAGCAGGGACTGAGAAACCTGGAAAGCCAAAGTGGCGCCTTTCAGGAACAGCCCTGCTGCACATCCCAAAATTCTCTTTCGCTTTTGGCTCTCGGAAGCCGCGGCTCCTACACGAGCTGGAAACCACAGCCCACGGTGGAGTGACGGGGCAGGAGTGGAAAACACAGAGAGAAATTGGAAAATGAGGCACTGCTGCTATTGGGGCTAAAAGAAGTCTCAGGACACGCCACAGGCTTCTTATAGGAAACAGCGAAAATACAAAGAACCTGAAAATGCAATATAAAACTCTTGATTCATCCTGCTCCCTTGCAGTTTGACAGCAAAAATCCCAGTGACTTCATGGCAGTCCCAATGCACAGAAAAGTTTTCTGCAGCCTTTTGGGGCAGCTGAGAGTGGCCACCAAAAATAGGAGACCATATTGAAATATTTGTTGATGATTCAAAGTATCTCTGCAAAATCAAACATTCAGGAAGGTTTTCACAAATATTCACCAGTGAGAGGTTATCATTAGAGAATCAGAGAATCATGGAATGGTTTAGGCTGGAAAATATCTCAAAGTTCATTCAGTCCAACCATCCCCAGCCCTGCCAAGGCCACCCCTGAGCCCTGTCCCCAAGTGCCACCTCCCCAGGGCTTTAAATCCCTCCAGGGATGGGGACTGCCCTGGGCAGCCCCTTCCAACCCTTTCCATCAAGGAATATTCCCTAATATCCAACATGAACTCCTCTGGTGAAACCTGAGGCTGTTTCCTCTTGTCCTGTCACTTCATCCTTGAGAGGAAAGCAGGATAAAGAATAGAAATGGGAAAGCTGGAGAGAGACGATTTCCAAGGGATGGAGTGACAGAATGAGAGGGAATTGCTTAAAAGTGAGAGAGGAGGAGGTTTAGGTGGGATTTTGGGAAGGAATTCCTGGCTGAGAGGGAGGGGAGGCCCTTGGGATGGAATTCCCAGAGCAGCTGTGGCTGCCCCTGGATCCCTGCAGTGCCCAAGGCCACCCTGGCACAGTGGAATCCCTGCCATTGGAACGAGAGGATCTTTAAGGTCCCTTCCAACCCAAACCATCCCACGATGTTGCGATTCCGTGGAAGTTCCGATGTTGCGATTCCAGCCAAGCCCACTGTTCTGGAAGCCCTTTGTGCCTGCAGAGCCCGAGGAAGGCGCTCCAGCTGTGCCCAGCCCGCCCCAGCGCCGTGCGGGATTCCCGGCCCAGGCGCTCTGAGCGCGGCGGGCCCGGGGGGAAATCCCGCAGCTGCGGCGGCTCTATAAGAGCTGTGCCCGCCGGGGACGGACGGAGCGAGATGGAGCGGAGCGGCAGCGGCGAGAACGGCCCGGGGAGCACCGGGAACAGCACCGGGAACAGCACCGGGAACAGCACCGGGAACAGCACCGGGAACAACTCCGGGAATGGCAGCGGGAGCGGCAGCGGGAGCGGGCGGGCATTGCTGTGCCTGGCGCTGCTGCTGCTGCTGCTGCCCCCGGCCCGGACCCTGCCCAGCCCGGAGCGGGCACTGACCGACCCCGACCGGGCACTGACCGACCCCGCCCGCTGCCTCAGCCGCTCCCGGCAGCTCCTGGAGGCCGCCAACGCCGCCCCGCAGCGGCTGAAGGTGCGCGGGGAACGGGACGGGACGGGGAGGATGTGGGGAGATGGGACGGGGCAGGGGTAGCACTCAGGAAAGCAGGGATGGAGCATTGGTGGTACCCGGGAGGGCAGGGATGGAGCAGTGGTGGTACCCAGGAAGGCAGGGATGGGTAGGGGTGGTACCCAGGAAGGCAGGGATGGAGCATTGGTGGTACCCGGGAGGGCAGGGATGGGTAGGGATGGTACCCAGGAAGGCAGGGATGGGTAGGGGTGGTACCCAGGAGAGTGGGGATGGAGCAGTGGTGGTACCCAGGAGAGTGGGGATGGGATAGGGGTGGTACCCGGGAAGGCAGGGATGGGTAGGGGTGGTACCCAACAGGGCAGGGATGGAGCAGTGGTGGTACCCAGAGAGGGGGCGAAGGTACCCAAAGGCCAGTGAGGAGCCAGTGGTGATACCCAGAAAGGTGGGGATGGCACCAAGACAGGCAGGGATGGAGTAACTGTGGTCCCCAGGAGGGCAGGGATGGTCCCCAGGCACCGGCTGGGAAACCAGGGGCTGCTGAGGACCCAGGAGGGCAGGGATGGGGCAGTGGTGGCACCAAACCTGGAAATGCTGGAGCAGTTTTGGTCTGCTGGATGGCAGGGATGGTCCCAGGAGGGCAGGGGTGTCCCCAGGATGTCAGTGGTGGCCCCAGGATGTCAGTGGTGGCCCCAGGATGTCAGTGGTGGCCCCAGGACGTCAGTGACAGTCCCCAAACTATTTTCTGCATTTCATATTTAACCACGGTCCTCACAGAGCCGCATTCCTGGGGTTCATCTGAGCAGAGATACATGAAATTGTGTATCAAATTGTGTCTATTCGCAGATAAATGTATAAAAATATATAAATTGCCTCATGAAGCTTCCAAGGACCCTTTTTTATTCCCTTTTCACCCCAGGAATCCAACACCCTGGGGTTTGAATGCACCCCTGAGGAGGTGGATCTGCACGACATCACTGAGAACCAGATGAACACCCTCAGAGCCTGCACAGCTGAGGATCCAGGGGTAAAACACAGAGAAATGACAGATAACATTTAAATGTTACCTCATGGTTTCATGGAATGTATCATCCACACTCCCATTAAATCACAAATCTTAATTCCAATTTGCAGCCTGGAAATTGCCCAGTCCTGGAAAAATCAACTTTTGATGAGGTAAATAGAAATTTAAAAAAAACCTCCTTCTTTTCCTCATTGTATGTTTAAAGGAGCAGCAGACTTCCACATTTCCTGACAATTCTATTTATTTCCTGACAATTCTATTTATTTTCCCCAGGGAAAATGCCTGCAGGGCATCTCTGAGGACGTGAGAGCCTACAGGGCTCAGCTGAGGAGCCTCCCTGACCCCCAGCTGCTGGCAGCTCTCGATGGGATGATGGAGGTGAGGATTCCTGCCCCCCACAGACCCCAAAATTCAGCCATTAGGGAAGGAAAACCTCCATTTCCCCTCCAAATATTGGAATCTAACAGACCTGGTGCATCAGGTGTGACACAGGGTGGATTAAAGGTTGATAAATCCAATTTTAGCCTCAATCTATAAATGCAATCGTGAAATGTTTGAAATTTTACCTTATTAGTGATAAGATTCAGTATTTCAAATTTTAGCCTCAGTCTATGAATGCAATCATGAAATATTTCAGAATTTACCTCATTAATGATCAATTCAATATTTCCAATTTGACCCTCACTCTATTCAGGGTAAAATAAATATTTCAAAATGTACCCTATTAATGCTATCATTAAATAGTTCAAATTTTATCCTGAATCCTTTAGTGCTATCATTAAATACTTCAAAATGTATCCTACTAATGACAAATTAAATATTTCCAATTTTTCCCTCACTCTACTGATGATAAATTAAATATCCCAAATTTTTCCCTCACTCTATTCGTGATCAATTAAATATCCTAATTTTTTCCCTCACTCTATTTATGACAAATTAAATATCCCAATTTTTCCCTCAGTCTATTAATGATAATTTAAATATCCCAAATTTTTCTCTCAGTCTACTTATGACAAATTAAATATCCCAAATTTTCCCTCGTCTATTCACCGTAAATTAAATATCCCAATTTTTTCCCTTTTAATAATTTAAACATCCCAGATTTTATCTCAGTCTACTTAGGACAAATTAAATATTCCAAATTCTTCCTTCACCCTATTGACGATAAATTAAATATCCCGAATTTTTCCCTTTCAATGATAATTTAAACATCCCAAAGTTTTCCCTCAGCCTATTTACAACAAATTAAATACCCCACATTCTTCCCTCACTTTATTCACCATAAATTAAATATCCCAATTTTTTCCCTATTAACAAGAAATCAACCATCCCAAATTTTCCGTTTGACCCATCCTCCATCCCACTCTTCTTGCCGCTCTTCCCTGAGGGGGTGAAAATCCCAGGAATTTTTGGGTTTTTAAGCTGTTCTCCAACCCCTGCAGGCCCTGGGCAGCAGCACCGGGCAGGTTCCGGAGGCACCGCTGGCATTGGGACCATTGGGATCAGTGGGACCATCGGGATCATCGGGACCATTGGGATCATCGGGATCATCAGGATCATTGGGATCATTGGGATCATTGGGATCAGCGGGATCATTGGGACCATCGGGATCATTGGGGCCATCGGGGCCTTTGGGATCGGCGCCGTTCCCGGAGCGGCTGCGGCTCTGCGGGGTGCTCCAGGCCCTGCGCGTCCGCAGCGTCACCATCGCCAGGGTGCTGAGCTTCCTCAGCTCCCCCTGACCCCGGGACATCCTGGGGGAAAGCACACACCCAGCACCCCACAGCATTCCCACAGCTTGGGCCCCTTTAAGCCCCTTTGTTAAATTCCCGGGGTTTTGGGATTTAAGCTACATCTGAGCACCAAAACGTTCCTGACTCTGATTTATCCGTATTTATTCTGCTGATTCCTCAGGAATTGAGAGCTGTTCATGATCATTTCTTTTCTTGGGGATCCCTTCCAACTCAGGATATTCTATTCCATTATTTATTTGGGATGGCATTCCATTCTGTTCCCTGATTTTTATGATGATATTCCTTGATTAGAGATTCCATTCTACTTCATAATTTATGATGGTGTTCCTTTATTTATGATGCTATTCCTTCATTTATTATGATATTCTATTCTATTCCACTTTGTGATGATATTCCTTGATTTATTTATGATGATATTCCTTGATTTGAGATTCCACTCTATTTCATTATTTATTTATGATGATATTCCTTTATTTATTTGAGATTCCACTCTATTTCATTATTTATTTATGATGATATTCCTGGATTTATTTATTATTATATTCCTTGATTTATTTATGATTATAATCCCTGATTTATTTATTATGATATTCCTTCATTTACGATGATATTCCATTCTATTCCTTGATTTATTTATGATGATATTCCTGGATTTATTTATGATATTCCATTCTAGACCACAATTTATTTATGATATTCCCTATTTATTCTATTTATTGCCTAATAAAATCAAGGTTTCCTTCCAAAACACGGTGATTTTTTTGTCCCTTGGGATCCACCACGAATCCTTTGCAATACTTTGGATATTGCTGCCATTGGAAGGCACCTCCCTGTAATTTGTTTCAAAATCCAAGTTTCCCTCTTGGAAACACCTGGGATAGGGAAGGTGTCCCCGCCCCTGGCAGGGGTTGGAATGGGATGGGAGATTTTGGGATTTCCATCCCAAAAAACCCCTTGGATGCCTTTGGTGCCACCTCCAGCTTTTCCAGAGGCTGAGGAACAACTTCCATCCTCCTCCTCTTCTCAGAAAATCAACAACTTCCCAATACTTCACCAACTAAAACAAAAATCAAAATTCAGATGGAAATAATGGATAATTTTCCCGTTTAATCCTTACTTTTCAAAAGTCTGTTTTCCTTTCCCAAACATACACAGAGGAAGATGATCCCAAGTCTCCCACAGCCTTAAAAACAAGCCAGTCCTGGATCTGGTCGCTCCTCTCTTCTGCAAATTCCATTTTTCCCAATTTTTTTCCAATCCTGCAGCACAGAGATTTCGGCACCTCACATTTTAAGCACCTAAATTCTATCCAAGTTCGAATAAATCAAGTAAAAAAAAACCAAAAAGAAGTATAAAAAGTTTCTCATACAAAAAAGGAATTACAAAACGTAAAAAAACGCAGACAAGCTATACAGAAAAGAGGGGAGAAGAAATTCCATGGGGAAATTCCGAGCTGCCTGGAGTTCACAGTGGTGTTCCCATCTTTGGGAATCTCAGGAAGCAGAACCACAGCTTAACAAGGACTGGATGCACAGGATCTGTACAATAATTCCATATATACAGTGATTATGCCAAGGAATTTGGTACAAGTTTCAGATTATTCTTCCCTGATCCACGAGAAATCCAATGCACCTCACGATTCTGGCAGTTCAGTGGCTTTGGAAGGGGATGAAAGGTTCCAGGGGAATTCTTCTCCCTGTTTTTTCCCTGAAGGAAATAAAAATCTTTTCCAGGTGATGAAAAAGATCAAGTGGCTTCTCCCAGTGTTTGTGTCCTCCTGGAGGGGCTTTGCCTGGGGGTGAAGCCCAGAATTCTGGGATCCACCTCTCCTGAAAGCCTTGGAAGTGGCTCCTGCCCACACCAAATTCCATTCACATTTTTCTGGAGGATCCTGCCTGGACTTCCCACCAGGAACATTCCAAAGCCTCAGCAGGATCCCAGGGGAGCAGAATGGTTGGATTGGGAAGCTCCCACCTCCTCCTCCTCTTCTTCCTCCTCCTCCTCCTTCCAGCTGGCTCAGCTCTGAGCCAGGAAACCTGAGGGAAAGGAAAAACACACCTGGATTGTGGAACCTCTGGAAGCTCCTGCAAGACTCAAACTGAGAGAAACTGGATTTAAAAATGTTTACATTAAAAAATAAAGGTACAAAAAACTCCCTGCCCTGAGGCAGCACAAGGCTGTGGCACAGAGTCTGAGAGGAAGAGCTCTCCACCTTTTCCAGCCAGGTTCTTTCCAGGGAGAATTAATCATGGAACCAGCAAGTCCTCCATCAGGGAAGGTGTTAATTAACCATTAATTAACCATTCCTGAACTAAAGACCCAAACAGCTCCTCTTAGGACTTCCAGGAAATCCCAAGAACTGCTCTGGACACCCAGGTCATGCTGGGAGTGCTCTCCATGCTCGGGGCAAAAATATTCATTTTGTAACAGCCCCTGAAGGATGAAAACACCACAAGAAATAAAGTCACTGCTGGAAGTGGAAAGGAGACAATTGTGACCTCCAGAACAAACGGTGCAGTGGTGATTTGATAAATTCCCTGATGGAATTCCCAACCCCAGCCGAGTCAGGATGGGTTCATTCCCCGGGAGCTGATACCTTGCAGTGTCTGCAGGATCTCATAGGTGGCTTTTTCCCCCAGGCTCCTCTGCAGAGCCTCTGCAGTGCCCTGGCCCTGCTCCCTGTCTCTCCACTTCCTCAGCACCAGCAGCTTCTGCATGGTCACGTCGTCCTCCGAGGCCCGGATGTCATCGATGTCCTTCATCTCCATCTGGAGGCACTCGATGGCCATCTCCCTCCAGTGCCGGTCCAGCAGCTTGGCAATCACCAGCAGCTGTTTGTCTGTTAAGCTTTTTGCTCCCATTACATCTGAAAAACATTGGATTTTCCCCAGAATCCACCCTGAGCCTGCCCTAGCCATTCCCTCTCCCCCTGTCCCTGTTCCCTGGGATAAGATCCCAAATCCCCCCGGCTGTTCCCTCCCGTCAGGAGCTGTGCAGAGCCACAGGGTCCCCCCTGATCCCCCTTTTCTCCAGGCTGAGCCCCTTCCCAGCTCCCTCAGGATTCCCCAGCCCCTTTCCCAACCCCATTCCCTTCCCTGGCCACGCTCCAGCCCCTCCAGGTCCTTGTGAGGAACCCAGAAGTGCCCCAGGGCTGGGGGAGCCCCAGCAGTGCCACCACAGGGGACAATCACAGCCCCAGGACGTCCTTGGCCAGGCCTGGCTCATGTCCAGCCACTGCCACCATCACCCCAGCCCCTTTTCCACCAGACACCTTTCCAGCTGCTCTTCCCCAGGCCTGGACCATTCCACAGGGAAAAATCTCTGAAGACTGAGCTCAGTTCCAGTCCCAGGACACCAAATCCCAACCAGGTCCTTTCCCAGCCTTTCCCACCTGCAGTGCCGCCGGTTTTTTGCTTTTTGCTGTGGAGCCCCTCTTCCTCCAGGATGCTGAGGGCTGGCTTCCTCCTCTTCACACCTGGGGAGGGAGCAGAGGTGCTGTCACTGCTGTCCCTGCTGTCCCCTGGGCCAGGGAGGGGAGCAGGGCTCCCACCCTGCAGGGCCATCACTCACTGCCTGTGCTCCTCTTCTGCTCGTTCTTGTTCAGGTCATAGTGGATCCAATCCCCTGGGGAGGGCAGAGCAGGGAAATGTCAGTGAGGAGTTCCCAGTGCTGGGCCCCAGCTCCAAGGATTCCCAGGGATAAAGTTGGAACCCACAAAGGGGGGATTCCAACCCCTCAGGTTTGACAGAAGATTTTCTCCCTTTCATTGCACGTGCTGCAGCAGGCCCAAACAGGCAAGAGAGATTGCAAGTTATAATGCAATAATATGAAATTTTTTATTATATTATGCAATCCTATGGATAATATATGGAGTAATATGCAGGAGGGCTGGAACTGAATGGTCTTTAAATTCCAAATGAAACCATTCCATGAGCAGAGGGATGGAGCAGCTCTGCTGGGAGAGCTGGGATTGTTCACCCTGCACAGGAGAAGCTTTGGGGTGACCTCACTGGGGCTTTCCAGTGCCTGGAGGACCTGCAGGAAAGATGGAGAGAGACAATTTCCAAGGGATGGAGGGACAGGACACAGGGAATGGCTCCCACTGCCAGAGGGCAGGGATTTGGATGGGATTTGGGAAGGAATTCCCTGGCAGGATGGGCAGGCCCTGGCACAGGTGCCCAGAGCAGCTGTGGCTGCCCCTGGATCCCTGGCAGTGCCCAAGGCCAGGCTGGGCATTGGGCTGGGAGCACCTGGGACAGTGGAAGTGTCCCTGGGGTGGCACTGGGGGGGCTCTGAGGTGCCCCCATCCCTCCCTGACCATTCCCCATTGCCAAGGACTCACTCTCCCTCAGCTTGGCTTTCCAGACAGTCTCATCTGAGTCCTGCTCCACCAGGGACAAGGTGAAGTCATCAGGCTTCTCCAAATACACCTCAAAGTAACTCTTCAGCTTCAGCAGTGACCCGTCAACAAACTCAATCTCCTACACAACAGAAATAGCAAAGAAATGTAAATATTTACCCAAAATAAACGAAAGAGAAGGCAACAACTGGCTGTTGGGAGAGATCCAAACCAAACTCCAATTTCTCCAGAGTTTTGCTGTTGACTTTAGCATTAGGATTTCATCCCAAAATTTTAGGACTCCAAGAGGCAAATGGTTCTTTTTTTGTGGCACATTTTCAGGGAAGCTGCAGTGCAGGAGGTCAGAGCTGTGCAAGGGACTCACCTCAGGAGTTATTTCAGCCTCTGGCTCACAGATCAGTCTGTACTTCTTTCCTTCCTGCAGTAACTTTTGGCATACTGGGGGCTTTTCAATTTGAACAAATTTCCTTTTTGAGTGCTTTACAGCCTTTGAGATATCCTAAAATTTAAAAACACCATTTCAAGCTTAATATTTCAATGTTACTCATTTCAGTAAAGGAATTAACATCTAAAACCTGTGCTCAGGTGGCTCCTCAGCTGGGGCTGTTGTCTGGCCCCAGCTTTACAGAACAGCCATGATCTGTTCCATGAACTTCCCAGAAAGCTGAGGAATAACCACCACACTCAAAAAGCATCACTAAACCCCTCCAGCTGTTCTGCCACAGGGCTGAAATGAGGTAAGAGAGTTTGCAAGCTGAGTAAAAGGAAGGTTTTTGTCCCTGTCCTCACTGTAAAAGGGTCAATTCAAGCCCTGCTCCTGCCAGAGCTCCTGAATGATCCCACAAACCCAATTTCCTAATTGTAACCCACTGCAGGGCAAGGCAAGGAATTTTCTGAAGCTGGAATTTTATCCAGGGTTAGTCCCATGGCCTCCCTTTTCTCTGCTCTCCTCAGAGGTCATTTCTGATGTGACCCTTGCCAGCAGGGGAATTGGTGGCACATGGATGAATCCATTGTCAGCTGCTTTCCCAAATCCCCAAATTTTCACTGGGAACTCCAGCACTGCCCCAGGCAGCCTGTTCCAATGCTTGGCCACCCTTTTCCTGAAGGAATCTTCCCTAATATCCAATCCAAACCTCCTCTGGCACAACTTGAGGCTGTTTCCTCTCGTTACCTTGGAGAAGTGACTCGGATAAAGAAGGGAAATGGAAATGGTCAGAGAGAGACAATTTACAAGGGATGCAGTGACAGAAAAAAGGGGGAATGGCTTCAAATTCAAAGCCTGAAGGTTTAGATGGGATATTGGGATGGAATTGTCCCCGGGAGGGTGGGGAGGGGCTGGGATGGGATTCCCAGAGCAGCTGGGGCTGCCCCTGGATCCCTGGCAGTGCCCAAGGCCAGGTTGGACACTGGGGTTGGGGCAGCCTGGGGCAGCCGAGGTGTCCCTGCCCATCCAGGGGTGGGATGAGATGGAATTCAAGCTCTCTTCCACCCAAACCATGGAACCAGGACTCCTCACCCACCCACCCACCCTCCCCAGGGGCAGCTCCCAGCCAGGGCTGTACCTTGATGAAGGAGTCGTTGTTGGTGGCCAGGTAGACCCAGAAGGACAGGGAGGGGTGCTCGTCGATGGCCTTGTAGAGGATGACAGCGCCGTGGTACTGCAGGGGCTCCTGGC
Source organism: Agelaius phoeniceus (assembly GCF_051311805.1). NCBI lineage: Eukaryota > Metazoa > Chordata > Aves > Passeriformes > Icteridae > Agelaius > Agelaius phoeniceus. The sequence goes on along the minus strand of NC_135274.1, from coordinate 25,579,551 downwards.
TGTGGATCAGGGGTCCCACGGGGGACAGGGAGCTCACCACCCACTTGACGTGCGACGCCGAGAACTCGGCCGAGGGCTCGATGGCCGCGCCACCGGCCTTGATGTGCAGCACCTTGAATGCCACACCATCCCCCTGACCTGTGGGGACAGCCTGGATCAGCTGGGGACAGCCAGGAGCAGCTGGGGACAGCCTGGATCAGCTGGGGACAGCCTGGGATCAGCTGGGGACAGCCAGGATCAGCTGGGGACAGCCTGGGATCAGCTCGGGACAGCCTGGGATCAGCTGGGGACAGCCAGAAGCAGCTGGGGACAGCCAGGAGCAGCTGGGGACAGCCAGGATCAGCAACCCCAGGATGCCCCCACACATCCCCCATGTCAAGCTGTGCCTGGGGTGTGTGCTCTATCCCCATCAGTCAGAGCTGGGGCAATTCTCTGCTGCTCTTTGGGCAGTTTTCTTTATCTCTCCCACAGCCAACCCTCCCTCCAGATCTCTACTGTTAATGGGTTGTTAATTATTAATTATCTGCTCTTCATGGGCCATTCATTATTAATTCTCTTCTGTCCCTGGCCAGTGAGTGTCCCTGCATGGCTGATCCAATTCCATCATCCCATGGGGAGATGCTCCGCCCAGGGGAGGAGCCAAGCATTCCTACCTGGGTACAATCTGAGCTTTGGGACAGCACAGCAGCCTCTGCCCCCTGCATTCCCAGAGGAGCAGCTCCTGCTGCCCTGCATTGCCAGAGGAGCAGCTTCTGCTGCCCTGCATTGCCAGAGGAGCAGCTTCTGCTGCCCTGCATTGCCAGAGGGAGCCCAGGCCCATCTGCAGCAGCCCTGGAGCTGCAGAGGAAAACTCCCCCCTTGTGCAGGATCCCTGCTCCAGCAGAGCCACAGCTGGCACTGCAGGAGGGCTGAGCCCCCATGGGATGGGGCTGTGCCACCCCCTGACACACAGGGGACAGGGGCTGCTCTCACTCTGGAAGGGTTTTTTTGTACTACTGCTGCTGGATTAAGCTTCATTTTTTACTTAGAAATGGGGTAATTGAGAGGTGTTTTAAAAAAAATTATTTTTAGTTTTATACGAAGGGTGAGATAATATAGATGTTATAATTTACGTTATTATGATTAGAAGTTAATTATTTTTTAATTATATTGTAAATGGTTTTTGGTTTATTAGCTTTTGTCACACTAGACTAAAAATGTTTTAAAGCCAATCATTTAAAATTACTTTTCCTGGCTTTTACTACAGTGTCACTTTCATGGTTCCATTTCTCTAAACCACACAGTCTTATTTGCAAGGCCACCTTTTGAAACTTGTTTGCAGTTCCATTTCTCTCTCAACAGTGTCTATTTTTTTATTCTTTTCCTGATAAAGAACTGTTATTCCTACCCCCAAATGTTTACCTGAGAGCCCCTAAATTTCAAAATTATAACAATTTGGAGGGAGGGGAACTATAACAATGATATATAATCATTATAATTATTGTTATAATCATTATAACATATATATTATATAATTATATATATTAGATACTTATATATAATAAATATATAAAATTATATATCATATATGTATAATATATTATATTTACAATATTTATATAGTAGGTATAATATATATTATATGTATATTATATATATTATATATAATCTGCCACCATAATATTTTTTGAAAAATCCCTTCGCCAGGATTTTTTCTCCTGAGAAGCTGGGAAGCTTCAGCTTCTCCACGTTTTACTCCTCTGGAATGTGATCTGGAGAATTGTTTACCCAGCATGTAAATTGTTTTTATTTAATAGCCAATCCCAGCCAGCTGTGTCAGACTCTGAGTCTGTCACAGATTTTTATTTTTCATTCTTGTTCTAGCCTTCTGATGTATCTTTTCTCTATTCTTTTTAGTATAGTTTTAGTATATAATTTCTTAATATAATATAAAATAATTATAATATAATATAATTATATTATAATTATAATATAATTATAACATAATACAATATAATATAATTATATTTACTATAATTACATCATAATTATATTATATATAATATTTATAATTATGTAATATTATATTATATATAACAATAATAATATATCTTACATAATTATATTATATAAATATATACTTTATAATTGTAATTACTTATACATATAATAGTTATAATTATAATATAATTATAATATATAATAATGTAATATAATGTTATGTTATGTGTTACATGTGTTATATATGTTACATGTTACATGTTATACATGTTACATATGTTACAGATGTTACATGTTATACATGTTACATATGTTATATATGTTACATGTTATACATGTTATACATGTTATATATGTTACATGTTATATATGTTATATATGTTATATATGTTACATGTTACATGTTATATCAGCTGTCTAAGAACTTGGGAGTCAATTGTCATCTGTCGCCTCGTCCTGGGACCACACCACCACAACACCAATCTATTATTATTATTATTATTATTATTATTATTATTATTATTATTATAACAATTACTCTGCCAATTCCTGCCCCCCCGAGCGGCCCCACTCACCCCCGAGGCAGAGGCAGTGCGGGAATTGGATGGAGAGCAGCGCGCCGGGCGCCGAGCAGCGCACGTCGAACAGGGGCCCGCCCACGATCCAGGGCGGCTGCACCAGCTGCGCGTACTTGCTCCAGGAGAGCAGGCAGTAGGTGACCCTGGCCCTGCCCGTCACCTCGAAGATCAGCCCCGTGCTGCTGCACTGGTAGGAGCCCTCTGCGTCCAGCTGCACCCTGCAGGAGACACCAGAGCTCGGCAGGGGCTGCCCCAGGGACTCCCTCGCGCTCTGTCCCTGCCCACAGCGTGCTCCAGGCTGCTTTGGGGCTGTTAAAAACGGCGCAGGGCTCACCCGGCCTATGCAAAAGGAGAGTTTTGCATAAAACTTCCTGTGCCAGGAGCTGCTCTCACGCAAAGGGCACAGCGACATGTCCAGTGTTTCCTGTGGATAACACCCAGAGCCAGCAGACACGTCCTGCAGGGACATCCCACAGGGACCACCCCAGGGCACACAGAGCGGGGACAGTGCAGCATCCCAGGGACAATGCAGGGATGAAGGGGAGGGTGAAGCAGGACAAGATGCTTCCTGTGCAGCCAGGCTGAAATAAGCACATGAAAATGGACCTGCTGCTCATTACTGCAGCAGGACGAGGCACATCCTGAAAACCCTCCCAGGAGTTGTCTTGGACCAGGATCTGGAAGCAGCACAGGCTCTAAACTGTGATGTTTAGGGATCTGGGTGCACCTCCCAGTATAAATCCAAATGCATTTGTGCAGCAAATGAGCTGTTTGCCCACCCCAAGACTGAAGCACCTTGATGACAACAATGTAAACTCAAACCCATTACATTAAAAAAAATTCATACATGAATTGTCCTCCAGCAAGTCTCCTGGGGGTCACTTGCTCCTTCTGGTCCTGGAAATAGATTTTAAAAAAATTATCTTTAAAAAGGTGAGGAGAGAGTAGAATTACAGTTTGCAAATGATCTCATGCAAAGTAAGTGGGTGTTTCTTTCCCCACAAACCTACATTTTCATTCCTGCAGTGCTCACAGGGTGGCAAGTAGCTCCCTTCGACTGGGAAAAGAGGAAGATGACCTCATGAAAAGTCATGGTAATTAAACAGCCAGGCATTAAAACAAAGCCCTCAGGAGATCTGTTCCTACCTGACTCATGGCAGTAAGGCGGGGATTCCTTCTCCTCCTGTTCTTCATCTAGGGAAAAGGAGTTTGGAGTAAATATCTCAATATCCAGGGGGTTTCTGCTCCCACATTCAGCCAGGACAGCCCCACAATTCCATTTGTTTAAATTCACCTTAGGAGAACATTCCTGAGAGTACTTGCAGGCTTTGCACAGCCTGGGGATGAACATCAGGATACAAATTTGCCCAAAAGCTCCTAAACTGCCCAAACTCCTGGGAATTTTCACAGGGGTTAACAAAAGATTTATCCTGGGATGAGCCTCATGGTGCCAAGGACAAGGTTCAGCCCCCAGCATGGAAACTGGGAACAGCTTTCCCAAAAAAACACCACATTGTCTGCATGGCGCTTGTCCCAAAAGTGCCTGGATTCTCCTGGCTGAACCCAACAGGATGGAATTCCAGCAGAGCTGAGACCTCAGGCCAAAGGCTGTGTCCTGAGGGCTGATTTGGGAGCAGGGGAGTGGCAGAGCTGCCAGGATCAGCTGCTTCCCCATCCCAGCTCCCTCCCAGGCCAAAGGGATCCTGGAGGCTGTCCCAGGCTATCCTGGAACCCCAATCCCCCCTGGGATAATCACGGGCTGGGAGAGGCAGGAAGGCAGCAGCCAGCCCTGGCTGTGTGCCCCAGACCCAGCAGGGCTGGAACAGCCCCAGGAACACTCCCCAGCTCTGGGAGGGAGCTCCTCATTTCCACCCCTCATTTCCTAGGGATGCTCTCCAGCAGCTCCTTTTCCCAAAGAGATGGAGCTGCAGGCTGGGCCAGCCTGGAATCCTTCCTGCCTTCCTCCTGCTGAGCAGGGGCAAACAGGCACAACAAACCACACTCACCCACAGCCTTCCTCCATCCCACTCCTCTGCATCTGCCCAGCAAAACCATTGGGATTGTTAAACTATCAGTGTTACATAAAAGCAGCACAAATGCTGGCAACAGATCCCATGGAAGCACAAACCCACCGACAGCAAACACTTCCTTTCATTATTTTCCTGTCCATCCTGTTTGGCCACTTCTGTTGCCAACTTTTAAGGAAATTTATGGCCTATTGGTGTTTGGAAAACTGCTGTGGTGTAAAAATACCCGTGGGTATTGTGTCTGGGGTGCTGTGTCTGCGTGGTGAAAGCAGCACGAGCTGCTGCCCTTTGATCAGTGATCAGAAACCACTGCATCCCAAAATTTTATTGGGAGAGCAATCAGAGCTAGCATTCCCTAATAACTGTGAGATTATACCCAGGAGAAGCAGCTGGTTTAAACTGAACATCAGTTTTTAAAAAGCAAACAGAAAAATAAATCATCATGTTCTGCTCACCTGACTCCTCTTCCAAGCTGCTGCCCTTTGATCATTGACAGAAAATCATTGGCTCCCAAAAAATTTATTGGGAAAGCAATCAGAGCAAGCATTCCCTAATAACTGTGAGATTATATCCAAGAGAAGCAGCTGGTTTAAACTGAACATCAATTGTAAAAAAGGGATTACAAGTAAATGAATCACAATGTCCTGCTCACCTGACTCCTCTTCTGAGCTGCTGCTGGAGCTGTCTTCAGAACTGGCTTCTCCTTAAAAACAGGCACAGGAGGAATGTGAGTCCAGGATCCACCCAGAGGTTTGGATCCAGCAGGCCAGGCAGCAGGTTAGATAATGGAACAGAAAAAAAAGAACTTGTGAGGCAGGGAAAAGCATCAGAGCATCAAATCCCACACCAGGGGAGACTCTGGGGTCACGCAGGCCCTTCTGAAGGGTGATCAGAATATTGAAATCTCCTGTATTCCACAACCTGGGATGATTCTGGAGCTCCACCCATGGCACATCCCAGTTAAATTATGGCTTTCCAAGGCAGGCGGGAGCAGCCTTGGTGGGAGCCGTGTGTCCCACAAGCTGTGACTCGTGTGGAGGCACCAACCAATTAATTATTCTTACAAATGGCATTTGGAGAGAAACCAGCACTGGGAAGGCAGGGATGTGTTCTGGGATGTGGCTGGGGGGAAATGTGGGATGCAGGAGCAGGCACACCCCCCAGGAGTGAGGAAATCCCAAATCCCTGAGCATGGTGGGCTCACCCTCCGGCTGCTCCTCGGCCGACCCCGATGATCCCTCCATGCCGTTGGGTGTCACCTCTGCAAGGGAAAGGCAGGGAGGAAGAGTTGCAGAGGGATTGAACTCCTCTCTTGCCAATTCTGCACTCAGAGAAAGGGAATAAATAACAAAAGAACAGGCATTTTAAAACCCAGCATAAAAACCAAAGGAATCCATAAACAAAGGGCTTACACCAAGGTTTTAAAGCCAGCTATAGAATTCCCATTCCCATTCCAAAGGATGAGCATTACCCAAATTCCCTGTACCTTTTCAACTGGTTTTTAAAGCCAGTTCCAGAATTCCCATTCCCAAAATCCCTGTACCTTTTCAACTGGCTTTTAAAGCCGGTTCCAGAATTCACATTCCCAAAATCCCTGTACCTTTTCAACTGGCTTTTAAAGCCAGTTCCAGAATTCCCAAGGATGGGCATTTCCCCAAACCAGTGTACTTTTCAATTGTTTTTTAAAGCCCATTATAGAATTTCTATTCCCATTCCAAAGGACGGGCATTTCCCAAAATCCCTGTACATTTCCAACTGGTTATAAATCCCATTATAGAATTCCCATTCCCAAGGACAGTCATTTCCCAAAAGCAGCGTACTTTTCAATTGTTTTTTAAAGCCAGTTATAGAATTCCCATTCCCCAGGATGGGTACTTCCCAAGATCCCTATACCTTTCCAAACGGTTTTTAAAGCCAGTCTCAGAATTCCCACTCCCATTCCCAAAGTCCCTGTACCTTTTTCATCGGAGGAGAGGGACTCAGCCCCGCTGGAAGACAAAAGCAGGCACACATGAGAGCTCTGCCAGCCCTTTCCCACACTCCCACAGGGCCAGCATTCCCAGCTCCCTCCCCTGGCACCGCTCCCAGCCCCGGGAATCCAGGGGGATTGGGGGCTGGGGATTCAACATTCCCCTCCTGCAGCATCAGCCCTGCCCTGGCTCCCTGCTGGCCCCTCTGGGGACACCTGGACACGATTCCCACCGGCAGCAGCTCCTGCTCCCAGCCCTTTCTGCCAAGCACCCAGCGCCCGTGTCAGTGCCCGTTGGATTTGGGAGCAATCCAAGCAATCTCCGGGCAGGCAGGAGACCCAGATAAACTCTGCTCTCCAGCAGAGCCATCTGTGGCAAACCACACCAACCTCCAGCTCCACCCGCCCTGGAAAAGGGAAACCTGCTGTGTGCATCACCCACAGATTAAAATCCTGCTTGGGAACCTTTTCCAGGAGCTCCACGACATCTGCCAGGCAGAGCCAGCAAGGAAAAGTGCCCTGAGGAAGGGAAGGGCCCTGGGTGCAGCCACCATAAAGCAGCAGGTGACATCCAGCTCACTGCACTGTGGTGGCACCAGGAACCACCCCAGAGCCTCCACCCTGCCAGGGGCAGCTGCAGGAGCAGGCAGGGAAGAAGCATCCCAGCCTTTTTTGGGAGCTGCGAAGGCCACGGTGCAATCCCACAGCGCATCCCAGAGATGCTGGGGATGGTGAAGCCGAGTTTTGGGAGCTGCTCAGCTCTGGGGGGTGATTTTGGCCACCCTGGGAGCTCATGGAGTGCCCCTGGAATGAGTGGGCATCACCAGGGGGGCCACACTGGGGCCCTCAGCCTCAAAATTGAAAAAGAAATAAATAGATGGGAATAGCAGAGGCAGGAAAATCAATGAGTGAGGATTCCTGAGGAGCTCAGCTGGGGGGTCCTGGCAAAGGGGCTGCAAAACTTTCTGGGTCAAGGGCAGGAAGAAGTGGGAAAGCTTTTCCCCCCACAAGGAATTACACAACAGTTTGCTCTTCCAAACTGTATCTTGGAAGAAAAAAAAAAAAAAAAAGAAAAAAAAAAGAGTAAATTTATTTATCTGGAGGATTTGGATGAAGCCTGGATGCTGTCCAGGGCCGGCAGCCGAGCCAGGCAGTGTTTGTGCAACCCTTCAACCCTTCCACCAAGTGCTGGCTTGCTAAAATCGGGATCGCTTCCCTCCAACCCCTCCAGCTGCATTTCCCTCCTCCCGCGCTGGCAAACGGCGCAGAACCGGGGCAGGGAGGAGGGAGAAAATACAGAAAAACACAGAAACAACAACGCAGCCGAGCGAGCAGGCGGGCACGACGCCGCTAATAACTGTAACCATCAACTGCGAACGGGCACGGCGGCTCCCGGCGCGATAAAGGCACGGGCAGATAAACACGAGCGGCGCTCGGCGCTGCGGCAGCACCGGGAGCACCGGGGGGAGCCCGGGGGAGGCGGAGGGAGCCCGGGGCGGAGCGGGAGCCGCGCTTTGTCTGCGGCGGCGGCGGCGCGGCCCCGGCTCGGAGCGAGCCCCGCTGCAGGTGCAGGGCCGGGCCGGGCGCCCGCACCCACCGGGACGGGCTGGGCACGGCCGGGACCCTCCGGTGCCCGGGAACGGCGCTCGGGAGGGGATGGAGGATGCGGGGATGCAGGTGGGTGGGGGATGGGAGGATGCGGGGGGTGGGGCTGGGGGCGCGGGGGGACATCGGGGCGGGCAGGGGGACATCGGGAGGGTGCAGAGGGTGCAGGGGGACAGCGGGAGGGTGCAGGGGGTGCAGGGGGACAGCGAGAGGGTGCAGGGGGACAGCGAGGGGCGGCAATAGCGGGCAGGGAGGCGGGCAGGGCGCGCAGCCGCGGGGCGGGCGGGGGTCCGGGGGCTGCCGGGGGGCCCGGGGGGCGCAGCGAGCCCGGCCCGGCCCAGCCCCGCTCACCTGTCGGGCTCCGGAGCCGGGCCGGACATCGCAGCAGCGGCACCGAGCGGGAACGGCCGCGTCCTGCGCGCGTGGGGGGGCGGGGCCAGCGGGACACGCCCCGGACACGCCCCGGACACGCCCCCGATACGCCCCGGGCACGTACCCTCCTTGTCGCTCCTCGGTGTCCGTCTCATGCCCCCCCTCGGTGTAGGTACGGACACAGCCGTAATTCATTAACGAATTCGTTAATGTAATTCATAAATAAACTGATAAAAATTCATCATGTAAAAAAATTCATCATGTAAAAAAATTCATCATGTAAAAAAATTCATAATTCAAAAAAAAAAATCATAATGTAAGTCATGAATAAACAGATAATTTTCATATTCTGGGCGCATTCCGTGTTAATTATTAAGATATTTGTGTTATCACACATATTGTAATGGTTTGGGTGGGAAGGGGCCTCAAAGCTCGTCTCGTGTCACCCCCCCTGCCATGGGCAGGGACGATTCCCATGGATCAGGTTGCTCCAAGCCGCGTCCAACCTGGCCGTGGACACGTCAGGATTTGCCTGCTGCCGGCAGAGCTGCTTAGGGGGAAAAAAAAGAAAAAGTTAAAATAAAAGAAAGGAAAAAAAGAAAAGGATAAAAAGGGGGATAAAAAGAGAATAAAAGCCTCTTAACCAGAAGCGTTTTGGAGCTCCTGGAGCCTCTCAGCAGTGCAATAAATCCCGGAGCCCCAGCAGTGCTGGGCACCTCCCTGCAGTCCCTGGGAGCGGGGAATTCCGGGGCTGCAGGCGAGGAAAGCCCCTCACACCCCTCACCCCACCCCGGCTCCTCCAGGCTGGGAACCCCCAAAGCCACCTGGGTTTGTGCCCCTTGCAGCGGGGGGGACACAGGTGTGTGCTTTGGGGCACTTCCCTCATTCCAAGAGCTGAGCCAGCCCCAATCCATGGCTCAGCATCGTCCCCTCCCCTGTGCCCGCCCCAGAGCAGCTCTGGGTGCAGGGGGCTCTGGGGGGACCCTTTTGTGTGCGTGCCCAGGGCCCAGAGCAGAAAGGAAAATAATCTCAATAAACAAACGTAAGTGCTTGAGCAAACACAGAACGCTGCTCCCGGCGCCTTCCAAGGGCTCAGCTCCCAGCTCCTGGAAATATTCCGGACCGGGAGCCCCCTCAGGTCTGCCCCTCGCCCCAAATCCCACCCTCTGGAGCCCCAGGGCACCGAACACTTCTGGAACATCCGTATTCCCAGGAAACTCCGTGTGCAGAGCTCACAGGAACCGGCTGGGCTGCAAAGGGGGGGGTGTAAAACTGCTGGAAACCCAAAAAAAAAAAAAAAACCAAACAGTTTTGGATGGGAAACCCTGGAGAAGTGACTGAAGGGGTTGGTTTGGGGAGAGGTGGGAGTGCCAGGGAAGGAAATCCCCTGTAAACAACTCGCAAATCCAGCCTGGAGCAAACTGAAGGAAGTGGGAGAGTTCACGGCACAACGACAGTTGGAGTAAATAATCACCCAGGATGGAGAATAAACAAGAAAAGGAAAGCAAAGCCAGGACAGACGGCAGGAGGGGAAGGTGGGGTTGCTCAGGGGGGTTTTGTTTTCCCCGCTCCATCCCCGGGATGCTGCTGGGAGCTTCCCAAGCGTGGCCGAGCCATCGTTTTCCAGCTTTTCCAGGCGGCCCCGGGCCGAGGATGATGCCGTGAACATCCCGTGAGCTGACACAGCCCGGGGCAGCCCCAGCCCAAACCTCTCCAGCTCCCAGCTTTGCTCGGAGAAATCCCAATTCTGAATTTTCCTCTGAGAAGCCCCAATCCTGATTTTTCCTCTGAGAAATCCCAATTCCAAATTTTCTTCTGAGAAATCCCAATTCCCAGTTTTGCTCTGAGAGATCCCAATTCCCAGTTTTGCTTGGAGAAATCCCAATCCTGAGTTTTTCTCTGAGAAATCCCAATTCCCAGTTTTTCTCTTGAGAAATCCCAGTTCCCAATTTTCCTCTGATAAACCCCAATTCCCAGTTTTCCTCTGGGAAACCCCAATCCCCAGTTTTCCTCTGAGAAGCCCTAATCCCCAGTTTTCCTCTGAGAAATCCCAATTCCCAATTTTCCTCTGAGAAATCCCAATTCCAAATTTTCTTCTGAGAAACCCCAGTTCCCAGTTTTCCTCTGATAAACCCCAATCCCCAGTTTTCCTCTGATCCACCCCAGCAAAACTCTCCCAGTCTCCACCCCCAGCCCTTCCCAGCTCAGCCGCAGTCTGGTGCTGCCGAGGGAGGCTGCGATCCCTCAGACCATAAATCAGATTTTTTTTCGAGGACAGGGAAGATTTAAGCTTTGCTGGCCCTTCCCAAGCCAGGCCTTTGTGTGCCAGAGGAAGCTGGTGCTGGCTGCAGCTCCAGGGGAATTCCTGCTGCTCCCTGCGGGGCTGGCATGCGCAGCCTGAGGTGCCAGGCAGGAATTTTTAGGTTTGTCCCCTAAAAACCTGGGGTTTTAGGCTCTGGGGGCACCTCCCACAGCCCCTCTGGTTCTGCAGCTCCATCCCCTGAGCCCCACATTCATCCCAGTTTTACAGATGGGGGGAAATCCTGGAATGCAGAGCCTGAGGCAGGGCTGTGGAGGGTAGCAGAAATGTATAAGGTGAGAAGAGAAATCTCCTCCTTCTTCCCTGGTAGATTCGGGTCTGGGTTTTCCAGGGGTTTTTCAGCACAGAACTTCATGGCACCTCTTCTTCTCCCTTCTCTTTTACTCTTTCTTCTCTTTCTTCCTCTTCTCCTTCCTTCTTCCTCCCTCTTCTTCTTCTTCTTCTTTCTTTGAATCTTCTTTTCCTCCTCTTCTTCTTTTCCTCCTCTTCTTCTTTTCCTCCTCCTTCACCTTCTTCTGTTAATATTCTTCACTTTCTTTAATATTAATATTATTATTATTATTACTACTACTACTACTACTACTACTACTACTACTACTACTACTACTACTACTACTACTACTACTACTTTTAGCAGGCTATCCATTCAGTTTTTGGATACTATTTGAGCAATTAATGCATTTACCAGACCACTAAACAGAAAATAAGAAAGAGGCACCACAAAATTGTTGCAAGCTCCCGGAATGCCCCACTTTTCTGGCCCCATCTCTTTCTCTCTTCTCAGGAGGGTTTGCAGGCTGGGATGGGTTGTTCTGCTCTTCCAGGGGTTCCCATTTGTGCAGGAATCTCAGTGTGGATGCACTGAAAGAGCAGCTGAGTGCTGCAGGCTCCCTGTGGCCATGCCCTGGGGGTTCCCGTGCCAGGCTGGCAGCGAGGGCTGGCATTGAGAGCCCAGCTGTGCACTGGGACCCCCTTGTCAGGAAATGGAGATTTCTCACTGCAGCCCCAGCCTTCACACAGAGCCCTTTGTGCTCAGCTCCAGCTCCTGTTTGCCCCAGAGAGAGAATGGAGAAATTGTTAAACACAGCACGGGAAAATGAGTGTTTGTGTCAGTCATTATTCACAGCATCAGGAAATTAATATTTGTATCAGTCATTAATGACAGTAACAGGAAATCACCGTTTGGTTTTAAAGAGCATCCAGTCCGAGCATTTCTACCAGTGCCAAGGCCACAGTGCCCATGTCCCCAAGTGCCACCTCCCAGGGCTGTCAAACCCTGCAGGGATGGGGCTCCACCCTGCCAGGGCTGGACCCCCCTTTCCAGGAAGGAATTTTCCCAGGATCCAATCTAAACCTGCCCTGGCCCAGCCTGAGGCCATTCCCTCTCCCCCTGTCCCTGTTCCCAAAGATCCCAAATCCCCCTGGCTGTCCCCTCCTGGCAGGAGCTGTGCAGAGCCACAAGGTCCCCCCTGATCCCCCTTTTCTCCAGGCTCAGCCCCTTCCCAGCTCCCTCAGGATTCCCCAGCCCCTTCCCCAGCTCCATTCCCTTCCCTGGCCACGCTCCAGCCCCTCCAGGTCTTTGTGAGGAACCCAGAAGTGCCCCAGGGCTGGGGGAGCCCCAGCAGTGCCAGCACAGGGGACAATCACAGCCCCAGCCTGTGGCATTAGGTGTTATCTGTTAGAATATCAGTATTTGATATACACATTAAATAATGCTAAAATGATTGAATATGTGTCTCTAAGACAAATTTTTTAATAGATATATAGAGAGCATTACAACAATATATATAATAAATAAATTTTTTAAAAAATTAAATAAAGAAACAAAACCAAAACCAAATAAATGAATAACCAATAAATAAACAACCTATAATAACAATATATAATAAACATTCAGTACATTTATATATTCTATAAATATATATTATATAAGTATACATTTAATGTATTTTATATAATAAATTAATTATATATAATTAATAGTTATACAATAAATTAAACTAAATAATGAAACATGTTATATATAATAAATAATACTATAATATATAATAATATATAATATATATTATATATAATATATAATCATATAATAATATATAATATAATAATATTATTATATTTTATATATAATAATATAAAATAAATAAAACTAAATAACTAAAATAAATTAATTAATTAATAAATATATAAATGAAATATATTATATTATATATATTTATATAAAATATATATTATACGTTTATATATTGTTCATTATATATAATGTATATAATGAATATATTCTATTCTATTATATATATATGTGTATATATATATAAAATTATATATATATATAAAAATATATATATATAAAAAATATATATATAATATATATTTTTTTTTTTTTAAATATATACATATATATATATATATATATATATATATATAAAATGAGGAATACTGCTGCTGGAACAACCAGGATACTGCTGGGTTTGGGAAAACGGGGTTATAAACAGCGGGATTTTTTTCCCGGGTACTCCAGGGTCCCAAACCCTGCCCCGGCCGCTCTTTCCCAGTGATGCTCCCTCCCCAGCATCCACCGGGATTTATCCCAGAGCCGCCTGCAGATGGCAACAGCGCCCCAGCCCCGGGATCCCTCCCGGCCCACTCCGCCTCCGATGGGGTCACTGATAATGTAATTTATAACAGTGCTCTGTCGTCGTCAGAAAGCAAAACAACAATAATAAAGGTAATGAAAAACTTTATTATTTATTTTATTTGAAATATCATTTAAATAAATTAATCTCATTAGTAATAATAAATGTAATAATAATAATAAATAATAATGATGAGAAAAAATAATATCAAAAATTACAGTTCCAAAAAATCCAACATCTCCTTTGGGCTGAAAGAGCCAAAATTGTGTCCCTGCAGCTCCTGCTGCACAGAAATGGGGGCACAGCCTGGCTCTGGTGATCGTGCTGGGTAGCTCTGCTGGATGTTCACTGATTTTACCCCATTCTGCTCCAGGTTGTGCCAGCCTGGAGCCCCAGACGGTGACAGGAATTGCAGGAGCCACCAAATGTTTTGTTGGAACTCCTGGAGCGGCACAGGGAGGGAGGAGGACGCTCGGGAGGGTCAGAGCTCAGGGTGCTGGGCTCAGTCACTGCAGAATATTTGTAATTTGCTGCTTTTTGGGCTCAGTCACTGCACAGTACTTATAATTTGCTATTTTTGGGGCTCAGTCACTGCAGAGTGTTTATAATCTGCTGCTTTTTGGGCTCAGTCACTGCAGAATATTTATTATTTGCTGGTTTTGGGGCTCAATCACTGCACAGTACTTATAATTTGCTATTTTGGGGCTCAGTCACTGCAGAGTATTTACATTTGCTGGTTTTGGGGCTCAGTGGCTGCAGAGTGTTCATCATTTGCTGGTTTTGGGGCTCAGTCACTGCAGAATATTTATAATTTGCTATTTTTGGGGCTCAGTTGCTGCAGAGTATTTACATTTGCTGGTTTTGGGGCTCAGTCACTGCACAGTATTTATAATTTGCTATTTTTGGGGCTCAGTTGCTGCAGAGTGTTCATCATTTGCTGGTTTTGGTGGATTTGTGTGGAGCAGGAGGCTCTGAGGCCACCACCCAGCCCCAGCCCCTTCTCCCCCTGGCCTCAGCATCGCCCCAGCCTGGGGAGCTCCAGAGCCACCCCTGAGTGTCCCCAGCAGCATTTCCCCGATTTCCACCCCAATTTTCAGGGTTTAAACGTCACTGAGTGATCAAACCAACCCAGCCGAGCAGGAAGCCAGGGCTGGACACGGCCAATCTGCTCCTGGGGCTCTCAGGAGCCACCCACCCCATTTTCCAGCAGGGAACATTTCCCTTCTCCAGCCAGGAGGGACCCAGCGCCCCCAGGGCCTGGGCTGCATCCAGGAGGGGCCATTCCAGAGCTTTTCCCTGTTTTCCACGCCGCCCCCGGGGCTGACACGGTTGTTTGAGGAGAGTAAAAATAGCGGGGTCAAAGCTCTGCTGCCCCCTCAGCATCCTCATCCTCCCTCCTGGCATCTGCATCTTTCCCTGAGGATCTTCCCTGTGGAGCACACAGCCCTGGGCCCGCCTCACTCCTGCAAAAACAGCTGGAAAGGTTTTCTCAAATTTTATTTTCCTCCATTTTCTCCTTTTTTCCCCCCATTTTTTAGCAGCCTCCTGCCTGGGAGATGCCCTGAGCAGCCTCAGCTGGGGGTGTTGGATTTTCCCCCCAGGAAAAGTCTCTGGCTGCACAGGGAATCCAGGGAATTCAGGCTGCCCTGGACAAACTGGGGTGGGAAACACTGAGTTTGGTAAAAATGAAATCTCCTCAGAAGGAAGGGGGGAACGAGAGGGAAATGGGAAAAGGTTTGGTGCTCACTCCTTGCCCTGGGACCCCAAAAAACCGGGATCCCTGGAATTCCTGGGATGTGCAGGACAGCAGGGAGCAGCCAGGGTGACATCCATAAAAACTGGGATTTCCTGGAGGAATGGCAGGGAAGCAGCAGGGATGCAGCCAAGAAAACTGGGATCACCTGGAATTCCTGGGATGTGTGGCACAGCAGGGAAGCAGCTGGGATTCACCCAGGGGTCATCTGAAATTCCATTCTGGTGGAATGGAAAGCAGTTGGGATGCAGCCAGGGCGACCTCCAGGAAAACTGGGAGCACCTGGAATTCCCGGTGGACTGGCAGGGAAGCAGCCAGGGTGACCTCTAGGAAAATGTGGATCACCTGGAATTGCCAGAGGAGTGGCTGGGAAGCAGCTGGGATCACCAGGAATTCCTGGGATCACCTGGAATTGCCAGGAACACCAGGAATTCCCGGAGGAAGGGCCGGGAAACAGCTGGGATCACCTGGAATTCCTGGGATCACCGGGAATTCCCAGAGGAGTGGCCGGGAAGCAGGCGGGATGCAGCCAGGTAAACTGGGATCGCCTGGAATTGCCGGCATCACTTGGAATTCCCGGTGCAATGGCCGGGAATCACCAGCTGGGATCACCTGGAACTGCTGGGATCACCTGGCATTCCCGGGATCACCAGGAATTCCCAGTGCAATGGGAAGCAGCCGAGACGCAGCCAGCTGTAAACTGGAAAGTGCCAGGGAAATTTTGAACTGAATTTTCTGGGCTTTCCAAAGTTTTGCGTTGTATTTTTACCTGTTCTGGGATCACCTGGCATTGCCGGCATCACCTGGAATTCCCGGAGGAAGGGCCGGGAAACAGCCGGGATGCAGGCAGGCAAACTGGGATTACCTGGAATTGCCGGGATCACCTAGAATTGCCGGAGGAAGTGCTGGGAAGCAGGCGGGATGCAGGCAGGCAAACTGGGATCACCTGGAATTTGCCGGAGGAGTGGCCGTGAAGCAGCCGGGATCAACTGGAATTCCCGGGATCACCTGGAATTGTGGGATCACTTGGAATTCCCGGTCCGGGAATCACCAGCCGGGATCACCTGGCATTCCTGGGATCACCTGGAATTCCCGGTGCAATGGCGGGGAAGCAGCTGGGATGCAGCCAGGCAAACTGGGACCACCTGAAATTGCCAGGATCACCTGGAATTGCCGGGATCACCTGGAATTGCCGGGATCACCTGGAATTCTCGGAGGAAGGGCTGGGAAACAGCCGGGATGCAGCCAGGCAAACTGGGATCACCTTGAATTGCCGGGATCGCCTGGCATTGCCGGGACCACCTGGAATTGCCGGCATCACCTGGAATTGCCGGGATCACGGGGAATTCCCGGAGGGATTCCCGGAGAACCATCGGGGCTGCATCCCCCGAGCGCTGCTGCGGCCGGGCTGTGTCGCCCCGGCCCTTTCCCCTCCCGCAGCTCGGGATGCTCCAGGGCATTCCCGCCGGGAATTGCTGCTCCTGACTCATGGGAGCCGTGTGGGAGCGCGGCAGGGCTGGGAAAGGACCCGCTGCTAAATTTAACCGCGGGGAGAGCTCCGGGGCCGAGCTCCGGGGCCCGGCTGGGAATAACAGCGCGGTGAAATCACGGCAGCCTCTGCAGAGCCAGAAACTAACGGGGGAAATGCTGCTCCTGGAAAACACAGAGGATTTCAGCATGGAAAAAGGTTTTGGTGATTCCAGACCGACCCGGGGATGCTTCCATCTGAATCGCCTTTAGTGCCTTTTAGGGTGTTTCAGTGGTTCTGGGTCCAGCCCTGTGCGAGCACTCAGGGGTTCCCTATGGATGGTGTGGGATCAAGGCTTCACCCTGGAATCACTTTTAGGGGTTAAGATCGTTTGGTTCCAAGGGAAAACAGCAAATCATCCCTTATAGGGAGAGATGCTCTTTATTTGTGACTCTAAAAGCCTCAGCCAAAGTCATTGCATGAGTGGGAGCCTTCCCATGGAGTCAAGGCATTAAAATCCCAATTATGGGGAATTATTGCAAAGGGAAAACCAGTCTAAGCCAACCTTTCTAATGCTTCTCTGCAGCAGGAGGAGGAAAGAAGAATATTTGAAGTGTCATGAGCGAGCTGGAAGCCTAAAAACTCACTGATATCAATATCATTGCTCTAATATTTCCATCTCTTATTTATTAGAGAAAATTGTGTTAAATAAATGAATATTTCATACATAAAATACAGAAATAAGTACAGAATAGATAGCAATGAATGAATTTTATTTATGTCTTCGATCTGACTGATTTATTACAGAAAACACATTTCATTTCTGGAGGGCACCCAAACTTGTTAACAGCCTGGGAAGGAATCAGGGCTGTCCAGGAGGGTTTCAGCCTCTCTCTCTCACTTTCCCTGGGTTTTAAACAGTCCAACAGCAAATATTTGCTGGCAGAGGAGATTTCTGAGCTGTGAGGTAATGGCTGGTGGAGTTTTTTACATTTGCAGAGTCATCTCCTCGGTTTTGGGCCTTATTGCAGTTACAGATGTGCCTGAGAAGGGGGAGGCACTGGAGCTCAGCTCTGGGGTTTGGTTCCAGCAGCTCAGAGCTGCCCCTGAGCCCAGCTCCCATTCCTGCTGCTGGATGGGCTTCCTTGGGAGCTTTGACAGGAATATGAAGAATGTTTTGTTCTATTCAGAAGGATTTAAGGATTATTTTGGCCTTGGGGGAGGTTCCCATCAGGCTGTGTTTGATTTTCATGGGATCCTGGAATGGTTTGGGTGGGAAGGGGCCTTGAAGCTCACCCCATTCCACCCTGCCATGGGCAGGGACAGCTCCCACCATCCCAGGGTGTTCCCAGCTGGCCTTGGACACTTCCAGGGATGTGGCAGCCGCGGGTTTCCTGTCCAGCCTCCAGTGCAGCAGCCATTTGCTCCATCATTCCTGTAAAAGCCTCAATCATCCCAAGGTTTGTATCTCTCAGATACTGAAATATCATGGAAGCTGAGAGTGCTGGACTCGTTCCTACCAGCACCCAAAACTGCGCTTCCCTCCACCAACCCAAGGGATTTTTCCAGCTACCAAACACAAACCTCAGGTCATCCTGGCGTTTTCCCCTGAGCAGTCTTCCCATATTTGAGGGAAAAACACAGCAAGGGAAATTCAGATGTGAAGCATCTTGGTGCAAAGGGCATTTCATGGAGCAGCTTCCCACGGGGGACAGTCTGGAGCTCGCAGGGACAATGACACCATCCCTTGGCCATTGTGCTGTGTCAGCACTTTGGCACCACCCGAGAGGTCTGCAAGTCGAGCCTTAATGATCTGCTGCTCCAAAGGGATCGATGGATTCCTGCAGGGGTCATTTGCAGGATCAATAGTTGTCCATCCCCTGCAAATCTGGAGAAAATCAGCTTGAGAGCTCCTTCCCAGAAACAGCTCGGCAGCTCCGGGTCCTCCCTGGCTCCAGGGAGCCTCAGAGTGGGTTTCCTGCAGGTTTTGGGATGGGGGAGGCAGGATGAGGCCACCCCTGAGGAGTTCATTCCTGCCCCGGTGCTCTGCTGTGCTTGGGGACAGAGAAATTCCAGCTTGGATGGAGCTGGGAGCAACCTGCTCTAGTGGAGGGTGTCCCTGCCCATGGAATCCTGGTGGAATCAGAGATCCCTGCCTGCCACCGCTCTCCCACTCTCCACAGATTCCCAAAATGAGGCGGCTGCTCCTGCCCAGATCCCCCAAAGCCACAGAGGGTGCAGCCCCTCCATCCACAGCCACCCCAGGATGGGCCTGGTTCCTCCTGGGCCGGTATTCCTGCATTTTCCTGAGGCACCTGGGGCTGCTGCAGAGCACAGCTGCACGCCAGGGCTGGAATTTTTATCCTTTCTTGTGCCCTGCTCACTCCATCCACAGCTTTCCCTGTGTGGTGGCACAGGGAGCTGCTCCCAGCCCCTGCTGCAGGCTGAGCAGCAAAGCCCAGCTCACGGCACACAGGCCCAGCCCAAACGCTGCCTTTAACGAGCTATCAACGAGCTATCAACAGGCTTTAATATTTCATGGGGCTCGGGGGGAGCCCCAGCAGAGCAGAGACGCTGTTAAAAGGCAGAGCTCTATTAACAGCCAGGCAGGTTGCACCAGGCGCCTGCTGTTTATTCCCAATTTGCCTCCCAAACACCCCTCAGTTCTTGCCAGCTCTGCAGGGAATGTGGCCCCTGGAGCTGCTGCTGGAGCTCCTCAGAGCATCCCAGATCCTGGCAGGGGTGAGCCCCCAGGGCAAAGCCACCCCTGCGTGAGGCAGCAGCTCCCAAAGCTGTGGGGCTGCACCCACTGCTGGCACCTCCTGCCCTCCCCTCCCAGCCCCTGCCCCTTCTGCAGGGAGAAATGTCCCCAAAATGCGGAATGAACCCCTGAAATTCAGAAAGAAACAGCGATTTCTCCTGCTTTGCCAGGAGCCCAGCACCACCAGCTCCTCCTTCCTCCAACTCCGTATCACAGCTGAGAATTTTTGCCCTCGTTTTTTTCTCCCGAGCCATCCAAAATGTGTCACAAACACAATCACCCAGAAGTGGGGGTGACAGCAGGGGATGGCCTGCAGCTATCAGCGGTGACATCACCACCAGGAGGGTAAACAGGACAAAGGAAACAAATTCACCCACGTGAGGCTCACGTAGGTGGGTCAGCAGCTGCCCATCAGATCTGGCAGGGTCACCCCAGAGGAAGCCGAGCAGAAAAGGTCTGGTCAGTTCTTGCCATGTTATTCACTTTGATGTTAGTCAGTGTTTCCATGATGGGAGCTCCCTGGCCTCCCCCTTTTGCTGGAGTTTTGCAATTAGGGTGAAGGTAATCAGCAAAGCACAGAGAGGAGGGGCTGTGCTCATTGGGGTGGGTTGGGACACCACTGGGTGACACAGGGACCTGTGAAAGTTTAGTGGCAGGAAGAGAACCCAACAAAAATGAGGAAAGAAGGGCTCACTGTGCCTGCCCAGGTACCAGGGCCCCGGTCTGTCAGTGCCTGCTCTGACCCTGCTGCTGCCTCCCTTCTTGAGCTGCAAAATCCATGCTGGGCTCTGCACCCTGGCTTGCTCCTGGCTCAGGTGTCCCTTACCCTGATGTCCTTGGGTTCTGCTCATCCCTGCGCCCTTGGGTTTGTCCCACAAGCTCAGGCACTGCTCATCCCCACATCCTGAGGTGCCACACGTCCCTGCATCCTTGGCTCATCCCTGCATGCTCAGCTCCATCCTCCCATCCTTGGGCACCGCTCATCCCCACATCCTCGGGTTCCCGTGTCCCTCTGTCCCGGTGTCCTCATGCACATCCTGTCCCTGTCCCCCGGGCTCAGCTCAGCCGTGACTCTGGCGGGGCCATCCCGCCGCTGCCCCGGGGCTGATCCGCGCCTGGCGTTGTGCCGCGGCCCCATTAGGCGGAGCAGGGCGGCCAAATGGCCCCATCAATATTTGATGCGGCCGAGCCCATGGCGGGGCGCGGATAAAGCGCGGCGCTGCGGGCGCGGGGCGCGCAGCGGGGATGGCGGGCGGCCGCTGCGGCCGGGGCGGCTGTGCCGGGCCGGGGGCGGCTCCGGGGCCCGCGGCGGGGCCGCCGTGGGTGCCGCGGGCGCGGAGGCTGGCGCGGAGGCTGGCGGCGCTGCTGGTGCTGCTGGCGCTGCTGGCCGCGGGATGCGCGCTCCGCCGCCGCGCCTGCCCCGCGCCCCGCCGGCCGCGCCCCGCAACGCGCCGGGAGCCGCCGGGAGCCGCCCCGGCCTCCGCGGGCACCGCCGCCAGCCCGGGGCCCCACACGGGCCTGGAGCTGCCGCACCTGCCCAGCTACGAGGAGGTGAAGCACCTGCCCAGCTACGAGGAGGCGCAGCGCTGCCCGCCCGAGGAACGGGGCGCGGCCGCGGGGATGCGGGGCTGAGCGGCCCGGGGGACCTGCGGGGTGGATCATCCTCATCCTCATCATCCTCATCCTCATCCTCATCCTCATCCTCATCCTCATCCTCATCCTCATCCTCATCATCCTCATCCTCCTCCGGACCCGCGGAGGGACAGCGGACAGCCCCAGGTGTCGCAGGAGGGATGCCCGGGTAGGATCCAGCAGCGTTCTCTGGTGGGACAGGGAGGAGCACCGGGAATGCTCCACAGCGCAGGGTGACCTCTGGACACCTGGATCTGCAAAGGGACCGGCCAGGGACACTGGGGATTCCCGGGAATGCTCTGCACCTGCTGGACACCTGGATCTGCAAAGGGACTGGCCAGGGACACTGGGGGTTCCCGGGAATGCTCCGCACTGCTGGACACCTGGATCTGCCAAGGGACACTGGGGGCTCCCGGGAATGCTCCACACTGATGGACACCTGGATCTGCCAAGGGACCTGCGGGATTCCCGGGAATGTTCTGCACCTCCTGGACACCTGGAGCTGCAAAGGGACCTGCGGGATTCCCGGGAATGCTCCACACTGCTGACACCTGGAGCTGCAAAGGGACCTGCCAGGGACACTGAGGATTCCCGGGAATGCTCCGCACCTGCTGGCACCCGGCTCTGCCAAGGGACCTGCGGGATTCCTGAGGACACGGAGGAGCGGCACACGCTGCCCGGAGCCGCCGGGACAGCCCGCAGGACACCAGGGCGCCTCACGGGGACCCGGCACAGCCGGAAGGGAGGAAGGTGACGTGGGGACATCAGCTCCATCGCAAGGACACGGAGCGATGGGAAGCCCTGGCTGCGGTTTCGTTCAGCATCCCCCGCTGCCCTCAGCCCGGCTCGCGTTCCCTGGGAATTTTGGGATGGCTCGGCTGTGGGATTTTGCTCTGTGGACACGACTGGGTGATGCTGACCCCCACGGGTGCCAGAGGGAGCTTTTGGGACAGCAGGACCAGGCTGTGCCCCTGGCCGGGGCGGCAGGGGAAGGAGGGAACCCCTCCAGAACCTGCAAATGAAACATCAGCACCTCCTGCTCACTGCGGGGAGCTGGGAGCCCTCCTGCCCCAAGGGAAACGGGTGCCACAGCTCCCAGGGCAATGAATGTCACAGCTCCCAGGGAAATGATGGTCACAGCTCCCAGGGAAATGATGGTCACAGCTCCCAGGGCAATGAGTGTCACAGCTCCCAGGGAAATCAATGTCACAGCTCCCAGGGCAATGAGTGTCACAGCTCCCAGGGCAATGAGTGTCACAGCTCCCAGGGCAGTGATGGTCACAGCTCCCAGGGCAATGAGTGTCACAGCTCCCAGGGCAATGATGGTCACAGCTCCCAGGGCAATGAGTGTCACAGTGCCACAGCTCCCAGGGAAATGAGTGCCACAGCTCCCAGGGAAGTGATGGCCACAGCTCCCAGGGCAATGAGTGTCACAGCTGCTGCCACAGCTGGCAGCTCCTCCATGACCCTGAATGCTTCCTGCAGCACCAGCCCAGCTCAGCCCGGCTCTCTGACAGAACTGCCCAAAGCTTACATTAAATACTTTTTATTTTCCTGTCCTAGCCTGACTTTATCACTCAGAGCTGAGCATGTGCTCAGTGCAGGAGCAGCAGCCACGAGCACCTTTCCCCTTTCCCCTTTCCTTCCCTTCCCTTCCCTTCCCTTCCCTTCCCTTCCCTTCCCTTCCCTTCCCTTCCCTTCCCTTCCCTTCCCTTCCCTTCCCTTCCCTTCCCTTCCCTTCCCTTCCCTTCCCTTTTTCTTCCAGGTGTCTCTAATGGCAAAGCAAACCTGCATCAATAAACCCATTTATTTAAAATACAGATTAGATTTTCAGAACTGCAGGGCTCCAACTAGCACAGTCATTTCTTTTCATAAAGTAAAATAATTCTGGCAGACCCTTCATAAAACCCCAGAAATGATGGAATGTTTTATTGTTTTGTACAACCAAGCTCTGTGCAGACTCGTCCCTCTCTTTCCCTGAAGGTACCAGCCCATGCTGCTTCCCCAAACTTTTACAGGAGGGCAAAGGCATCTGAACTAAAATGAAAAAGGTTAAATTCCAGTGTTGGAAATCGAGATTCTCACATGGGATCAATTCATAAAAACCTTTTTTCTCCCTGCCTCTTCCCCATCCCCTGCAGAGTAAAATCTCTGTCAATCTCATCTCTGTTATCAACAAAATAAAGAAATGGAGGTCTTAAAATGTTTAATTAAAAACATGTAAAAACCACTATAAAAACCATATATATAATACAAAAATACTAAATTGCTTTTCTCCAACCTCCCTCCCCAGCTGTAGGTGACACAAGCTTCATATTTCTATAAATACCTATTCCTATTTCAGAATTAAATTTTAGAAAGCTTCAAGCTTTTCCATAGTTGTTCATGTATAATTGTGACTACTCTGAAGTGAATCAGGCAACAATCACCAGTTTTTCTGCAGGAAATAGTTCCACATAATCTGTAAAATCAAATTTCCATGTCAGATGATTCAAACCTTCCTCCTGCTCCAAAGGGTAAAATCCCACAGCCAAATCCAGATCACAAAGTTTTATTGCCTTAAAAACCAGACAACAAAAGCTATTTTTAATTTTCCCTCTGAAATATTCCAAATATGGAGTAGGTTTTTAAACACCCACCTGAGCTTTTACTTTTGCCTCACTTGAGGGATTTATTTTTCACCTAAAGATGCATTTTTCATCTTCCCTTTTTATAATCAGAGAGGATTTTACTGTGCCCAAGGATAAATGAAGTGAACGAACTCAACTCCCACCCTGCAATGGCAAAATTTGGGTTATTTTTGATTATTGATCCATCACAACAATTTTAATCATGTTAATTATTCTCTGTTTCTTAGATTGGTTTATGATGGTTTAAATCAAGTTGTGAGTAATTCAATTTGAGGTGTTTATTTTTAAAAGAGGTTTATTTTATTTTTATTTTTTATTTTTAAAAGAGGTTTTTAAAGTAATTTCTTGTTCTGGGCAATGATGTAACCAAAATGTACCTGAAACATCTGGATCCTCCTGCTCTTTATTTTTGCTTGATGCTGAAATAACTGAAACCAGGTAAAAATACAATGCAGAACTTTGGAAACCTCAGAAAATTCAGCTCCAGATTTCCCTGGCACGGATGGATGGCGTTTCCCTTGGAATTACAATCTCTGAAACCCCTGCCACAACCCCAGAAAAGCCACAGAGGAACATTTGCTCCTGAGAATATCCTGAAATTCAGGTTTCACACCCAGCTCACAACTGCATTTAGAACCTGGGAGTAAAAGTGCTTTTCCCAAATATTTTGCTTTGCTTTCTAGTTAACAGCAGGACGCTCAGGACTGGGTGTGTGTGATAAAAAATGGAATCAAACACTTCTCCCATCCCCTCCAAATGGAATTTAAACACCCCAAATATTCTTTCTTTAGCACTCAGTTGAGATCCCCACACGCAGCAGCTCTCAGGTACATTAAAAATGATACCTTAAAATTGATACCTTAAAAATACCTGAAAAATACCTGAAAAATCTCCACTTTGATTTGGTTTTATTAAGAAATCGATGAACTGTGCAAGAAAGGGGTGACACAATGATTTACAAATCTGCTGTATGTACAGATATTTAACATTTTGCTGGTAACATTTGAAAGATACATAATAAACCTTGTCAGTGATGAATAAACTGGTGATGTATTTATAACATGAAGAGAATGCAGCCAGCTTTGGGTGTGGAACAAAGAAAAGTGTATCTTGATGAAATAACATAAATTCAAAAAATATTTACAAATCAAGTGCTTTGGGCAGAAAAAGTACAGGAAATAGTAACTTATTTTAAATATTCTTGTCAATTTTACACATCAGATGCTACAAATGCTGTTTGTTACTTCCAACAACCCTGAAAGCACATTCCAAAGTATTCTAAACAAAAAAAAAATTCCTTTTACTGCTAAAATTACTTTTACTGTTTTGCTCAGTGACAAACCTGAGTTGCTGAAATGATCTGAAATCATCTATTAAATAACTCACTAACAAATATGTATTCCCACAACTGTGAGGGAAATATTTGTACTCAAGCTCCTTTTTTTTGCATTTTCAGCACTTCCAGTTTGCTCAATTTGTTTTGGGGCAATGGAAACAAGTCTGGAGAGGTCCCCGAGGTTGCAAACTTGGGGCTTAAATTGGGATTTCAGTAGAGGCAACCCAGGTTAAAGAATATGAATGGCAATAAAAGTTTGAAAACACTAAGAGAGGAACTGTAAATTCCCTTTTTTTCTCATTTATGTAGCCAGCACTGGCACCAGAATACAAACCCAGCTCGAAATGAAAGGAAATAATTAATCCTGTGTGTCACCCAAGGATTCAGAC
The DNA here is from genome assembly GCF_051311805.1 of Agelaius phoeniceus. NCBI lineage: Eukaryota > Metazoa > Chordata > Aves > Passeriformes > Icteridae > Agelaius > Agelaius phoeniceus. The sequence goes on along the minus strand of NC_135274.1, from coordinate 25,554,095 downwards.
CCACAGAAATTCCCACTCCTGTGTCCCACAAAATGTTTGCTGAGGTTTTTTTTTCCCTGTAACAAAGCAGCAGCAAAGGTTGAAGCAGCACTTTGAAGGTGCCCAAACTGAATTATTGCTGCACAGTCACACTGCTCCTGCCTGCAGCACTGGCTGCTGCTCGTTCTCTCTCCTTAGCAATTTCCATCTCGATTTTGGCTTTGATTTTATTCCAATCCACTTCCAGCTGCAAGAAGAGAAAAATGAAACACACACAGGGCTCAACATCAGAGAGAGCAAGGTCAGTTATTCCATTTAAAAATGCAATTTTCAGGTGTTGGGTACCCGAACTCAGGGAAGCTCTGAAGGCACAGCTGAGTTCCAACTGAGCTTCACCTTTAAAACAAACACAGCCTGGGCTATTTTAATAAATCTCATTGTGCCTGGAAATGAAAGCAATAAAACAAAAATAACCTGCTTCTAATTCAGGATCATGACAGCAGTGTCCTGCTACTGAAAACTCAGCCCTGCCTCCTTAATTGAGAGTGCTGTCTCCTCCAAGAGCTGATATTAAACCAGTTATCTGCTCCAGCAGCCACCAGATTCCTGCCTGGAACTGCCCCTCTGCACCAATAAATGGCTCAGTTTCAACCCTGGCATTTCTCCAGCTGCAGAGAATTGGCATTTTCTGCCTGTGTTTGAGTCAGTGACACCCCAGGCAATACACAAAGTGTGATACCCCAGCACAAATGGGGGTAGAAAACTTGTTTCTAATGAGAAATGAAAAATACATCATGGTGCATCTGATGGCCATAAAAACACATCCAAAAATGTCACTGTGCAGCTCAGTTTATTGCTGGAGAATCAACACTGGCAAAGGTGGGATGGGAGAAGAATTTCCAGGGCTGCACAGGGAATTTTCCTCTGGAATTAAGCAATGGAATAACAGGAGAGATTCTCCAAGAGGGAAAGTGAAATGAAACAATTTCACACCCACATTCTCAGGTGAAAATAGAATAATAACACCTCAGTTCTGGAGGCATGGACTGGGCCCAGGACCCTCAGGGTATGTGTGAGTTACTGAGAACCTGATATGTAAAATAAGCACGATTTTAGATCCTGCCTGCAGAAAAGAGAGGGAAAAAACTCCTTATTTAAGCCTGAAGAGGTTTTAGGTTGTGAGAGGGAAACTGAGACCCTTTTTTATCCCTGAGAAGGAACAGCAGCACAAAAATCTTGCTTTTCTTTCCAATTTCTTTCTGATTTTGCTTCATGAGTCTGACAGGTTCCATGCAAAATTTAATTACAGCTTAAAATTCACATTGTGTGGATCCCTCCTATTCACAGATCCAGCAAAGGCCTCCAGCACCTGGATGTGGAAAAGGACCTTTTTCCCTCCAGAAATCTCCTGAGTGAGAAACTCAAATTTCAAGAAAATCTCCAAATTTCCAAATACAATTTTAGAAAGGTTCAAAATCTCCAATTTTCAAGACCGAGTAAGCTGAAGAATCACCCTGCTCACACCTTGTCACTGCCAAGGTGGAGTTCCTCAGGATTCCTGATGGAATCTACAGCCTCCTCCAGGAGTGTTAGAAAATCAGGATTATCTCCAACGTCCATCAGAAGCATCAGGGAATTTCTGGGGTTTTTGCACTGTAAGGGGTTTTAGGGAACACACAGAGCTGGGAAAGCTGCAGGATAAAAATGCCTGGAATCTGTGCTTTATTTTCCAGGTAAATTACTGTGGAATGGTTCTTTAGGGGATGAGTTAGTTTAGGAAATGTGACTCCCTAAACTGCTAAAAGCTAATGGCTTCCATTAGAAATCCAGCTTTATTCCAAGTGCCCATGGAGTGCCCTGTGCCCAGGGGTCCCCTGACCCTTCAGCTGCAGGGGAGAAAAGGATTCCACACAAAGGAAAGGGTTTTTGGGATCATTTCTCCCTCAGAATGCTGAGGAATCAGGAGGGGAAAAGCAGGAAGGACAGGAGGGAATTGTGGCTCTCCTGTGTGGAAATATTCCAGCAGAATCCAAGATGCAGCTGCTGAATTTCAGGAGGTGCCCTCAGCCCTCAGGATGTGTGAATTACTAATAAATGGATTTCCTCGTGATGCAAAGGGTTTCCAATAAATAATAATAATAATAAAAAATATATATTGTAATGTAATAATATACACTATACATGTATAATGTATATAATACAAATAATATATTTGTATAATATATTTGTATAATATAAATGTATATTGAATTGTTGATGGTATTTGAAATCAGAATGGTTTGCAGTTCATAAATATGCAGATTCCTTCAAAGCTTGTTACTGCTTCTATCCATAAAATGCCACAAAAAAGGTTGGAGATATTTGAGACACTCATTGAGCCGTGGTGAAGTTTAACTCCCTGTTTATAGAAAACAACTGGGCCTTCACTTGTGTGATCCCTACCAGATATTGAATATATATTGTGAATCTTCAAATGAAACCCATGCCCAGCTACTCCTGGCCAATGTTAGGCCAAAACCTGTAAAAATTCCACATTTATGGGATTCCACATTTGAGCCACAGAAGGAAAAGTGAGGTGCAAACCCACCCCCCCCTGACGCAGGGACAACCCTGGGGGACACTCACCCCTTCTGCATATTGCAGAAACCTTTGGTTGGTTTCTTTTTTCCCAAAATCCTCCAGGAATTTCTGTCTGTAAGCCAGGACCGTGTCCACGTGTGTCCTGTGCTTCACTGCCAGCTCCAGGGCTCTGCAAAAGAGCAGCAAAGGCTGGGCCAATGCTCTGGCACCACCACAACCACCCAGAAACTCTGAGGGTGAGGGCAGAAATGCCAAATCCAACCCCACAGCAGCATCAGGAGGTTCAAAGTAGCCAGTGATGGAAAATCCCAACAATTATTCCCACTGACAGCCTCATCACATCATTAACTTGAGCCCAGGAGGCTTTTTATTTCAAGGAAATGCAGAATATTTCAGAGTTTAGCATGAAAATAATAATGTTTAATAACTTTTTTCTAGTCAGAAATAGGTCCTGAACACTCATAACACACATTCATGATACATTCTATATAATATTTATAAATATTGTATAGGTGGCAAAGGTCAGACACTGGATTAATTTAATTGATTACTCACACTTGGTTTCTTCTCAATGGCCTAAGAACCCTGAGATTTGGTCTACAGAGAGTTTTTAGATGATAGAATAAAGGAATATTCTTTTCCTAATATCCAGCTCAAACCTCCCCTGACACAGCTTCATAACAAAACAAAATCACAGATTTGTGAGGGAAAATCAACCTTTTGCCTGAATGTATCAATATAACAGCAGAGAAATTAGGAGTAAACAACTCAGAGGATTCTGTCAGAAAACGTGGGGGTTTTGTTTAAATGAGAAATTCCTCCTTTGTTTTCTCAGTCCTAATTCATATTTTCTCCACCTCCACAATGCTGGGAGTCTGGGTAGCCACAATTTTATTTTTAGCAGCAAGACATTTCCAAGCAGCCCAAATTCCACAGCCAGTCTGGGGCATCACTGAGGGCTCCTCTGTGCTAGCGGGGATGACAAAGCAAAATGTTATTTCAAAATGTTTCCAAGAACATTTTGGGCTTTTATCACCAAATATTTGTATTTTCCAAATACAAAAATGCTGGGGTTTTTTTTTTGGCTATGATTTAATTAGCTATTTTCTGAAGTCGTGGGCGATTAAAAGATAAGCAATGAGTCAGCAATAAAACAACTGATGGAAACAATTAGGAAAACGTTATTTTGATGGCAAACAGCTCCTACCTTTCCCAGTTGTAAAGGTTGATGTTGATTTGGATGGCTTGGTAAACCAGGCCAGCCTGCAGCAGCAGGGCCTCAGCCTCCTGGCAGCTGCCACTGAAGAGCAGCAGGTGAGCCAGCCTGGACTCCTTGGAGGGCAGCTCCTTGATGGAATTGATGTACTGCACCTTGTCAATCTGTCCCAGGGCACACAAGGACATTCCTTCATTCATTTATTCATTTATTCATTTATTCATTTATTCATTTATTCACTCACCAGCCTGGCCCTGCAAGGATTTCACTGGGATCTGATTCCTTTTCTTACCTCGCCGATGGCTGCGTAGGCGATTTCAGCCGTGCTCATGTCCTTGTTGGCCACTGCCATGGCAGCCAAACAAGCCCACAGGGTCTGGTCCTGAAATTCAAAACAAAAACAACTTGGAAACCTTCAAATGTTCCTTATCCTGCTGCAAATGACTCCTCAAAGCACCTACACAAGGCTTAAAAATTAGGTGTAATATTCCATTTCTCTGTGTGTCATTTATGGCACTGTGCTCCAAAGTCTCCCATTAGGAAATTACTATTTCTCAGGACTAGGAATTAGGAAAACTTCATGGCAACAATAATATTACTCCTTTTTATTATTATTTAATTTATAACTTTAAATTGTATATTTATAGTTTATTTATTTATACATTTATAAACAAACAGATAAATTAATATTTTTTTATTTTATTTATTTTCTACATTCATAATTATATACATTGCTTCTTTTACTCTTTTATTATTATTATTATTATTATTATTATTATTATTATTATTATTATTATTATTATTATTATTATTATTATTATTATTATTGTATATTTATTGTTTCTGTGAGGGTTTTTGGGGCATTTTACACAACCTTGAGGAAACCCCATGAGCTCAGAATTTAGGAAGACCCCAACTGACATTTTGCTGGATTTTCAAGTGACAACATGATGACAAAGACACAGTAATAAACTACATTTTAATATAGTTTAAGCTACAACATCTAAAACTCTATCCAGACAGGAAGAATGTAACTTTGGACTGGCTGGTCCAGGAATTAAGGAGAATTTTGCTGAGTGTGTTCAGTAACAAATCTGGAAATAAAGACTTTGCACTGTGAAGGTTTTAGAAGGATCACTCTTGATTGAAATCAGAATGAGCAGCTGCACTGAGGGTGTTCTAAACACATTCCCATATTTCCCAAGTGACTTTTCCATCAGGAAAAACCCTCATGCAGTAAGCCCAGAATCTGAGAAAATTAAGATTGTTCAGAGAATGCTCCTAAAATCTTTGTCACATTCTTTTCCCATTTCCCTTTTATTTAGAAAATCAGGTCATAAAACGCTGAAAGCTCAGCCTGAAATTATCTAGGAGATAAAATTATCTTTTAGATGGTTCCAAGTTGTTTCTTGCTGCTTTTTCTCCCCTCAAAAAAAATGATCTATTTTGTTATTCCTGATTGGAAATACTTTCTTCTCTCTACCTGGACTGCCAGAATCAAAATATCCTGACTTGGATGCTTAAATCAGGTGATGTGGACACTGCAAATAAAGGTTCTGTTACAATTAATTCTACTTATGCAACCCAAATTATCTGGATGTGCATTTATTTCATAATTGGTAGCACAAATATCTGAAATACACATTTAAGGTACTAAACTTTTCTAGAAATAAATGGGAAGGAAGGTTTGAAGGGATTTTGTTGTTTTATAAACTACCACACTCACCTCATCTGTTGCTGTTGTCTAAATAAATACAAAAGAAAGCAATGGAAAAGAAAAAAAAAATAAAAAGAAGTGAAACAGAATATGGAAATTAACAGGTAATTATGGAAATGTCACTTTTCATTGGTTATATTAAGGCCCAGACCTTAAAGTTAAAGGTTTAAGATCTTATAGGTCTAAGGTTACATTAAGGCTCAGAACTTAAAGTTAAAGGTTGGTTGGATTAAGGCCCAGACCTTAAATTTAAAAACTTTGAAAAAATTTAAGTTTAGAACTGAATTCTGTGAGCACCTGCATTCAATCCAGCTGGATTCTGGTGTGGCTAAAAATAAGAATGATTATTTATCATGGAACTTATGGAATGATGATGTCCTGGAATTAAGGAAACCACCTCATTTTCCACGAGTGACAAAAACGAGCGACAAAGCAGGCTGGAGATGAGCTGTACCATTTCACATGGAGAGATCACTACTGAAGAACACCTAAAACTATAAAAATGGCTCCTAAAACTATAAAAATGGCTGTGAATATTGCCAAAAAATCGGGTTTGTGTTGTACCTTGACAAAGAGCCTGAGCCCGTCCTGCCAGTGGGAGGAGCAGGCTGGAAATGAGCTGAACTATTTGATATGGAGAGATCACTACTGAAGAACACCCAAAACTATAAAAATGGCTCCTAAAACTATAAAAATGGCTCCTAAAACGATAAAAAATGGCTGTGAATATTGCCAAAAATCAGATTTGTATTGTACCTTGACAAACCTGCAGAGCCGGAGCCCGTCCTGCCAGTGGGAGGAGTGGGCTGGAGATGAGCTGAACTATTTGATATGGAGAGATCGCTATTGAAGAACACCCAAAACTATAAAAATGGCTGTGAATATTGCCAAAAATCGGGTTTGTGCTGTACCTTGGCAAACCTGCAGAGCCTGAGCCCGTCCTGCCAGCGGGAGGAGCGGGCTGGAGATGAGCTGAACTATTTGATATGGAGAGATCACTATTGAAGAACACCCAAAACTATAAAAATGGCTCCTAAAACTATAAAAATGGCTCCTAAAACTATAAAAATGGTTGTGAATATTGCCAAAAATCAGATTTGTGTTGTACCTTGACAAACCTGCAGAGCCTGAGCGGGAGGAGAGGGCTGGAAATGAGCTGTACCATTTGATATGGAGAGATCACTACTGAAGAACACCCAAACCTATGAAAATGGATGTGAATATTGCCAAAAATCAGATTTGTGCTGTACCTTGACAAACCTGCAGAGCCTGAGCCCGTCCTGCCAGCGGGAGGAGCGGGCTGGAGATGAGCTGAACCATTTGACATGGAGAGATCACTATTGAAGAACACCTAAAACTATAAAAATGGCTCCTAAAACTATAAAAATGGCTGTGAATATTGCCAAAAATTGGGTTTGTGTTGTACCTTGACAAACCTGCAGAGCCGGAGCCCGTCCTGCCAGCGGGAGGAGCGGGCTGGAAATGAGCTGTACCATTTGACATGGAGAGATCACTACTGAAGAACACCTAAAGCTATAAAAATGGCTGTGAATATTGCCAAAAATCAGATTTGTGCTGTACCTTGACAAACCTGCAGAGCCTGAATGGGAGGAGCAGGCTGGAGATGAGCCGTACCATTTGATATGGAGAGATCACTATTGAAGAACACCCAAAACTATAAAAATGGCTCCTAAAACTATAAAAATGGCTCCTAAAACTATAAAAATGGTTGTGAATACTGCCAAAAAATCAGATTTGTGTTGTACCTTGACAAACCTGCAGAGCGTGAGCCCATCCTGCCAGCGGGAGGAGCAGGCTGGAAATGAGCTGTACATTTGATATGGAGAGATCACTACTGAAGAACACCTAAAACTATAAAAATGGCTCCTAAAACTATAAAATGGCTGTGAATATTGCCAAAAATTGGGTTTGTGCTGTACCTTGACAAACCTGCAGAGCCTGAGCGGGAGGAGCGGGCTGGAAATGAGCTGTACCATTTGACATGGAGAGATCACTATTGAAGAACACCTAAAGATATAAAAATGGCTCCTAAAACTATAAAAATGGCTGTGAATATTGCCAAAACATCAGGTTTGTGCTGTACCTTGACAAACCTGCAGAGCCTGAGCGGGAGGAGCGGGCTGGAAATGAGCTGTACCATTTGATATGGAGAGATCACTACTGAAGAACACCCAAACCCATGAAAATGGCTGTGAATATTGCCAAAAATCAGATTTGTGTTGTACCTTGACAAACCTGCAGAGCCGGAGCCGGTCCTGTCAGTGGGAGGAGCAGGCTGGAGATGAGCTGTACCATTTGATATGGAGAGATCACTATTGAAGAACACCTAAAACTATAAAAATGGCTCCTAAAACTATAAAAATGGCTCCTAAAACTATAAAAATGGCTGTGAATATTGCCAAAAAATCGGGTTTGTGTTGTACCTTGACAAACCTGCAGAGCCTGAGCGGGAGGAGAGGGCTGGAGATGAGCTGAACCATTTGATATGGAGAGATCACTACTGAAGAACACCCAAAACTATAAAAATGGCTGTGAATATTGCCAAAAATCGGGTTTGTGCTGTACCTTGACAAACCTGCAGAGCCGGAGCCCGTCCTGCCAGCGGGAGGAGTGGGCTGGAGATGAGCTGTACATTTGATATGGAGAGATCACTACTGAAGAACACCTAAAGCTATAAAAATGGCTCCTAAAACTATAAAAATGGCTGTGAATATTGCCAAAAAAGCAGGTTTGTGCTGTACCTTGACAAACCTGCAGAGCCGGAGCCCGTCCTGCCAGCGGGAGGAGTGGGCTGGAGATGAGCTGTACATTTGATATGGAGAGATCACTATTGAAGAACACCCAAAACTATAAAAATGGCTGTGAATATTGCCAAAAATCAGATTTGTGCTGTACCTTGACAAACCTGCAGAGCCTGAGCCCGTCCTGCCAGCGGGAGGAGCGGGCTGGAGATGAGCTGTACCATTTCACATGGAGAGATCACTACTGAAGAACACCCAAAACTATAAAAATGGCTGTGAATATTGCCAAAAATCAGATTTGTGCTGTACCTTGACAAACCTGCAGAGCCGGAGCCCGTCCTGCCAGCGGGAGGAGCTGACGTGGCCGTGGAGGATGGCGGGGTACGGGGAGATGTGCAGGTGCACCAGGGACCCGTCCGCCCTCCTGATGGTCACCTGGTTCCCCACAAAACTCACGATCTGAGGGCTCTTGCTGAACTCACTGCACTCAGAAAGGGAAATAAGTCAGTGTTTTGTTGTTTTTACAAGAAAAGGATTTAAGATTGATTCTTTGTGACGTGGTGTTTTGCTATTTTTAATTGCCAGCGTCGTCGGAACAAATCTTTTCTGGGTTTTTTTTTTACAAAACCTGAGGTAAAATTTGATGAGAAAAAATTCAAATTTTGCTTTTACCTCAAGATGCTGCTCTGCTTTCCAACCCTGCATCATCATTTCAACCCCAAACTTTATAATTTCCCTCATAAACCCCTTTTCCCTCATTTCCCAAGCAAGAAACAGGAGAATTTTACAAGCTGCAAAGCCAAGCTTTTATTTCTCCCGAGCACAGTTCCTTAAGAAATGAGTGGAACAGTTAAAATAAAGAATATATTTGGATGAGAAAGGGTTTCTTACCTGGCATCTTTTTGGTAGAGGGTTTTTGGGAGGAGGTCTTTGTCCACGTAGACGGCGTTGGGGTAGTACCAGACGGTGAACCTGGAATCCTGAATCCCACAGAGGATGTTGCAGCCGTCGTTCCAGGCCAAGCTCTGCACCATTGTCCCTTCATTTACAGAGCACAAATAATGATAATAAATGAATAAACAGATAAAGAAAGAAATAAGGTATTTCCAGGAGAAACTTCAGAATAAAGGGAATTGTAACAGGGTGGTTATTCAGCATTTTTGGTTGCTTTTCTAAGGTTTTAACCCCAAATTTGTGGCATTGTAAAAGTTGCTTTTTAGGGAAATGATAGAAAAATCAACAGAATTTAGATAAAATTTACTGAAATTGTTTCTACCTCTATCATATAAAAGCCAAAGCTTTTTTTTTCCAAGTTCAATTTCGCTATTAATTAAGAAAAATATTGTCTCTTATATTAAATATAAATTTATTTCCCTCCCAGCATCTTCCCAAAGACCAATTTGAATTTTTCTCACCTATTTTGACAATCTTCTGCTCTTTCCCAAACCTTTTCACTGAGGTGATGAAAAGATCTCTGTTCTTATCAATAAAAGCTATTTTTCTCTCACTTGTCAGTCCTTTCTGGTCCAATGCAATCTCCACAATCTCTGTCTGGAAAGATAAAAGAGAATCTCTGATTTTTATTTTGGAGATTTGATATTTGGACATTCAAATTGATTTTTTTTTCCCTAAAAACAAGGCAAAAAATTCTTGGATAAACTGGATTGGAAAAACATTTTGTGTGTGATTTCTCTGTAGAATAAATCATTCCATGGGGTTAAATAAAGATTATTTTAAAGTCCTTTCCAACCCAACCCATTCCATGATTCTGTGACTTTATAAACTGAATTTCACAAAGATTAAAACAGCTCTGAAGACAACACAAAGCAATAAAAGTCAGCTGAAAAGCTCCTTTCTATTAAGATTTTAAATCCTTTAATGTGCTTTTAGTGCCATTATTGAGGAAAACCATTAGTGATTCTTAATTTCTGAGGGAAATAAAATAAAGACATTAAAGCTTTCACTTTACCTTGTGGGTCAGAGGTTTTCCATCACCCAGTGGCTTCCCAGATAAAGCTTCAAAGATGTAGATAACTGAAGAAAAATCATGATATACTTTATTAATAAAAGCAGAAGTTCTTAATGGATTTTTCCAGGGATTCCATTCTTTTCTGAGTGTGGTTTAGTGCAAGTGGATAAAATATTCCCTGTGAGTTTTACCAGAGATTTTCACATGGTGGTGAAAAAGAAATCTTAAAAAAACCTGAATTTTCACTTCCTACCCCTATTTTTCATTTCCTGTCTCAAATGGGGCTTTCCAGAAATGACAGCAAATTGTGATAAATCTATATCATCATTTAAATCCATAATTTAAATAAATCCACATTTCCAGCAGCAGATTGACTCATTCTTAACCCACAATTTCATCACTGGGAATGTTTAGGAAGAGAGAAAACTGAAAAATCCCATCAGGGAGTAAAATCTTATTCAATTATTTTCTGTCAATATTTCATGTATCAATTGGAAATTCAGAGCCAAACCGTTCTCTTGAAGTTTTAAAACGAATTTTAAGCAAGGCCCATAACTTGCATTCATTTTTATAGTCAATAAATGTATTTTTGTGCTAAATAAAGCAGGATTTACCCCTCTCATCAGCCTTGTCCTTCACTGCCAGGGTGTCATTGCTCAGGGACACTGTCAGGGCATTTAAAATGTCTGTCCTCAGGCCTGGGTATTTTGGAGAGGAAATCAATCTGCCTTCATAGGAATATAAATAAAGTCCTCCACCATCCACGAGAAGAAAATGCCTAAAAAAAAAGAAAAAAACCCCAACAACAAGGAAGGAAATCAGTAAATAATATAAAAAATGGTATTTTCCACAAGGGGACAGTCATTGTTTAATACCCTGCAACTGTTCTTCCAGCTTCCATCATTGCTAAGATTTACATTTTCAGGATATTCTGGAAGTTCTGTATGGAAAAGTTTGGTTTTTTTAATGCATTATCTTTTCCCAAGAGAAATATTTATTGTGGAAAATATTTATGATTTTACCTGGGTATTTTTTGTTTATTTCTGGTATTTCAATTTGAACTTATTTCGTTAATTATATATATATATAAAATTAACAAAATAATATTATTTTAATTAAAATATTATTTAAAAAATAATATTATTTTAATTATTATTAACATAATATTTTGTCAATTATATTATATATATATATATATAATTATAATAGAGATAATATAACAAAAATATATTTATTTTATACATACAAGAAATAATTAAATTTATGGATTTAATCGCTACATTCTGTCCATAATGAACATTTTAAGAGGTCAGGTACCTTTCTGCTTGGAGAATCAAACTCACAGTTCCTTCCTTCAGGTCAAAAATCAATGGAGTGTTCCAGTTCCTTGTCCTGCAAATATAAAAAATCAGCATTAAAATATACAAAAACATATAACACTGCAAGGAAAAATGAGCAAAATTACGTTTATATGGATTATTTTATTTCTACAATATTTTTAAAGTATTTCTGACTCTTTTACAGTGATCTGTATTAGCATTCACTGAGCAGATATTCCATTGGATATTTCAATTAATTTAAAATAAATTTAAAAAAAAATTAATGCAAAATAAATTTAAAAAAAATTTAAAATAAATCAATGCTTGTGCTTCCAATGAAGTTTCTGCCACTTCTCCAAACAAAGGGAGGAAGAGGAATTGGTTTTATTCATGAAAACGCATAACACTGCAGGGAAAAATGAGCAAAATTATGTTTAGATGGATTATTTTATTCCTAAAATATTTTTAAAATATTTCTGACTCTTTTACAGTGATCTGTATTAGCATTCACTGAGCAGATATTCCATTGAATATTTCGATTAATTTAAAATAAATTAAAAATAAATTTAAAAATAAATTAATGCTTGTGCTTCCAATGAAGTTTCTGCCACCTTTGCAAACAATCTGAGGAAGAGGAATTTGTTTTATTCATGAAAACGCTTAACATTGCAAGGAAAAATGAGCAAAATTATGTTTAGATGGATTATTTTATTTCTACAATATTTTTAAAATATTTCTGACTCTTTTACAGTGATCTGCATTGGCGTTCACTGAGCAGATAGTCCATTGGATATTTCAATTAATTTAAAATAAATTTAAAATAAATTAATGCTTGTGCTTCCAATGAAGTTTCTGCCACTCTTTTCCAAACAATCTGAGGAAGAGGAATTGGTTTTATTCATGAAAACGCATTACACTGCAGGGAAAAATGAGCAAAATTATGTTTATATGGATTATTTTATTCCTAAAATATTTTTTAAATACTTCTGACTCTTTTACAGTGATATGTACTAGCATTCACTGAGCAGATATTCTATTGAATATTTCTATTAATTTTAAAATAAATTAAAAAAATGAAAAAGAAATTAATGCAAAATAAATTTTAAAATAAATTAAAAATAAATTAATGCAAAATAAATTTGCTTTGCTCACGAGAACACATAGCACTGCAGGGAAGTGGAGACCACCAAATATCCATAATTCAGGGAGGCTTTGATGACCCTGTCCCGGAATTCCAACAAATCCACGGCGTCGTTGATGACGTTGTGCACCTGAGCACAGGGAGAGAAGCAAAAGAGCTGAAATCCAAATTCAGGAAGGAAAGATTCCTGCTGAGAAAATTATTTGAGATGGAGGAGCGTTTAAACTCTGAATATTGTTTTGATAAATTTGTTGGATATATTGAAGTAGACAAGGTATAAATATGATGATAATTAATATATATATAAGTTTATTTTAAACAAATTTTTATAATGGTGTAAGATTTAGTTAATTAAATAGATAATTTTTTTTTAATTATTTTGAGTTTGGTCATATTTTTAACCAGAGGGGGTCTGAAAAATTCCCATTTTAAGATTGTTCAGCTGTTGATAAATTGAGTATTTGAAATGAACACATCAATGTTTATTTCATTGTTCTTTAAATCAATTCAAAAGTGTGTTATTTAAATAAAGACTTCATCCAAACAATCCAGCAATTTCCAGGATTGGGATGAAGATGCTGCAGAGCTCTGGAATTTTTATGATTCCACAGCTGGAAGCACAGGAAATTCAGGAGACGGGCTGGGTGAGCAGCCTGTGGTTTTGTCATTCTGCTTAAAATTTGTTCAAGAAAACCAGAATTTGCCTCAAATTAACAGAGATTTTAGGGAGCTAAAAATCCATGGGGGGCCTTAAACAATAAAGTTTTTGGTGGGATTTTTTGGTGGGGTTTGGGGTTTTTTTTGAAGATGTCACCGTTCTGAGGGTGGTAACTTCCTTCTGGTGTTCTCCATTATGCACCAACTGCAAGACATGGACTGAGCTCAATTATTCCAAGAGCCTGGAAACCATTTCCAAGGATTTGTTCATTGCTGTGCCCACCACAGCATCACTAATTAACTTTGCCATTGTGATACTCAGGAAAAAAAATCCATCTGCAAGTTTTGGGTAGGATTTTGTAGGATTTTCCTACATAATAGATAGGAATAAAATCACTGGAAAGGAATGAAAATGAAAAATGAGTCAGGGTTAGCTGCACTTCCTCACTCTTTGCATATTCCAAAAGAGAATTCAAATCCCATGGAGAGCATTCCCAAGTGCATCTGGAACGAGTCGATGTCTGGGAATGAGGGGAAAAATTGGGAATTTTGAGCTGATTTGTGCTGTGTGTTCCCAGACACTGACTCACAGCACCCACCCACGGCCCCAACCCCAAATCCAGCCCTGCTGCTGCTCCAGCTCTTCCCAATTCCAAACCCAGCATGAAAATGAAAAAAAAAAAAAACCTTTGAAGGGTCTCAGTAGGAATTTAGGAACTCGATGCTGAAAAGCCCCAAATGTGTAATTTGGAAAATGTGGAAGGATGGAAATCTTGATTATCCCAGAGAACAAAACCTTGTGAGTCAATGTCTGGGATTGACAAATTCAACCCCAAATTCCCATTTTGCATTAAAACAAGCTCTGTGATGGGGCTGCCCAGCTCTGAGGGGATTTTACCTTCATGGTTCTCTTAATTAAGGTAATTTGGAAGTGGATTTTACCTTCATGGTTCTTCTCTTAATGAAGGCAATTTGGAAGTGGATTTTACCTTCATGGTTCTTCTCTTAATGAAGGTAACTTGGAAGTGGATTTTACCTTCATGGTTCTTCTCTTAATTAAAGTGATTTGGAAGTGGATTTTACCTTTCTGATTGTTCTCTTAATGAAGGTGATTTGGAAGTGGATTTTACCTTTATGGTTCTCTTAATTAAGGTAATTTGGAAGTGGATTTTACCTTTATGGTTCTTCTCTTAATGAAGGTGATTTGGAAGTGGATTTTACCTTCATGGTTCTCTTAATTAAGGTGATTTGGAAGTGGATTTTACCTTTCTGGTTCTTCCCTTAATGAAGGTAATTTGGAAGTGGATTTTACCTTCATGGTTCTCTTAATTAAAGTGATTTGGAAGTGGATTTTACCTTCATGATTCTCTTAATTAAGGTGATTTGGAAGTGGATTTTACCTTTATGGTTCTCTTAATTAAGATGATGTGGAAGTGGATTTTACCTTTCTGGTTCTTCTCTTAATTAAGGTGATTTGGAAGTGGATTTTACCTTTCTAGTTCTTCTCCTAATTAAAGAGATTTGGAAGTGGATTTTACCTTCATGGTTCTCTTAATGAAGGTGATTTGGAAGTGGATTTTACCTTCATGGTTCTCCTAATTAAGGTAACTTGGAAGTGGATTTTACCTTCATGGTTCTTCTCTTAATTAAAGTGATTTGGAAGTGGATTTTACCTTCATGGTTCTTCTCCTAATTAAAGAGATTTGGAAGTGGATTTTACCTTCATGGTTCTCTTAATGAAGGTAATTTGGAAGTGGATTTTACCTTCATGGTTGTTCTCTTAATTAAAGTGATTTGGAAGTGGATTTTACCTTTCTGGTTCTTCTCTTAATTAAAGTGATTTGGAAGTGGATTTCACCTTTTTGGTTCTTCTCTTAATTAAGGCAATTTGGAAGTGGATTTTTACCTTTATGGTTCTTCTCTTAATTTGGAAGTGGATTTTACCTTCATGGTTCTCTTAATTAAGGTAACTTGGAAGTGGATTTTACCTTTCTGGTTCTTCCCTTAATTAAGGCAATTTGGAAGTGGATTTTACCTTCATGGTTCTTCTCTTAACAAAGGTGATTTGGAAGTGGATTTTACCTTCATGGTTCTTCCCTTAATTAAGGCAATTTGGAAGTGGATTTTACCTTCATGGTTCTTCTCTTAATTAAGGCAATTTGGAAGTGGATTTTACCTTCATGGTTCTTCCCTTAATTAAGGCAATTTGGAAGTGGATTTTACCTTCATGGTTCTTCTCTTAATTAAGGTGATGTGGAAGTTTTGCCACTCCCAGTGCTGCTCCACCACGTGGGCAAAGATGACCTGGCCATTCCCACAGGCTCCTGCCAGCTGGGTGCCATCGATGGACCAGGAAATGGCAAAAATGCTGCCAGTGTTGGGCTTCTCCAGGGCATAAGACCACTGGAAACAAGAAAAAAAAATATAAATTTCAGTTACTTTGTACTTTTAGAAATGATTTCTTGTCAGAAATACGTTTGCAGGGTTGGGATTTTTCAAGCAGCGACAATAAATGAAGTTTTTTGGTGGGTTGGGATTGGATGTTTAAGTCAGAGCCTGGGAAATAAATAAAAGGAAAAGCAACAGGTAAAGCAGAAATTAAGAAGTCACAGTGCTGGAAGTACATCAGGTATCAGTTTTCTACTCATAATTTACTCCAAGTGTGTTCTCATTCATAAATCCAGGCAATCACTACAGAAAATTAAGGTGCTGAAGAAATAATTACATTTTCTCCACTCTCTTACTCTCCAAGTGAAGGATTAATTAAAAATTTCCTCCAGCAAATACCCTAATTCTTAATTCCCTCAGCCTTATCCATGAGACTCCTCTGAAGTTTAGATCCTTATTTAAAAAAATGTCCAAAATTAGAATTTTCAGAGCAAGATAATTTTAAAAATTTCCTGCATATCAGAAACACAAATCATCCTGAATCTCCACAGAGCTGTTTCCCTGAAAATGGATAACAAATAAGAATTAAGAATTAAATAATCTTTTTAGGGAATTTTAGGAAGATATTCAAGCAGATTTTAAAACAAGAAGCAAATCTCAGTTATTTCCTCTTTATGTAACAGAATATTGTTAAGGAGTAGCAATAATGTAGGATTATAAGGAGGAGTAATTTTGTAGTAATTGAAGAATTACCTGCATATCCAAATATATTGGAAATCTTAGAGGAAATCAATAATAAAAATCATGTGATTGAAGTTAAATGTAAACATGGGATTGACTTTTGGGCACATGAAATTATCTCCAAAGGGGCACAGCAGAAGATGCAGAAATATTCAACAGCAGAAGATGCAGAAATCTATTCAACATTATTTAAATATAAATTGGATGCCCCTATTTACCAATTAAAATGATTCATTTGACCAGTGTTTCATTTTTACTGTTTTTTATCACTGATCCCTCTACACTCCCGAGGCCTTGAGAACACAACCATAATAATTCATTTTATATACAAATACATCATTTCTTTTCATGATTTTTAATTGAAAAAACACAATTTAAAACATTACATTTGTGACTTCGGTCTTTACCACGGAGCTGCCTGACATCCCAGGGAGGTGAGGAAAAAATGAGAATAAAGAGCACTGAGTGCAAGGATTTAATTGAATGATGCCCCAAAGTGAGCACAAATCCTGCAGAGGAGTTCAGGACAAATATTTCTTGTCCTGCTGGCTCCCAGGGGAGCATTTTGCCAGGGCAGCCCCGTTCCACCAGGCACAGTAAAAATGTCAGTGCTGAGCAGGAAAGGGCAGCTCTGCTTCCCCTCAGGCTCCATGGGAATCCCTCCTGAATTCCCCATGCCAGCCTCTCCTCCAGGCAAGATTTACATCCAGGGCCTCCATTTACATCCAGGGCCTCCATTTACACCCAGGGCCTCCATTTACACCCAGGGCCTCCATTTACACCCAGGGCCTCCATTTACATCCAGGGCCTCAATTTACACCCAGGGCCTCCATTTACACCCAGGGCCTCCATTTACATCCAGGGCCTCCATTTACATCCAGGGCCTCAATTTACATCCAGGGCCTCCATTTACATCCAGGGCCTCCATTTACACCCAGGGCCTCCATTTACATCCAGGGCCTCCATTTACACCCAGGGCCTCCATTTACACCCAGGGCCTCCATTTACACCCAGGGCCTCCATTTACATCCAGGGCCTCCATTTACACCCAGGGCCTCCATTTACACCCAGGGCCTCCATTTACATCCAGGGCCTCCATTTACATCCAGGGCCTCCATTTACACCCAGGGCCTCCATTTACACCCAGGGCCTCCATTTACACCCAGGGCCTCCATTTACACCCAGGGCCTCCATTTACACCCAGGGCCTCCATTTACATCCAGGGCCTCCATTTACATCCAAAACCTGAATTTGAGGAGAATAAAACCTGCTCAACACACGGAGCAGCTGGCAGCAGCTGCTGCTCATCTGTGTTTAGGAGATGAGTAATAAACTCTTAATAAACTCAGGTATAAAATAATAAGAAAAAATGAAAATCAAAAATAAATCATAAACTCGGGTATAAAGTAATAAGAAAAAATGAAAATCAAAAATAAATCATAAGCTCAGGAATAAAATAATAAGAAAAAATGAAAATCAAAAATAAATCATAAACTCAGGTATAAAATAATAAGAAAAAATGAAAATCAAAAATAAATCATAAACTCAGGTATGAAGTAATAAGAAAAAATGAAAATCAAAAATAAATCATAAACTCGGGTATAAAATATTAAGAAAAAATGAAAATCAAAAATAAATCATAAACTCAGGTATAAAATAATAAAAAATTAAATAAACAATAATAAAGTCCTAATAAACTCAGGTAAAATAATCTTAATTTTCTACAAGAAATAAACCTGTTTGCATTAAAATTCCCAATGAGCTGTTCAGTATTAATTGCTGATTAAAACATTGCTTTTTAGCTTGCCAGACTTAACAGTAAATGAAATGGCAGATCTGTAGATATCAAAATTAATCTTTTTTAAATCAGCAAATTGACACCTCGCACAAAACCCCTGCATTTGAGTACTTTTCCTTCTAGGTAACTGTTAATTACAAATTTGTAATTAAATTCTATTTGTACACTGTCAGTAAAAATCAGTGAAATTATCATCACTACAGAAGGAACAGGAAAATTCAGAGTTTATCCTTACACCTTTTCTCAAATACTCTTTAATTTTAACCTTATTACAACCTTATAACCTCTTATTATAACCTTATACCTTTTCTCAAATAATCTTTAATTTTAACCTTATTATTATAACCGTATACCTTTTCTCAAATAATCTTTAATTTTAACCTTATTATTATAACCTTATACCTTTTCTCAAATAATCTTTAAAGGCTCCTCTTCATGAATTTCAAATATTTGAAATATTTTAAATTTAAACACACTCCAAATTCACGGGGAGGTGAACCACGATTGACTGAACACACCCAAAACACCTCAGCAATTTTTTCCCAAAAAGAGCAACAAACACAACAAGAAACCAGGACAACAAAAGTCCCAAATAATCAAAGTTTGCTGCAAAAAATCGGAGCAAGAATCTTCAGAACCACAGGAAAGACAAAGACAATGAAGACAATCTGTGCTCCCAATGAAGGGAGGTGAAACTGCATTAAATTGATTTTAATTGGAGACAGAGCTGCAAAAAACCCTATGAAAATAATGATTCAGGAGTAAACCTTCAAGGGAAAAAAGAGATTAAATAATAAAAGTGTATAATATAATATAATATAATATAATATAATATAATATAATATAATATAATATAACATAATATAATGCAATATAATATAATATAATATAATATAATATAATATAATATAATATAATATAATATAATATAATATAATAATAAATGGTTCTTCCACTTCCTTTTCTATCAGGTTATTGTTATACACTCCTTTTTATGGTTAAAAATAGCAATTTATGATTAGTTCTGATCACAAGAGATGCTTGTGAAATCTGTGCTTTTCAGGTAAAGAATTTCATGTCCCAAAATGCAAAATATTATTAAAAATAAAATATTCTGGTCAGCAAAAAGGTGCTGGCAACCACAAGCATTTTTGCTAATAAAACACCCACCTGTACATGGATATCCTGAGGAATATTTGCTGTATTATCAAGAAATTTGGACAATTTCCAGAGTTTTACTGTGGAGTTTTCTCTTTTTAATATCTTTAATTTTTTCCATATATATAAAATAAATGTGCTGAGTTTTACTCCAGAAAATAATTTTAAATAATTTAAAAAAAATTTAAAAATTAAATATTTAAAATATTTAATTATATTTATTTTTTTATCTATAGAAAACAATTAGCAGAGTTTCACTTACCCCAGTTTTATCACAGAGACGTAAAGTGTTGAAAGATCCCACTGCAAACAATTCTCCATCCAGAGCCCAGGCAATGGCAGTGATGGGATACTCGTGGGGCTGGGAACTGTACAGGGCACGGCCAAAACTGTCCCAAACCTGCAGCAAAATCCCCATTTCCATCCATGCACCACGCCTGGGGTGCACTGGAATTATTCCAGAAAAATAAATTCCCCTCATGTTCTAGTGGAATTTGAAAAATCACTGTATCACAGTTCATTTTTGGTTTATATATATATTTTTTTTGGATTTTTGTTACTGCAGAGGTGGAATTTCCCCTCATGTTTTCAGGGTAACTTGAAAAAAATCACCTGTATTTTATATATATATATATATATAAAATATATTATATATATATATAAATTATATTAAAAATATACAAATAACATAGGTATTTAATATGTCTTGCTTTTGTTTTATACAGATATTTTTTGTATTGTTGTTACTCCAGAAATGTAATTTCCCCTCATGTTTTCAGTGTAATTTGAAAAATCACCTGTATGATATAGATATATCTTTATATATATAAAGGATATATATATATATTTTAATATACATCCCCCTTTTGTTTTATATAAATATTTTGTATTTTTCCTATTCTAGAAGTATCATTTCCCCTCATGTTTTAGTGTAATTTGAAAAATCACCTGTATGGTATAGATATATATTTATATATATATAAAGGATATATATATATATTTATTTATTTTAATATACCTCCCCCTTTTGTTTTATATAAATATTTTGTATTTTTCCTATTCTAGAAGTATCATTTTCCCTCATGTTTCAGTGTAATTTGAAAAATCACCTGTATGATATATATAGTAATATATATAAAGAATATATATATATATTTTAATATACCTCCCTCTTTTGTTTTATATATATATTTTGTATTTTTCTTATTCTAGAAGTATCATTTTCCCTCATGTTTCAGTGTAATTTGAAAAATCACCTGTATGATATAGATATATATTTATATATATAAAGAATATATGTATATTTTAATATACATCCCCCTTTTGTTTTATATATATTTTGTATTTTTCCTATTCCAGAAGTGTCATTTTCCCTCATGTTTTAGTGTAATTTGAAAAATCACCTGTATGATATAGATATATATTTATATATATAAAGGATATATATATTTTTTAATATACATCCCCCTTTGGTTTTATATATAGATTTTGTATTTTTCCTATTCCAGAAGTATCATTTTCCCTCATGTTTTAGTGTAATTTGAAAAATCACCTGTATGATATAGATATATCTTTATATATATAAAAAGAATATATATATTTTAATATACCTCCCCCTTTTGTTTTATATATATATTTTGTATTTCTCCTATTCTAGAAGTATCATTTCCCCATATGTTTTCAGTGTAATTTGAAAAATCACCAGTATGATATAGATATATATTTATATATATAAAGGATATATATATATATATTTTAATATACATCCTCCTTTTGTTTTATATATAGATTTTGTATTTTTCCTATTCTAGAAGTATCATTTCCCCTCATGTTTTAGTGTAATTTGAAAAATCACCTGTATGATATAGATATATATTTATATATATAAAGGATATATATATATATTTTTTAATATACATCCCCCTTTGGTTTTATATATATATTTTGTATTTTTCCTATTCCAGAAGTATCATTTTCCCTCATGTTTTAGTGTAATTTGAAAAATCACCTGTATGATATATATATTAATATATATAAAGAATATATATATATATTTTAATATACATCCCCCTTTTGTTTTATATATATATTTTGTATTTTTCCTATTCTAGAAGTATCATTTTCCCTCATGTTTTAGTGTAATTTGAAAAATCACCTGTATGATATATATATTAATATATATAAAGAATATATATATTTTTTAATATACACCCCCCTTTTGTTTTATATATATATTTTGTATTTTTCCTATTCCAGAAGTATCATTTTCCCTCATGTTTCAGTGTAATTTGAAAAATCACCAGTATGATATAGATATATCTTTATATATATAAAGGATATATTTATATATATTTTAATATACATCCTCCTTTTGTTTTATATATATATATTTTGTATTTTTCCTATTCCAGAAGTATCATTTTCCCTCATGTTTTAGTGTAATTTGAAAAATCACCTATATTACAGTTCAGTTTTGGTTTATATATATTTTTGGTATTTTTCTTACTGCAGAAGTGTCATTTTCCCTCATGTTTTACTGTAATTTGAAAAGTCACCTATATTACAGTTCAGTTTTGGTTTAGGTATATTTTTGGTATTTTTCTTACTGCAGAAGTGTAATTTCCCCTCATGTTTCCAGCATAACTTTAAAAAATCACCTGTGATAGATATATTGGTATTATATATATAAACTATACATATATATATTTTAATATATATCTCACTTTTGTTTTATATAGATATATTTTGTATTTATCATTTCAGAACTATCATTTTCCCTCATGATGAAGTGTAACTGGGAAAATCACCTAAATTATTCCTCACTTATATTTTATAAATACACTTGTTGTACTTTTATTATTCCAGAAGTATAATTTTCCCCCATGACATAGAAATTATAGAAATAATTGCCCAAGTTAATTAAATGTAACTGTATATAAAAATATATCTATATAAATATAAATAAGTATACCTATGTATATATATAAATTTCAATTAGTATTGGTTTATTTAATGCAACAGACTTGCTTTTTGCCATGGTAAATGTCACATAATTCTGGATAAAATATTTTGTATAAAATATTTTGCACCCCTGAGTTTTATTTCCTGTAAATTGCCCCAAGTCTATAAAAGAAGCTGCAAATTTCCAAAAGCAGAGATTTTTTTCAAATGGAAATCAATTCACAAAACAATGTAACAATTTATTGGATTTTAAACATTTCTTAATTGTGTATTTTCTATCACAGCCATTACACAATTAAATGACAGAACCAACACATGACACATTTAAAAATCAGTTTTTATTTAAGGGAAGATACTCAAAAGGTGCTTTGTATTTGGGATCCAGATTATATGATTATATTTCCTGCATCCAAATATATTTAAATATATTTTAGAATTTACTGAGGGATTCACTAATGTCCCTGTAGTAGAAACCAGCAGTTTTATCTCCTCTAATTTGGTATCTCAGCTTCTATTGATTGAAATAATCACTTCTATATTTGTACATATTTTTCTTTTTGTTTCACCCCCATTTTACCATTTTTTATCCTGCTGGATTTAAAAAAGATTTGGAATTTTATCTTACTACAACAGAGTGAGGTGTATTCATAAATAACACAATTTCTTCTTGAAAAGTGCAAGATTTCTCCTTTCATTTTGGGCTTCCAGGGTAAAATCCCAGCATTTCAGGCTATCTAATAAAAGATTTTGGGCATGGATTTAAAATGGAAGCAGAGCCCACCTTGTATCTGCAATCTTCCCCTGCAGAGAGGATCAGGCCATTCACTGAATTCCAGTCGGTTTTCAAAATCAGGCCCTCGTGGCCTTTCCACTGGAAGGGAAAAAAATCAACTCCACAACTCTGACAACTCCTATTTTCAATATTCATCACTTGCTGGGCTTGATGATCCTGGAGGTTGTTTCCAAATTTCACAATTTTATGATTTAGCAGAAAAAGAAATGAAATAAAGCCTGAACGAGGCAGAATCAAAGCACAAAAATCTGCATGAAAATCCTTCATCTAAACACCCATTAAAATTTTTAATCCAAAAATTAAAATTCAACAGCTGCTTTTTAACAAAAGGCTTCTGTATCTTGATTTCTGTGAATAAACCTTATTAATTAATCAGATTATTAATGGTACCTGCAGAACTTTGGCATTTGGCTGGAGGGGTTTAATAATCAGCTGCTGCCCTGAGGTGTAGAGAACTTTGTCAGAGTCAGGGGCCCAGGACACTGAGTACACTGGAGTTCCTGTGGGCAAGCAAAAAAGACTCTATTTTTAACATCTATATTAGATATAATAATAAAAATAAATAATATTGATGGTAAGATACAGCAGAGCATAAAAATAAAATACATCATTATATATAAAATATTAAAAATTTGCATTTAAGTACATAAAATATAATACATAATGACTGCCTAAAATAGATTAATATTACATAAATATCTCTGTAGATAACACTGTATTATATAAATGTACATGACACATTTCTCAAGCTTCTTTACCTGTTGCCATTTACACATCAACAATTCCTAAAACTTTTACAAGTGAAAGGTTTGAAGTGCAGCAAAGTCCAGAACAAGTCCAGGCCAGCAACAGGAAATAGCTGCATTTTCTATCTATATCCAGATTTTATCCTCTGATGCAATTGAGTCCCAACTGTCACTCCAGAACTACAGAAAATCAAAATAATACTCACCAAGAGACATCAGCAAATCAATCTTTTCACCCCAAATTACGAGGCTGGACACAAAAATGGATGGAAAAAGTTTTGTGTTGCACCTAAATTGGTCTTTTTTAGATTTCTGGGTACCATAATTAGGAGAGATTTTTGTTTTGCTGCACAAACATCCCATTCACAAGTAACTTCCAAAATAAATTACAATAAATCCAACTGGCCACAGGCTGGACAGAGTTTTCCCAATTAACTGCAACTTTCTTAGACTGAAACTCTCAGAATTTTTTATCTGGAATAAAGCTGTCTGTTCCCTTTTAAAATCATGTTCCAGTTTTCAAATTAGATTTTTTGAAAACAGAATAAAGGAAAAATTACATGGAAAAACATCCAAGGAAAAAAAGAAGAATTTAAAAAAGTCAGACTTGCCAACCATGCAAATATTTTCCATATTATTTGACAAGATTTGTCTCTGAAGAAAAATCAAAGGGCTTTGCTACTTGATTCCTTGAAATAAAACTAAGAAAGTTAAGCAAAAAGCTTCTTCAAGCATTAAACTCAGCAACTGAATTAAAATTGTTCAAATAAACCATTTTAAATGTAACTTTATGGTAATAAAAAACCCCAAAAGGCTTAAAATGCTTTTACAGGGTAAAATTCTCAGTGGCAATTTTGGCATATTAAAATCTATCTCCAAAAATGACTCAGGAATATTTTGATGAGATTTAGATAATTAAGTGATTGAGCTGCCATAAAATCATCCTGTATGTCCCCACTTCTCCCTGTGCAAAAAGCTGATTTTATTGTGGTTAAACTCCATTTGAGCTCCCAAATATTCACCCTCCAAATTGAGACCTGGTGCAGTTGCTCCTGAAGATTCCTGTAGTTCATAGATTTTCTTTCAGGGAATTTTATTCCTTAAAAATCCAGAATTATGGCAGACTTTTTTAACTTGTCAACCATCAGAGCAGACAAGTCCCAGAAACACAACATATATTAAATAAATGTGGCTCTGGCTGTTTTCCTTCTGGCAATTCCTGGTGAAAATGCCATAAATTCTGTCCCCAGCTGGAGGAGAAATTTTAAATAAACTCCTTTTTTTTTTTTTTTTTTGTCCTTTCCTAATGCTGATCTAACAATCAGAAGAGTTTTCTATTTAAACCAAATGTTTGCCTTTTTTATGATGGCTGAGGACTTAACCACAATTTCCAGGGCTTAACAGCAGGAGCTGAGTTAACTCATTTCCTCCTGCACTTAACAAGGACTGCCTTGGGAAAATGCTGCCAACACCCTGGAAAACCCAGAGGAGCAGCCCCACTGCAGGAGAAACGAGAAAATTCTGGGAAAAAAGGAGGCAAAAAGGCAGAAAATTGGGATTTGAGGAAGGAAGGTCTGGCTTATCCCACAGCACGCTTGGTCATGGCAAGAGTTTGTGTGGGATTTTGGATTGTCACAGGAGGAGAAACATTCATTTAAATAAATTTAGATCTTGGGAGGGTGTTTCCAAAAGAACAGGGGTATCAGGAGTGGATTCCTCCCTGGGAGGGCTGGGATGGAACTCCCAGAGCAGCTGTGGCTGCCCCTGGATCCCTGGGAATGTCCAGGAAAGGTTTGGGACAGAGGGAGGAGCCCCTGCCATGGAGGGGATGGGGTTTAAGGTCCTCCCAGCCCAAACCATTCCAGGATTCCATGATAATCTCGTGGCTTCCCTAAGAAATTCATGGAAATCCATTTCCTCATCAAAATGGATCAGTGGAAGCCCAAATCCAACATTTCAGTGTGAGGAGAAGGAGGAAGAAAAGGAAGAATTTAAGGGAATCTAAGGAGGAACAAAGGGCAAAGACAGGACAGGCACATGGATCATCATCCCAAAATACAGCCTGAAAATCCATTTCTAACACAAAGAGTGGAATGAGGCAAAGGAATGCTGGCACTGGGGATTTTTTCAGTTCTTATTATAATAAAGGAAGGGGAAAATTGGTTGAACATGATTCCTGCAGAATCCTGCCCTGGCCCCAGGTATGGCCATGCTTACATCAGGAACTGTGGGGCTCTGACTCTGAAGTTAAAGATTTTACACTGAAAACACAAACACAAGGTGACAGTTACTCCATGGGGCCTCAATGTGCTTTTGTACTGCACCAGAAACTCACAGAAACCCATGAAAATTCATGTTTCAAACAACAGGGTCAAATTGCCTTGAGATGCTTTTTCAAACCCCAAATAAGCAAAATAATGCATAAGAAACCTGACAACACAAACTGAGAAATGTTAAAGAGTATGTGCTTCAGTTTGAATATTTTTTTTTAATTTTTAAATTTTTTAAAATTCAGTTAGTTTATCTTTTTACCTGACAAACATTGCACAAGCACATGAACTTCCTTAAAAGAACTGAAATGCATTTTCTATTCAGTGCTGTGGTTAAAGTGCCTTCCCCAGGTTGAAAGCATTCAGATCATTTGTTTCAGCCAGAGATAAGGGCCTGACATTTAACCCAAGCCCAGGTGCATGTGGTTTCTTCAAAAATGTCACAAGGTCACAAGGGCTCCATCTATGAAGTCTGAAAAACAAAATTTTAGCTGAGGATCTTCACTGAAATGGCACCAAATCCTCAGCGTGGGATGAGACTGCTGCCTAAAAATATTGCAGCACTTTGAATTTGAGAAATGAAATACTTGTAAAAAAATCTTACTGAAATACAACTCTGGTTTACATTTAATTAAGGCTTTAACACCCTTGAACAAACCATCCCTGCCATGTTCAGCGTCTGTGTTATTGAAATGTATTTCAGAATAACCCAAATGAACAAGTTCTGATGGAGCTCTGAGCAAAGAACTCACCTTGCTGAGCCAAGGTGGATCTCAGCATTCCACTTTTAGACCAGATTTTCACTTGGCCATCTTCCCCAGCTGCAAATGAGCACAGAAATCAGCAAATGCCATGCAATATTCACACTAACAAATATAAATGTATTTGCTCAGGAAACACTGGAGTTCAAATCAACCCAGCTTTTCTTACAGGTGAATTCCTTTTGTTTAGTCCCCCAAACATGCAATGGGAAGTTTAGGAAGGAAAAAGATTTCAGCTGGTTCTTTTGTTATTATCAGAAATCCTCCTCTCCTGAAAAGCCCTGAACTCTTTTCTGAAGCTGGTCCTAGCAAGGGAAAATCCATCATTATTGAAGCATCCCAAATTCTGTATTTTTGATTCCTTCAATGGCCCAGAAGCTGCTTAGAGGAGTCTGAGAAGGCCCAGGGGGGAAGAAGCAGCAGATTTGATGGATTTAACTGGAGATTTCACTGAGAAATGGGGCAAGTGAAGATAACTCTGCTTGGATGGCTTCAATTTTCTACCAGAACTGTGTGGTACCAAATAACTCAGTTTGGTTGTTGAAGAATTCATTGCTAAACACTACCCAGCACACTCAGGGCTGTTTTAACAGCACACAATTCCTGCTGTGGTGTAATTTTTAAAATGCACTGGGCCTTCAGTTTAGGCCTCCCAGAAGAAATTAATGGATTCTTCCATTCAAATATAATTTATTTACCACATTTCAGGTTTTTATATTTGGCCAATGCTGTTTGAAATGTTTTAAAAACGTTTTTAAAAAACCCACTCAAAATTAAAAATCTTAGTTGTGCACATTTGATGCTGTTGAAATATAACCAGAAAAATATTTGCAGTGGTGCAGTAGCAATGATTTATTTAGTCTCCCTCCAAGTACAGCTGTGGTATAAGAGGAGTTGACCTCCTCAGAATAAACTGGAAGTGGTGATGAATTCCCACACTCCCCAAAAAGTGTCAGTGTCATGCAGTCTCATAAAAAAAAAAAAAAAAAGATTCAAAAGACAATTTTGACTTTGTCTGTGGAGAAGTTCCTGAGGCAAAGCTGCCTTTAAAAAGAACAATCTTCCCATCCCCCTGGGGTTTCAGAGGAACAGGCTGGACAGAGCTCCTTGAAGCAGCATTTCAGAGGCTGGAAAGGAGCAGATCCAAACTGAGCCTCAGTTCTTGTGGCCTGGGCTGGAGCCTGGCCAGAGGGATCAGCTGTGCTCCATCAGCAGGAGCCTGACAGCACCAGCAAGGAGCCCAGCACAGGCCACGGCAGCAGCTCCCCTAAAACCAGCCAGAATCTGGGACAAAAACCACCAAAACCAACACATTAATGAAAGATTTGGGACAAAAAACGGTGTAGAAATGAAGAAATTGTGGGCTCACTCCTCTAGCATTAATGTAAACGGGCTGTAGGTGATAATTACTGATAATTAAGGAATAAAGCACAGGAATATTCAAGATCAATGAGCCTTTTTGGCTAAAAAACCCCAAATGTGCAGGGATACAAATGTACCAACTTAGCAACTTTTTCTTGCAGCAGATAGAAGAGAAAGAAATCAAATATTCTCCTTTCTGAAGTTCAGAACAGCCACAAAACCATCTAAGCACTCTGCTATTAAAACATTTACTTTCAATTGGATTGGGTGACTTAAATGAAAAAAGAGAAATATTTTTACTCGATCTATTATATTAATATAATATTATTAATTATTATTATTCATATTATATTAAATATTATATTATTTATATTTTAATATAATATATATTATATATTATATATATTATATGTATTATATATGATATATATTATATATTATATATTATATATTATATATTTATATTATATTATATTAACATTATATTGAAATTAATATTATATTAAAATATTATATTATTCTATTATTATATATAAATATTAAAAATTAACATATTATATTATAAAATATTATATGTAACATAATATTATAATATTAGATATTAAAATATTATATTATTATATTATTAATATATTATATTAATTAAAATGGACAACACTAAGCTAAACTACATTAATAACAGTGCAAAATGAACTCCTAGCAAACAAGGTGATAACAACCTCTGTGATAAATAAGACCAAAAAAATAAAGTACATTATTATTTAAGTTTTCAAAGCACTCCATTAATTTAGGAATGCTCACCTGTAACCAGGGCTGTTCCCTCATAATTCCACCTTCCTGCAAGGACAGCTCCACAATGGGCTTCTACACTTTTCTCCACTCTTCCTAGCTTGGAAATCAAGTGGAATTTCCCTATTTAAAAAAAAAAAAAAAAAAGATACAGTGTATAGAATTTACAGAATTAGGTAATTATTATTCTATTATGAATGCCACTGGATATTATTACAGCAGTGCTGGTGCCTCCTGTGGAAGGCACACAGAGAAACCAAGAGAGCAGCAGTACAGAGCACATCCAGGTGTTTCTCACAGCTCAGAGCTGCTCCTGCTCCCATGCTGCAGCTGGGATGCAATTCCACAGCAGCCAACCCCCAAGTTTGTAATGACTTCAACAGAAGGATCAGGAAGTTTTTCTTCCCAAATAAGGGATGATGCTGCTTCAATCCAGGAAGATCAAATTTAAACTGGAGCAAAGAGCAGACAATGGAGAGCTTGGAAAAATAAGCAGCTCAGTAATTGAAATGAAGTACTTTAAAATCCGATTATTTTTAGTATTATTTGATCTAAGATGCCAGACTGAACCACCTCAATGGAGCTCCTGAGTGACCAGAGCTTTTGGCACAATCATCCAACCAAAGCTCTGCCAGTGCAAGATTTCCAAGGAAAAGACTTCTAACACTGATAAAAAACAATGGTTTGCATAAATCAGTTTATTTGAACGGATCATTTCAGATTCCATGGAATCCCAGACTGGTTTGGCTTGAGAGGGACTGAAATCCCAATGGGCAGGGACACCTTCCACAGACCAGGCTGCTCCAAACCCCTGCAACACTTCCAGGGTCTTCACTTAATGCATTCCACTATTTTGTAATTATAAAATAAAATTTATCTCATGGATGTATCACTTATTGTATAGAACACCTCTCAGGTCTGAGATTTTCATCTTTCATGTGGAAGCAAAAGCTGAATTTAGAGGAATTCAATTTCTCCAAGTCAATTGCCAAAATGGCCTTTTCTGCTTTGACATTAAAAACAACTTTTATTTTCTGAAAAATATATGTTTTCTTTTCTGTGCCTTTTCCCATGCAGTGCCTTTGCTCCACCTGTATCCAGGACCTTTTTCATTGGAGAATCCTTGAACCCAATCTCCCAGGAGCAGGAATATTCCCACACCATCACCTCAGGACTCAGCATCGAGTGGCTGAGCTCTTCAGAGCCATCACTTTTTTCAGGATATGCAGAATTCCATGGGATTTTAGATCTTGAAATAGCTCCCACTGATCCAAGCAGAACCCCTGAATATTTCTGGGAGCAATTCTTCAGCTCATGAGAGACAAATGAAATTCCAGTGGAGGCTCGAGCAGCTGGGAAGGAACTGAAGGATTTGGTGAAGTCAATGTATGGGGAAAATGGGCAATGTCAAAGTACCAGATAAAATCCTGTTAAAATCCAGGGAAAACTCCATTATTTTCCTAATCTTTTGCAGCCTCTCCCACTCCACAAGCTCCTACTACTCTCACAAGGCCCCTTCCAAAGAGGGCAACAGAGGAAATTGTAGCTGAGCAGGGAAGAACATGGTTACATGTAAAAGCAGGATCAACTTTGCAGAATTCCTCTGGAAAAAATGTGATCATCACTTAAAACTGTATCCTAATCCCTCTGCAGAACAGTGGAGATCAAGTTTTCAGGGAGAGCAGCTTTACTTCTGCAACTTCTTGGCTTTTCCAGCAGGGGAATTCACAATTGCTGCCAGTCAAATGCTTTTTCCATGGCATTCCCATGGGGAGGTTTCTCCATTTCCATGGATTTCTGTTCAACTGAGGCAATAGAGTTGAATAAATTACAACTTATTACACAAAAAAGAGAGAAAATTTTAGCCAAATGCCTGGTGTAGGTAGAAGGGATTCAGCTCAATCTCTGGTCCTTTATTTTTCTTCAGGACTGAAGACAGAACTGTCATCTACCTGAAAATGACTCCCCAGTTTTGAAGGAATTTCCAGTGGGAGACTCCCAGCCTATCCAAACACATATAAATATAGAATATAAAACATGTATGTTTTGTTCATTAACTTCCATGGGCTCTTAAATGCTGACCTAATATAAAATTGTCAATAAAAAAAGAAAAAAGAAGTCGAATCACTTATGATTTGTCCTGAATTTGAAGGTTAAAGCTAAAAATACTCTTCATTTTTGTTAAAAAATAGCAGCAAGACCAATGTCAGTAGGAAATAAAAAACCAATATCCCCCAAGAGATTCATTTCAGAAGGAGACCCAAGGGGACTAAATTTACATTTGCTCTGATTTCAAACATCTGCAGTTCAACTAGGAATTCATGCAAGCCTGTAAAGCCATTATGCTGCTTTTCCCTTGGATTCAGCAACTTTGCAGGAATCCTTATCACACAGGGGACTTGGCTGGTGCAGGAAAATTGCAGGAGTAAGCTGGGGCAGGAAAACTCATCTTTTTGGGGAGAAGAGGAAAAATCCCAAGCAATCCTCAAAGCTTCTTGCTCCTCAAACACTGCCTTGCGTTTGACTGACACGAGCACTCAAGGAAGGGTACCAAACAACCAACATTAGAAATATATTCTTTTAAAATGCTATTATTAGAACTATTTGAAGTTGCCTCACCATCAGAGCTGGTCAGAACAAAGCTCTCAGCCTGGGATTGCCTCTTGGCCCCGGTGCCTCTGGGAAAGCAGTGCAGATCCAGGGGATAAACGTCCCCCGGCAGCTGCAGCACGCGCGAGCTCTCGCTGCTCACCGGGTTCCACTTCATGACCTGCTGGTCATCGCTGCAGGAGAACAGCTCATCAGCTGCTGTCCAGCCCACACAGCTCACCAGGCCCTTATGTGAAATTCAGTTAAGGAATCTGGAGAGTTTAAGCACTAAAAAGAATCAAATACCCCATCTCAGAACTGAAGGGGGCAATGCAGGAGGGTTATTCTGGTAACAATGTGTGGAACGCTTAATCCAAAAATAAAAATAAATCTTCATTCTTCAGTTTTTTTGCTCTTATGTGCCAAGAAGAGCTGGTAAAAATTCAGTCCAAAATGAAAATATTTCATAAAAATAAAATTCTTATCATGATGTAAAGTTATGGAAACATGGCCAAAATGTTGGGTTAGTGAAGGGTCTTAGTGCAAAACACAGTGCAAAACATCCAACTTTCATTCAAAAGTGTTGGTTTATTCACACCACATCATATATAAGTGTTCAGTGTCTCTTAAAATATTGTCCTTAAAGGCTGCAGTCAATGACAAGGGGAACAAAGGAAAAACAGGAAAAAAAGCCATCTGCAATTTACTAATATTTTACTGAAACTTCAACAACAAAAAAATATTTTCTGGAAGGGGCTATTCAGAATGAACATGATGTTCCATGCTTTTTTCTGTGACAAAGGATATGTTTTGGCTCCTTTAAAAGAGAAGTCTTCAGTCTCATCTCAGTTGTTCAGATGGAGCATTAAAACCATGTGTTACAACTGCAATAAAAGAAAACAAATACATATATAAGTATGCATAATTCACATAATATATATGCATACACAAGCAGCCAAAATTCAAGAGGAGGACACTAACACTAACATTAAAAGTTCTGAAGTAATATTACTACTGGGGGAAAATAAGCACCAAGAAATACCTGAGTTTAAAAAGAATTCTGTTTTCACATTATCCAACTGAATATGGATAACTTGAAGAAAAAATGATGCTGTGAACAGTGAATCCTTAAGGTTGGAAAAGACCTTTAAGATCCAGCCTAAAACATCAAGAGGTCGGAGCACTGGAGATCCCCTGTGCTGACACACAGCCAGGAAGGGAAAACGTGGTATTTTCTTTTCTAAGCCCAGAACTTTATTATAATTTTTAAAGCGCTTTAATGGCTCTGTAGGTGCTGCTGAAAGGCTGAACGCCCACCCTGGGCCATCCACAGGTACATCCATCCCTGCCAGCCCACGTATTCCCTCCGTCCCAAGGAAGGCAGCAGGAGTTTTAGGAGACATGTGGCAATAAGCAGGAATTCTAAGCAGGAATTCTAAGCAGGAATTCTAAGCAGGAATTCTGGGGACTCGGAGAAGCCCAAGAGCCTGACGCCTCCTCCCTTTCCCATGCGGAGCCGCTGGCCCGGAGATGAGGATCAGGAACGGCGGAGGAGAGCGGGATGGGGGCAGCGCAGGGAAGGAACGCCAGAGGGAAGGAAAACTAGCGGGCGGGCTAGGGAAGGCAAGGGGAAGCGATGGGGGCAGAGCAGGAAAGGGAAGGAATGCCACAGCAGGATGGAGGGAATGCCGAGAAGGAAAAGCAGGGGCGGAACGCGGGGCACGGAGAAGGAGACACCAAAGCCTCGGGGCAGCCTCGGCCAGCACCGCCCGCGCCAACACCCGCAGTTCCCCCCGTCTGCAGCTCTCCAAGATGCAATTACCCAACCCCTCCTGAGGGTCGGGGCTCCCCCGCCCTGCCCTCAGCTGTCCCCCGGAGCTCTCCCGCCCCTCCATCCGCCCGTCCCACGCCCAGCCGGGGGTCACGGCTCCCGACCCTCTCGCCCACCGCGGCGGTGACTCAGCCGAGGGGAGGGGGCCGGCGGCCGCCGCCTCCCCAGCGCGCCTTTACCTGCGCGGGCAGCGGGAGGCAGCGGCAGAGCGGCGGCCGGAGCCCGCTCCCAGCGGAGCCCGCTCCCACGGGAACCCGGGGCGATCCTGCCACCAGCTCCCGGAATGATCCCGCTCCCGGAGGATCTTGCTCCTGGCCGATCCCGGGATGATCCCGCCTCCCCGTCCCGCTCCCGTCGCCTCAGGAGCGGCGGCTCCCGCTCCCCCCGCCGCCAAGCGCCGCCGTCGCTATGGCGACTTCTCGCGAGACCGCATCCTCTTCATCCTCCTCCTCCGCCACCTCACGGCTCCCCCCCGGCCCCCCCAAGGTGCCACGGCGCCGCCCGTTAATTAATTAAACCCGCTTCAAAATCGCCGCGCTCTCACCATTTAAAAAAAATTTTTTTTGACTTGTAAAAATTTTTAATTTTTTTTATTAATTTTAAACCGGCGCGCGTCGCCCAGCAACCAAGCGCCGCCCACTGACCTACTTCTAAAATTAAAATTAACCCTTTTCTCCGCTGGCACGGCCGCCAGGCTGTGTTACCTCGCCGCCCTCACCCCCTAATGTCTCCCACCCCTCCGTCTCTGCCCAGAAAAAGCCGCTCCCGGCGGATTTCTGGGCGCTTTCCCCTCCCTGCTGTAACGAACACAAGATGGCGGGCGGGGGCGGCGGTGCCGTTCAAACCCGCGGGCCCGGCCCCTCCCGTCCCAGCCTGCCCCGCGCTTTTCTAACGAATTTCGGTTCGAGTTCGCCGTTTCGGCGCCATTTTCGAGTGTGGAAGCCGCCGAGCTTCTACAGCAGCCGGAGCCGCCCGCGCTGCCGCCGCCTCGCCGGGGCACGGAGCCGCCGGGACGAGCAGGTACGAGCTCGGCGGGAGGAAGCGATGGCGGTTCGCCTCAGGGCCGTGCGGTGGGGGGGCTTCGCGGCGGAGGAGGTGCCCTCAGGGGGCTGCCCCGGGCAGGGGGTGCTGAGGGGACGGTGCTGATGGCGAAAACGGAGATGCTGGCAGAGTTGAGGGGAGACAAGGGATGCTGAGGTGGAGATTAGGAGTTTTGAGGGGAAGGTGCTAAGGGCGAGACAAGTGATGTTGAAGGGAAGGTGCTGAGGGGAAAGGCTGGGGGTGCTGAGGAGGAGGCGCTGAGGGGGAAGGCGGGAGCTGCCGAGGGGATGGCAGGAGGTGCTGGGGGCCCGGCGGATTCTGCCCCGCGCCCCATTTCCCCACTTCCCCCTGGGCCGGAGGGAGCAGAAGAAGCGAAGCGGCGGCAGCGCCTCTCCCTCCCCGGGCCGGGCTGCCCCGCTGAGGGTCTCCCTGAGGGCTCCGGGCCCGGCGGCTCCGTCCCGGCTGCTGTTGGCACAGGGCTCCGAGGAGCGGCTTCCCGAGGGGCTGTGCAGCCCAAGGGCTCCCGCCGTGCCCTGAGGGAGCCCCGCGGACCGGAGGACGGGAAAGTTCAGGGACGCGTTTGGGTAGCGGAGAGACCCGACTTTAATCTGCTTAGAGAGGGACCCTTCTATCCCTGGCTCTGCCTGCTGCTTTGATGCTTGAAGGGTGAGAGAAAAATCCCAAGAAAGCTCTTAACGATTGGCCATTCGCTTAAAGGAGCTGGACTCGATGATCCCCGTGGGTCCTTTCCAGCTCGGAATATTCTTGGATTCTGTGACTTGGAAAGAGGGTGACAAGGGTGCAGTCTGGCTCCTCAGGCTTTGAAAAAGCCCCAGTTTTGTCACTGACAGGGCTTGTGTCTATCAGATTTAATCGGCTGTTAATAAGGAAGCTTTTCTGTCCGTCTCCGGCTCTTTTTCCGCCGTCCCCGTGAGGGAAGCGGCGCTTGGCAGGAGCGATGCTTTTACCGAACACCTTCGAGCTGGCTCGGGGGAGGGGCTGGGCACGAATTTGTTAAATTTGTTAGAGACGATGTGGCAGCTGATTTATCGCGATTTAAAAGCTGAGGTCAAGTAGTTCGGCTTGTTCATTCTGGTGAAGTGTCCCGAGGGGGGGGAAGGGTTGCGAAGGTAAATAGGTCTATATTGCACAATTCTGTTGGAGTGGAGCAGTTCGGGGGGGGGAAAAATAAAAAAAAGTGCTTTGAGAGGCTGTAATTGTCCGCGACAGCCATTGCGGAACCGTTCCGAACGGGGGTACAGACTGAAATTGCCTGGAAATGAGTTGTGTCTCTGATTTCCCCCCTCCCCCATTGTCCCAAATGAAGGGCTCTCATGAGAGTGTGGGCTGGGGGTAGGTCTGAAAACGTCAAATGATTGGCACCAATTGTGAGATGACTTTCTAACCACGTCAGTTTTTTATCTTGTGAGAAGTAAACTTTCTCATGTCTGTTTTTCTGCGAACTCGCTTCGCCACTTGCTGCGATTGCAACTCTTTGGGGGGAGAGTTTTGCTCCTTTTCTTCTCATCGGGTGCTTTCTCCTCACCCGTTTGGGGAGCTGTGCTCGAGTGCCAGCTGATGGCTTTTGTAATGCTCGTCCTTGCTCAGATCACTTTAACATCCCGGCTAGATGAAGGTATTTCGTTTTTGCTTTCTCTCTGAAATGCTGAACGCTGGCAGGAGGGGTTGTGTTGTGTTTTGCGAGCAGAGTGTGTCGATTTAAATTATTTAAGAGTCAAATCTTTGCTATAATCACTCAGGGCTTTTGTTTCTCTATCTGTTTATCAATCTCTCTCTAGCCATACAAATATTTAGCACGGATTATTGAAAGTAAAAGGAGTGTCAGGTCTGAAATATAACGAGTTCCTCCAGGAGAGTAGGGACATGTGGCTCCTGGGCTTGTTATTCCATGTGTCTTTAACTCTTTTGCCCCCAGCACCAGGGTGGCTTTCAGGGAGCAGAGTCACTGCCCTAACATGTCCCCACGAGCTGGCAGCAGGTAGATCCGTGCCGTTAGAACAGATTAGGCTCAGCCCCTCGATTGGGGGGTGATGTATCTTAAACTCTATCGTTATGAAGCTAACCTCGATATTTTGTTTCAAATTTGGATTTTTGTCATCTAAATGCCTCCAGTCTTAAGTTTCTAAATGAGTCGAGCATCTGGGCAGAGGTGTAGGTGACTTGCTGGGCTGTAGCTCGGTGCTGAGATCACGGGCTTCTCTTGTTTGTGTTAGCAAAGGAGATAGAGCCCTTCAGTTGTTTGATTGCTTGGAATGGAAGGGGAGCAGCCAGCAGGGACCGTGCCAGGCAAGAGCACCAAAACCTCCAGTGCAGCCCGTGGGAAGGGCAGGGAGCCCTTGCAGGAGTCCTCCATGGCCATGGAAGTGGAAAACGAAGGCACCAGGGAGCCCGATCAGGAACCTCCCCAAGGTAGGTCTGGGCTGCCTGTGCTGCTGCTCCCTGAGCCTCCTCAGCAGCAACTTGGATTCCCAAACCCTTCCCCAAGGGATTTGCTCTTTTCCCTTCTACAAAGCAGCACTTTGGCAATTTCCAAGTGCTTCTAAAATGGTCCAAAGAGCCTGCAAAGAGTTAAAGGCTTTGGCCCAGTCCAAGTGCAAAAGCCATTTGGAGACTTTCTCCTAATAAAGCCTATTTCGGAGCTCTGATCTGCAACATTCTCCTGAAGGTTGTGGTACAACAGCAGGATTTTTCAAATTTATAGGCAGCCAATGGTATGGGATTCCTTGGAATGGAATAAATGTCAAGTTTATTTACTTAACTCTTAAAATGATTTGACTTTCTTTTTCATGAAGCAGTGTATTTTCTTGAGTTCCTTGAGTTGAGCTTTCGCAGAAAAAAAATCTGCCAAACCCAGCAGCTGTGTAACACTTTAGGGAGCCAGATGTGCAGTTGTTCAAGGCAGGTATTTGACAAAGACATTGAAATTGGGTGGCAAAAGCTGCTGCTCGTTGGAAGGAGGAATTGCTGGTGCCTGGGGAAAAGCTGCTCTGCTGATATCCAGGGGGCCAGTTTGTTTTCGTAACAAACTTCCTGTCTTTGCAGAGCAGCCGTGCTGTCATTGCAGCTTTCAGAGCCTCGTGAGAGATCCCCAAATCTTGCACAGCGACTCTGAAATGTGGCTTTGCACTTATTCATTAGAAAGGCTTTGCCTGCTTCAGATTTGCAGATTTATTGTGATGGTTGGAGCTGCTGGAATTGCAGGGGGCCTGTT
Source organism: Agelaius phoeniceus (assembly GCF_051311805.1). NCBI lineage: Eukaryota > Metazoa > Chordata > Aves > Passeriformes > Icteridae > Agelaius > Agelaius phoeniceus. The sequence continues at coordinate 25,516,295 of NC_135274.1, read as the reverse complement.
AAAGTATGTTGGAATAAGAATTACATAATGAAAGAACAAACCCAGCGATGGGACATCTTAAGTAGCTCTTAAAAAACATTTTGTTTGTGGAAAGAAGAATTTTAATTCCACTCAGCTCATATGAATAACTACAGGCCAAAATGCAGTTTGGTTCGGACAGAAATGATGTTTGCTTTTTTGGTTCAGCATTTTAAAAAGGTGTCAAATCACTGAGAGCTTACAATTGGTTTTTTTCTCGTTTTTTTTTTTTTATCTTTCTGTTTGTTTGGATGGGTTTTAGCAGCCTCAGATGAGGTGGTGGATAATCGAAGTTTAGAAGAGATTTTGGGTAGCATCCCTCCTCCCCCACCTCCGGCAATGACCAGTGAACCTGGTGCTCCTCGCCTCATGATCACCCACATTGTAAACCAGAACTTCAAATCCTATGCAGGGGAGAAAACTCTGGGACCTTTTCACAAGGTATCTTTCTTTTTCCTGAAGTAGTTTTGAACCGAAGGTAAGGCTTCCACTGGGTGCTATTATTCCTTCCTGCATTTTCTTCATCTAAGCTGACCTCAAAATAACTGCAAAAATATTTAAGGGTTAGAAATATTTTGATAGTAATATTCTAAATTAAGCAGAGAAAACAGTGAAGTGCAACTTTGCAATGCTGTGCAATTTTAATTTGTCAGCACAGCTTAGAAAAGCTCTCTTTTCTCTTGATTTCGTTTGCTGGGGAACTTTTAGGGCCGTGTTTGAAGCAAGAGAATATTTTTGTGTGCCCACAAGAGCCTTACGTGGCTGAGCACGAAACTTTGCAAAGTGCAGGGCTCTGGGTGAAGCAGCGCAGCTGGGAGAGCTGAGCTCAGCTCCGGGGCTTTTATTCACTTCTACCTTGGCAGCCAAAGCTCAGCTCTCAGACCTTGCAGGCACGAGGAGCAAGAATCGTGCTTGAAATGGGTGCAGGATTTCTTTGCCTTTGAAGATGACTTTTGCCAACCCTTGTGTGCAGCGTTTCTCGTGCATTATTGGGCCGAACGGCAGCGGCAAATCCAACATCATCGATTCCCTGCTGTTCGTGTTCGGCTACCGAGCCCAAAAAATCCGATCCAAAAAGCTCTCGGTGCTGATCCACAGCTCTGATGAGCACAAGGACATCCCCAGCTGCTCTGTGGAAGTTCACTTCCAAAAGATCACTGACAAGGTGGGTTTGATCCCAGCTTCTTTCCCTTAAGGAGCTGCAGAACTTTTCCTATTTGCTTATTTTCCTTGGAGCTGGGGAAAACTTCCTAGCGTGATTAGTTTACCTTGGGGATAGAAACCAGCAGTGTTAATTAACTTGAAAAACCCTCTGCTGAGTAGGGCAGCTCTTAAAATCTTAGTCAGGATTCTTTAATTTGTTTAATTAAAAGATTCTTTCATTTGCAGGACTAATATGGGGTAGATTTCTGCTTGAAAACAATTTAGCAATTTTTAAGCATCATTTTAACAAGAACTCGTTTTAATTTGTAATCTTGTTTACCTCAAGTAATTAAAATTTATTTCTGCAATTAAAAGAATTCATGGAAATTTATAAATCTATATTTGGACATATTAGAGATTCTTAAATGTATAACACAATATATGTAATGTATAACACAATATATGTAATGTATAACACAAAATATGTAATGTATAACACAAATATATGCATTAAGAAATAAAAGCTATTTAAGAAAAACTTTTCAAACCAATTTGAAATTATTTTAGGTTATTTAAATTTAGAAAAATACATAATGAATCTGAAACTTATTTACACTTTATGTACTGCAAATGTGCCTGTAATTTTATAACTGATTTCTCAGCAAAAATTCTGGAGCCCACATTTTACCACTAAAATTTTTTGAAGCTGATATTTTGTTAGAACGAAATAGGAAGTGTTAGCAAATTAAAAAAATATTTCTTTTGCTTGCTGCTTTGTGTATTGATAAAAACTTGAGCATTTTTTTTGTTGATTTATTGCAATTGTGGTACAAAGGATTTATTTCTCCTAATTTAAATTGCTTTTTTGTGCACACATTCAAACTTTTAAATTTAGGGTCAACCAAAAAAGGGGGAAGTGTACATTGAAATTCCAAAAATGGTATTAATCAAGTGGAGCATTTTCAGCCTTTTTTAGGACCTGTTTGAAAAGACACTTATTTTTTTTCTTTTTGTGTTTATAATACCCAGATTAAAAAATTCATCTATTGAAATTTTTAAACATTTTTTTTTGACTTTGTGTGAACATCCAGAAGCTGAGTTGGATTTCAAACCAGAGAGCAAATTGAGAGTTAAATTTGGGTGAATTTTCACTTCTGGAAGCCTGGCAGCAGCTTGATTTTGGCTGGTGAAAGGGAAGGTGAATGGAAGGTGTCTTTTGAAGCTGCTGCTGTTCCATTTGCCCCATCTTTAACTTTTTTTTGCCTTTTTTCTCTGGTGGAGCTGGGAGTGCAGGGAGCTCTGCAGGGACACCCAGCCCTGCAGCCTGGCCATGCCCAGGCAATTCCTGCCCCTCAGGAACACAGCTCAGGGCTTTTCTCTTCACTTCTCCAAGGGGATTTTTTATTGTTGTTTTTCTCTTTTTTCAAGAAATGCAATTTTAAGGCAGCTCCCAGTTCTTCTACAGCTCAAGAGTCCATGATAAAAACACCCCATGATGAAACTGGTCTGGTTAATTGTGAAATAGGAGGTGAATTCCCATCCACAGTAATTGTTCCTCTGGCTTTGTGTTTCCTCCAAGCAGGAAGGAGATGATTACGAAGTCATTCCTGACAGCAAATTCTGTGTCTCTAGAACTGCCTATAGAGACAATTCCTCCTCCTACTACATCAATGGCAAGAAAAAGACATTCAGAGATGTTGGGGTGCTCCTCCGAAGCCACGGCATCGACCTGGATCACAACAGGTTCTTAATTCTCCAGGTTGGTGTGTGAGTAACACCCATTTGAAAATTGCATTTCCAGGTGAAACTCTTAAAAAATGCAGCTTTGAAAAGCTGCCTTGGAGGCCTTGAAGTGCTGTAGCAGCACATCATGGTTTGCATGCTCTGCTCAGGGTGCAAATCATTTTCTGCTGCTGCAGGAATTGAAGGCTCAGGAGCTCAGGGATCCCTGGCCCTTTCTGCAGGAGGGGATTTTGTGCTCGCTCCGCCCTAGCAGCACGTAAATATTGGAGTGTCAGAGAAACCTTCAACCCCAATATTCTTGTGCTGCTTCAGCGTGGCAGAGCCTCAGCACCTGGGGGTCAGCTCTGAACTGCAGCAGGGCTGGTGAAAGCTGCATTCTCCAACTGCCTCAGCTGCTGTGCTCCCACAGGCACAGCTCTGCTGAGACACCAGGCTGGGAAAGAATTGGGCAGGAAAAATCCCCTGAATTGTGTTTGTTGTTCACCAGCTCCAGAAATGTTTTTAACCAACCTTCATAACTAATTACAGTTCATAACTAATTGCAGTTCACAGCCCACACTGTAAAATGAATCACAATTTGTCAATATTATATCATTTATATTCATGTTTGACCTTCACATTCTGAGCACATTCTTGCTTGCATCTCTTTGCTGTTTTAAAGTCAGGCTAAAGGGAACAACTTTATTTTTTTTTTTTTCCTAGTTTTTAAATTAGGAGAATTTTGCTATGTGCCAGCCAATTAAAATGTAAATTAAACTACAAGTATTTAAATATTAATTCTATTAAATAACTATTTCTGCCATTACCTGTAATTACTACCAAGTCCCAAATCTACTCTGGCCTAGAAACCAGTGATCAGTGGGAGCTTCCCAAGGTCTGAAATGTTTAATAGAGTTTATTTTAGGCTGGATTCTGTCAAAGGAGCTTCCAGTTCCCCTCTAAAAAACCAAAATATTTCAAGAACTTGTAGCTGGGTGGCTGAGCTTGCTTCACTTCCTCCAGGCTTTCTGTGCAGTCCTTTTTTACAGCTACACCCACAAAAAGAGGATATCTGTGTTTGCAAGTCTCCATGCCAATTAATGATTTCCTCCAACACTTCATTCCTGTGTTTTCTGCTTCAGGATGGAGCGAGAAGCACCTCCAAGAAAACAACTTGGAGTAAACACATCCTTTTTTTAATAAATACAATTGTTCTGCAATCTCATTTGGCCAGAATTTCCAGCAGGGAGAAATGGGAAGTGCAGGATGGAGCAGGGTGGGAATGGTGGCCCAGAGACCCCAGAGCTCAGTGAGGGAGCCCTGGGAGCAGGGGAGGGCAACATCTGGAAGGGAATATTGAGAGCTTCATTTATTTTATATTTTTTTTCCCCAAAATGGAGTTGGTTTTCTCCTCCCACAAATTGTGTGAATGAGGGGAGCATCCCTTTTATTCCTAAAAGCTGGAATTTCAGGTTTTCCACCCTGCAAAGGGAAATAAAAGGAAGTACACAAGAATTGACCATAAACCAGAGCTCTCCCACCACAGTTTTCACATTTCATCACACCAGCCTTTGTCTCACAAGCTGCACTGAGATTTTCTGCCTTTTTTAGCATCTCTGACAGGGCAGGGCCTTTCCCTTTGCCTTTTGAAAGTGAAATCCACTGATCTGACTGTGCAAAATTCAGTGTTTCCACTTGGGAAATGTGGCAATACTTTCCACACAATGACAGCACAGCTTCAACCCCCAAATCCTAACATTTACAGTTAGAAGTAAAAATTCTTTAGAGTTAGAAGTTAGAATTCTTTAGAGTTAGAAGTTAAAAATTCTTTAGAGTTGGAAGTTGAAATTCTTTAGAGTTAGAAGTTAAAATTCTTTAGAGTTAGAAGTTAAAAATTCTTTAGAGTTAGAAGTTAAAAATTCTTTAGAGTTAGAAGTTAAAAATTCTTTAGAGTTAGAAGTTAAAAATTCTTTAGAGTTAGAAGTTAAAAATTCTTTAGAGTTAGAAGTTAAAAATTCTTTAGAGTTAGAAGTTAAAAATTCTTTAGAGTTAGAAGTAAAAATTCTTTAGAGTTAGAAGTTAAAAATTCTTTAGAGTTAGAAGGAAATAAAACCATCTAAGGCTGTGGATTGTTATCACAGGAATTGCATTTTTCCCCCTAATATTTTTCAAATAATTTAAAATTGAAGGGATAAGGAACAGGTTGATTTGGCTTTTACTTTTTTTTTTTGTTTTTAGCAGCAAAACTAAGAGTTTAATTAAACTCAATTTAACCAAGTATTTATCATTTAAAATCAATTATAAATATCTGATTTTTGACTATACCAATAGGGTGTAATTAAAATATTTCATTTGTACTCTGGATTTTGGGGAAAAATATGAATGAAGGATTCTCAAGAGTGGTTTGGGTGTGTGACAGAACATTTACTGTCAGTATTTAAGAAAATGTTGTAGGAGAACATGTCCCACATGTGGAACCAACACCTTCAGAGCTTTGATTTTATCTTGCTCACATCATTGCCATTACTCAATGGAAAATATTTGCTTTTTAGAAGGCTGCTTCAGGGGTTTTTTGTGCTTCCTTTTCCCCCTTTCACCCCCTATTTTGCAGTGGTTTTCTGCTGATTTTGGTGCTTTTTAGGGTAAAATTTGAAAGCTGAGTTTGGATAGAGGTGTTTCTGAAAATATTCAAATCAAACTGCTGCTGACTTCTGTGAATAAAATCACAAAAAACCAAAAAAAAACCACCTGTGGGAAACCAGAAAATGTGAGAGTAATTGAGTAATTCTAGAAAAGATACAAATTCTGTGCCTGAGCTTGCAGATTGAGAGAAATCTGGTTTCAGAATTCTTGTGGTTCCAGTGGGATTTGCCAGCACAGAACAGGAGGAGTTTGTCACTTCTGGGACCCTGAACTCCAGCACTCCATGCTTTTAATCCATTTCCCTTTAGTGCTTTCACTACTTCAGGAATGGAGAATTATTTGGCATTATTCTAATAATTATCATTTCAAATAATCACAGCTATCTTGCATTTTTAATGAGCTTGCCACAGCCTAAAACTGCAGCAGGCAAAGCTGCACCTGTCACTCCAAAAAAGGAGATTTTGGGGGAAAAGCTGGCACCTTGCTGCTGCTTTGCTGTGCTCCTCACCTTGGAGAGGTGTAAAGAACAACAAATAAATCAATCAATGAATGAATGAGCTTTGGCTGGGGGCCTTGCAGGGCTGCCAGAGCCCCAGGGCCTTTGTGCTGCTCCCTGCAGTGACCCTGGAGGGCTCTGACACCCCAGCCTCTGGTGCTGTCCCCTGGCAAGGGGGGAAATGGGGCCCTGGGGGTGCAGGGGAGCAGCAGAGACCCCAAAAAGGGTGGGAAAGCCAAGGGGAGCTGCCCAGGCAACTCCCTCTGCACATCAGTGCTGCATTCATGGCAACAAACTTGGACATTTATTTCAACCTAGTTCAGAATCTTATGAACTAATTCCAATTGTTTTAAGTCCATTTTGTCCTAATTATACAGTGATTTTTAGTAGAATATATTTGATAAACTTAATTTAAATATTCTCCTGTCATCTTAGGTCTAAACAACTGCAGGGGTTTTATTTGGTGCATTTTCCAACTGGTTTTATTTTGTGTTTTGGAGCTCAGTTTTATCCTGTGGCAAGATGAGGCTGCCAGGAAGGAAATTCTGTCAGGTTTTTCACCTGCTCCTGTGTGGAAACAATGTGGGAGCCACTTCCAGGGGAATGGGGAGGAAATGAGGGAGAGATTTCCTTCTCCTTTGAGATAAAGCAGAAATTCCCAGTTGTTGAGGTCTGTGCTCCTGATGGGACACTGGGGCTATAAATGGGGCTATAAATGGGATTATAAATGGGATTATGAAATATCTGTGGGGGTTGAAGAGATGGTTGTTCCTGTAGGAAATCCTGCAGAAAAACATGGAAAAATGGCAGGAGAAAAGAAGTGAAAATTGAATATTTTCTTTAGGACACCCCAATAACAAATCAAATGTTCCTGACTTCAATTCCAAAGTGGTTCTGGATTTGCACTCACTTTGTGCTCTGATATTAAACACAGCAATGCCCTTAAAACTTGGGAACTTTCCAGAATGCAGAATTGGAGGTTTGTGCACACAACTGGATGTTGTGTAAAGGCTCAGTCTGAGCTTTTCCTCATCTCGGGCCAGTGGTGACACTGCAGATTTTTAGAAGTGTTTTTATTTTGATTTGATTTGATTTGATTTGATTTGATTTGATTTCCCCCTGAGTTTTCCTGGAAAGGAGGTTTTGGTGCTTTTTTTTCCTCCCCTGTATATTCACCATGTGGTAAAATTGAAGTGTAAAAATGAGGCAGGACAGCAAACATTAAATAATAGCAACAATAACATGGAATTACAGGAAAAATAATCTCAAAACAATCTGTTGTGAATTCCCAGAGCTGTGTTACAGCAGAGGGACAATGAGGGAATGATGGGAGGATTATGGGAATATTTGCTCTCTCCATCCATATTCCAAAATCCATGGGTGCAGAATTGCCCAATTCCTGGGCAAAGCTTTATGGGATGAGCTAAAATAAAGAAATAAATTGAAGATGCAGAAATGTAGGATTGATTTCTGCCATTCTTTATTGTACTCTTGCTTAAAAATGAGAGCTACCATTGGGGTGGGGAGAAAAACCCAAAGCCAAGTGTGGGCACATAAAGAAAAATTAAAAATGGAAATCTGGGAGAAAGGGTGAAATCAGAGGAAGCTGCAGACAGAGGAAAGGAGACACTTCTCTCATTTTGCTGCCTAAAGGCTTTTTGAAGAGAAAAATGCACTTTTGGTGCCTGGTTATCAAGAAACTGAGGGCACAAACCAGGCAGGAGGCAAAAATGCAGTGAGAAAAGCAAATTCCACAGGACCCAGGCTGCCTTTCCTGGGACTGTTCCTCACCCTGCTGCACCTCCAGGCTGTGTCCCACAGGTGGAACTGGAGCTGCAGGAGCCCCAAGCTGAGCTCAGGAGCAGGAACTGTGCTGGTGCTGGTTCTAAATGGGTAAAGAGCAAAGGAAATGCAGGAGTTGGGCTCGGAATTGCTCTCTTTGAAATCCCTAGATAAAACAATCTCTTTCTAAAATCTCTTTCTAACAAACAGTGCAGGTGTTGTCATGGGATTTTTCCTGTGTCCCTCTGCCTTTGCTCCTGGTGATGCTGAGCAGTTTTCAGCTCCTGGAGAAGCTCTTGCAAAATCTCTTTTTGATCTCCATTTGCTTCATGTTTGAGAGAAGTGAAACATTGCTGTGCTCTGGAAAACAGAGTCAAACAGAACTTGGCTTTTCTTAAGAAATGTTTGGCCTGTGCTGGGTCACTTTTGTCTCAATTCCATGGTAAAAAGTTCAGAAAATGATAGAAATTAATTTGAATTAAATGGGTTTTTTTTACATGTGGACAAACAAATAGCAGATTTTAGCCCTGGCTGCTCTAATCCTGCACAAAAGTGCAAATCAAGGTGGTTTTTACACTGCTTGCATTAAATTTTAATCACTCATGTATTTATAGCACTATTTTATTCCAAATACCCCTTAATCTTGTGCTGCTTGATAAATTCAATTATGTGGCAATCGCTGCATTCAGATATTAATTCCACTTCATTTATGTCATACCACAAAATTGCAAAAGAATTGATGGAATACTTGCTTTAGAAAGCAAAGGGTACATATTGAGAAGTTGCAATACCAAGGTATGATTATTGTCAAATATTAATTTCCAGGACAGTTGGAATTCTGCTGGAACAGCTGTTATGGTTGGATTACAGTAAAGTTTGCTGAGACTCAAAGATTTTGGTCTCAATAAGAAAACTTCCATTTATGGGGTTTCAAAAAGCCTTGAAAGCTTTGCTCTTATAAAAATATGCTACTACAGTGAAATTACTAAAATATTCTTCTGAATTTCAAAAAATTGTCTTCAAAATCCTAAATATTCCTAAAAATACCAAATCTCATAGTCACAGTTGTGTCACATTAAATTTTCTGGCAGTTTAATGGGATTTTGAAATCAATTTCTGTTCTTTTGAAATCAATTTCTGTTCTTTTGAAATCAATTTATGTTATTTTGAGATCAATTTCTGTTCTTTTGAGATCAATTTATGTTATTTTGAAATCAATTTATGTTCTTTTGAGATCAATTTATGTTATTTTGAAATCAATTTATGTTCTTTTGAGATCAATTTATGTTCTTTTGAAATCAATTTCTGTTCTTTTGAAATCAATTTATATATTTTGCCCCATCCCCAACCAGGGAGGGTTTTCCTGCTCCATGGTGTTGCATTTTCCAGGAATTACTTTCTCTAAAGCCATTTCTTCTGAGCACAGCTGGGATTTTCACTTCAGTCAGATGTCACATTTCTCCAGCTCTGATCAGTGGTGGAGAGTTCCCTTAAAAAACCACAAAAACAACCCAAACCTCAAGCAGCACAAGAGCACCACAGAATTCCCCTCAGAAACCACCCCAAGTGCCCTGAGCTCCAGGGTGCATTCCCAGCTTCTGAATTCCAGGCTGTCCCAGGGCTCTCAGCTGCTCAAAGCTGTTCAAAGCCAGCAGAAACTGGGACTGCAGAATGCTGGGAAGGGTCCTGGTTTTACCCCCTTGGTGCCAGAATTGTCTGTGGGGCACTGACAGAGCTCTGGGCATGCTGCAGTGACAGTCTGGGCACAAGCCAGGCTGGCCAAGGTGCTGCCTTCCCAAAGCTTTATCCCAAATAAAGCTTTTTACCCCCTTGGTGCCAGAATTACCTGTGGGGCACTGACACAGCTCTGGGCATGCTGCAGTGACAGTCTGGGCACAAGCCAGGCCTTCCCAAAGCTTTATCCCAAATACTCAGGGATGGGGAGAGCAAACATTCCTCAAGAACAACCAACACCTTCCTAGGCTGTGCAGGGACAGCTCATCCTGCCAGGGAGGGGCTGGATGGGATCTTGGGGAGCAATTCCTGCCTGGGATGGGATCTTGGGGAGGAATTCCTGCCTGGGATGGGATCCTGGGGAGCAATTCCTGCCTGGGATGGGATCTTGGGGAGCAAGTCCTGCCTGGCAGGGCTGGATGGGATCCTGGGGAGCAATTCCTGCCTGGGATGGGATCCTGGGGAGCAATTCCTGCCTGGGATGGGATCCTGGGGAGCAATTCCTGCCTGGGATGGGATCTTGGGGAGCAATTCCTGCCTGGGAGGGGCTGGGATGGGACTCCCAGTGGCTGCCCCTGGAGTGTCCAAGGCACCCTGGGTAGTGATAATGCTCCTTAAGGCCCCTTCCACCCCAAAAAGTGGGGTTTGCTCTGCATGAAGAGTTCTCAGCCTGCTGTCAGTAATTTTTCAATGCCAGGGCCTTTTTGCCATCCCTGTCTCTTCCACAGCAGAATTTTGGGATGGGATGTGGTGGCTGGATCCCAAAGCTGCCTCATTCCCATTGAGCACTGTCCCAGTGCCCCACAGGCCCAGTCCCACCTCTGGGGCTGGGGTCCCTGCTGGGGTCAGCACTTTGTGCCACAGCTTTGGGGAGCAGGAGCCAGTCCCACAGGGAATGTTCTGGAACACAGCACATGGCAGTTACCTCTGTAGGATCTTGTTTCTAGAGCACAATTGCAGGAAAAGCCTCATGAGCAGGTGAAACCTTCCCTTTACCAGGCAGTTAGAAAACCCTGTTAAAAACTCCACTCCATGTGTGCCAGAAGAGCTCAGGTCGGAGCTGTGCTAGAGGCTCAGCTGTGTTCCTGCTTTTAGACAATACAGGGGTTGTGGGCAAATTCAGAATTTGAAACCAGTGCTGGAACGTGCTGCTGATGTTGCCAGTCCTGAAACTTCTTTTAAACTTTTCCTCTTTACTTAGATACAATAGAAAATTAAATTCTTAAATTGAGGAAGTATCTTAAACATCACAGCTGTAAATTATTTAGCTGTGCAAAGAAACACAGGTTGCAAAATGGCAGGAATTTATTCCTCATGCTTTTCACCAGAGCAGCCAGTTGCAGCTGAGGAGGGCTCTTCCCTTATTTTACAGCCTGCTCTGTCCTGCTTTGCCCAGGGCTCAGCTGATGCCTCGGGGATGTTTCCCCAGAGGAGCTGCTGCTGTAGGATTCCCATGGGTGCTCCTGGCAATTCTGTGCAGCTGAACTGCTGGGATGTGTGTGCCTGCTGCAGAGCTGGGGCTGGCCCCGTGGATCCACGGGGATGGGGAGGGCTCCACATGCTGCAGAAGCTGGGATTGTGTTTGTAATTCCGTGCAGAGCTCTTGCACTGAGTGTAGAACCTTCCCACACGGCTTGGTGGGTATGGAAATGTGGAACCCTGGCATGGTTTGGGTGGGAAGGGACCTTAAACCCCACCCAGTGCCACCCCTGCCGTGGCAGGGACACCTCCCACTGTCCCCAGTGTCCAGCCTGGCCCTGGGCACTGCCAGGGATCAGGGGCAGCCCCAGCTGTGCCAGGGCCTGCCCACCCTGCCAGGAACAATTCCCCATCTCCCACCATCCCTGCCCTCTGGCAGTGGGGGCCATTCCCTGTGTGCCCCTCCCTCCCTTGGGAACAGCCTCTCCTTCTTCCTGCAGCTCCCTCAGGCACTGCAGGGTCTCAGTTCAGGCACCCTGGAGCTTCTCCAGCCCAGACCCAAGGCTGGAGTGTCCCAGGAATTCCTTGCCTTGTGTTCAGGTTTGCTTGGTCCCCATTGGCATCGCCCATGGCTGGCTCTTGGCATCCATTTTGGTTGTGTGAGCAGAGCCTCATTTCCTGCCTGTTGTACCCATGCTCCCTGCCCTGGCTCCCTGAGCCACAGCAGAGCAGCTGGGGCAGCAATGGCAGAATCCAGGGGTTCTGCTGGAGCCTGGCACAGCTGCAGGGGCCGTTCTGGGGAGCTCTGAGCCCCTGCCCTCCCTGCTCCTCAGTGCCTGCCTGCCCCTCCTTGCTTTCACTTTCACAACCAGGGCAGCTCTGCAGGCACCGAGAGCAAGGAGCTCTGGGGCTTTTAAATTCACTGGTCAAATAAGGGATCAAGCAATGAGCACTCGTAAGCAGTTAGGAAACACAAAAATGGAGTTTTAGCAGCTGTAAAATCTGTTTGCTCTGTTAATCATTGGCAAGAAGAGCAGGTACAACCTTTTCACTCTCCTTTATCAATTCAAGGAAACTTTGAATTTCTTTTCTGGAAAAATATTTTTTAATTTTTTCTTTTTGTTTCTTAAATCTGGGCTGAACTAAACAGATTTCTTTATATATTAACTGAATAGTATATATATTAAATAATACTTCATACTCTTATTATTTAATTAATAATTTCTAAATACACTTATTTTTGCCTTCAGTAAGAAAATAATTCAAGAACTCACATAGAGAAACCCCACAACTGCACCATCTTTCTTAGAGGTGGTTAATTGTATTTAGCCAAAGAATAGAAATTTGATTAATTCCTTGCTTGTCCATAATTGCCATTTTCCCCTGTTAAATCCAAGGTGGGTTTGTGCTTTCCAGCACTGAACACCAGGCTGTGAACCCAGTGTAGAAACCTCTCAGTGCTGACCAGCTTGACTGAGTTCAATCTTGCTGGGATTGTTTCCTGGTGGATGTGAACAGAGGAAATGCTGCAATGCCAGGAGCAGAAAGGCTGCTGACAGTCAGAGGCACTGGGAGCCTGCACAGACCCTCCCCAAGGGCTCACAGGCAGTTCTGGGGACAGAATCCACACCTTGGTGGCAAGGGAGCAAACTGGGCTTTACACAATCCAGCAGCAGTTATCCACAAATTGAGTGTTCTGCTTTTTGAGATGTGCCACAAATAAAAACGAGAGTTGGGTTTTCAGTAACACAAACTGTCCTTGTCACTGGCTCTGTTTAATCCTTTCTAAATATTCTTTCTGAAAATTGAAATTATTTTTAATACCACCTTAACATGATACATAAAGGGAAATGACACAAAGGAACCCTCATCCCAAAGAATCCTTTTCTTTCTCCACCAAGGAAGCCTCAATTTAATTAATTCCAATTCCAATTGATCCAGCAGCCAGGATTTTATGGACTTTCTGTTTCTAAAGAGATCCTTCAGGGACTTCAATCCTGATTGAACTCTCTTGCCAAGGACCTGCTTTATTCTCTTCTTCTCTTTTTAGGTTGTGGAAACACATTTTGAATCTTTAGAGAATGAAGCAACGGTCAGACCTGAAAGGTGGCTCCACTTCACCTTGGAGAGAAAATTTCTCTTTATTCTGATCTTTGTTTTCCCAAATAAATGTGAAGATTGGACTTGATCTTGGAGACCTTTTCCAACCTTAATGATTTTGTGATATTCCAGTTTGAATAATTTTAATCGCTGCTTTATTTTATTCTTTTCTTGTAACATCTCATACTCATTCCATAGATTTTTTTTTTTCAGAATACTTTCCCTATCCCAAAAAACCAAAAAAAACAAACTAAGAAAAGACCCACCAAACTTTTGTTTCCCAAGGGGGAGGTGGAGCAGATTGCCATGATGAAGCCCAAGGGGCAGACGGAGCACGACGAGGGGATGCTGGAGTACCTGGAGGATCTGATCGGATCCGCGCGGCTCAAGGAGCCCATCCACACCCTGTGCCGCCGGGTGGAGCTGCTCAACGAGCAGCGCGGCGAGAAGGTGAGAGAGGGAGGGAGCGGTGCTGGGGTGGGACATGGACCCTGGGTATGGAACCGGCCCCGGGAGCGGCTGCTGGGGTGGGAAATGGACCCTGGGTATGGAACCGGCCCCGGGAGCGGTGCTGGGGTGGGACATGGACCCTGGGTATGGAACCGGCCCTGGGAGCGGTGCTGGGGTGGGACAGCAACCCTGGGAGCGGTGCTGGGGTGGGACCGACCCTGGGGATGGAACCGGCCCTGGGAGCGGCTGCTGGGGTGGGACAGCAACCCTGGGTATGGAACCGACCCTGGGAGCGGCTGCTGGGGTGGGACATGGACCCTGGGAGCGGCTGCTGCGTATGGAACCGACCCTGGGTATGGAACCGGCCCCGGGAGCGGCTGCTGGGGTGGGACAGCAACCCTGGGAGCGGCTGCTGTGGTGGGACCGGCCCTGGGTATGGAACCGGCCCTGGGAGCGGCTGCTGTGGTGGGACCGGCCCTGGGTATGGAACCGGCCCTGGGAGCGGTGCTGGGGTGGGACCGGCCCTGGGTATGGAACCGGCCCCGGGAGCGGTGCTGGGGTGGGACAGCAACCCTAGGAAAGAAACCGGCCCTGGGAGCGGCTGCTGGGGTAGAACACCAACCCTGGGAGTGGCTGCTGGGTGTGGAACCGCTGGGATAGAACCGACTCCGGGAGCGGCCGCTGGGGTGGGACAGCAACCCTGGGTATGGAACCGACCCTGGGAGCGGAACCGACCCTGGGAGCGGCCGCTGGGCGTGGAACATCAACCCTGGGAGTGGCTGCTGGGGTGGGAGCGGCCGCTGGGGTGGGACCGACCCTGGGAGCCGCTGCTGGGGTGGAACCGACCCTGGGAGTGGCCGCTGGGGTTGGACCAGCCCTGGGCGCGGCTGCTGTGGGTGGAACATCAACCCTGGGAGCGGAACCGACCCTAGGAGCAGAACCGACCCCGGGAGCGGCCGCTGGGGTGGGACCGGCCCTGGGAGCTGCAGCACCGGCCCTGGGAGCAGCCACTGAGGGAGCCTGGAGCAAAGGAGACTCAGGGCTGCCCCCATCACTCTCACAGCTCCTGAAAGGTGCCTGTGCTCAGCTGGGGCTGGGCTCTGTCTCCAGCAGCACTGGCACAACCAGAGCACACAGCCTCGAGCTGCACCAAGGTTGGATAGCAGGGAAATGTTTTTACAGAAAGGGAGATAAAGTTCTGGAATGGCTGCCCAGGGAGGTGGTGGAGTCCCCATCCCTGGGTGTGTTTAACGAAGCCTGGATGTGGCACTGGGTGCCAGGGTTCAGTTGAGCTGTTGGGGCTGGGTTGGACTGGGTGATCTTGAAGGTCTCTTCCAACCCAGTGATTCTGGGAATTCTGGGACATCCCAAACAAATCACAGCCTTTCTGCACACAGCCCTGTGGGGAACTCAAAATACACAGAATTACTGCTGATGCCTCAGGTTTGAGCTTTTCTGTGTTTCCCATTCTGTGCTGCTTTAGTGTGCAGTGCTGAGCTTCACATGAGGGGATGCTGAGCTCTGTGCACAGAGCAGGGAGACAAAACAATTCCTGCTCCAGCTGGGCACCAAGGACAAATGATCCAAATCTCAGCCCAGGAGCACAAACCCCGTGGGCTGGAGAGAGAAAAACAAGCAGGGTGGGACTGCAGGGGCTAAAGCTGGGATGGGACAATGAACTGCAAGGTGCAAATGGAGCAGAACTGATCCAAGGCAGAGAGCCCGGGAGCGCTGGTGCATTTTGGGGCCATTTTGGTTCATCTTGGGTGCAGCCCTGGCTGGGCTCTGGTGCTGCCCAAGGTGGATCCATGGAGGAGATGCTTGGAATGAATCCCTGCTTTATTCTGGAACTCTGTTTTAGGGCAGCCTTCTCAAGGCATCACTGCTACCCTTAAAAATCATACTTTTGTAGCATTTTATTGGTGTACTGAAAGGACTAAGGACTAAATAAAGGGACTAAGCTCTAAATAAAATCAGTTTGTTTTCCTTGATGTGTCCATGGCAAATCCTGTAGCAGACTTGTTTTAAAAACAAACATCCATCACCTGTAGGTGTAGGAATTAAATTAAAACTGGCCAGTCAGAAGGCTGAGATAAAGGAAATCACCATAAAATTGCCTTGCAGAGGTAATTCCTGATACCATTTTTCCAGAGGATTCATGTCCTACAAAGGGTTTGGAATTTTCTCCTCATGGTTTCCTCCTGTAGTGCTGGCCCTGCCTCATCTCTGCCCCTCTGTTTTCTCCAGTTAAATCGAGTTAAACTGGTGGAGAAAGAAAAAGATGCCTTGGAAGACGACAAGAATAAAGCCATTGAGTTCCTCTGCTTGGAAAATCAAATATTTAAGGAAAAGAATCAGATGTGTCAATATTACATGTAAGTAATTCTCAGGGTTTGGGTTGGCTTTTATGTGGTGGGGCTGCTGTTAAACTTTGCTTCAGTATCTCTAATTAGAAATATTTTCCATTTCTAACTCCAAATTATTGTTAATTTTTGATATTTTACGTAATTCTGTTGTTACACTGAGAATCAGAACTAGAGATTCGTTGTGGAGATGGAGAAAAGTGAGGATTTATTGTTTTATTTTCCTAGCCATGACCTAAAGAAACGAATCAATGACCTGGAAATGCAGAAGGAGAAAATTAATGAAGAAACCAAAAGTATTAATGAGAAAAGCAGTAAACTTGCAGAGGAAACGAAAACCAAGAACAAAGCTTTGAAAGAACTTGAAAAGTGAGTACTTTAGGGATGTGCAGGACTGTGTTTTACGTGTTTCCCACCAAAAAATTAAATTATCTGATGACCAGAGTCACTTCTGGTACATCTAAATACACAAAGAAGCATTTGAATTAAATGCACAAAAATAAATTAAATGCACAAAACTAAATTAAATGCACAAAACTAAATTAAAGCAAATTCACATAGGTTTGATTTGGTTCTGGGGAAGGTACACAATTACAATAAGGAAATGTCTGATCTTTTTAATAGATTTAAAATGTTTCTTTATATTTGCTGTACAAAAAAAGAATTAGTAAATGCTTTTTATATTTACAACCCTAATGCTTAGGGACACGAATTTGGGAATTTTTCCCTGGTTTCCTCATGAATCATTTATGCATAAATTGTGTTTCTTAAAATTGCTTTGCCTGAGTGCTGATTCCTAATCCAGCTGCAATATTGACCTGCTCATCCTCAGGAATACTGGGGAGAGATGAGAATTATTAATTCTGTCAATTGAAAAATGAAAATTTCTAAAAAGATGTTGACTATTGCTTGGGTAGTTGATCTTCTTCTGATGGAACATCGTTTTCCCAGGGAAAATACTGGGAATATAGTGAATATTGGATGTTGTTAATCACAAAACCTGAGTAATATCAGCTTAAATTCTCCATGTTGACTTATTAAAGCAACCCTAGTAAGACTTACTTTTATACTATATGAAATCATTATTTTTTTCTTTTTTTCCTCCAGGAAGTGCAATAAAATTACAAAGTTCATAGAGGAAAATAAAGAAAAATTCACCCAGTTGGATTTGCAGGATGTGAAAGTGAGGGAGAAACTCAAACATGCCAAGAGCAAGGCTAAAAAACTGGAGAAGCAGCTTCAAAAGGACAAGGAAAAGGTAGGGGCTTGGATCAGCTGGATTGGCTTGGAAAAGTGCAATAAATTGTGGAGAAAATGGGAAGGGCACAAAGAAGGTGGAAAATGGGGCTGGAATTGTTTTAATTAGATTTTTTTTATTGTTTAATTAGATATTTTAAACCATTAAATCAGCCCAGGTTTTGTTTGCTCATCACCCACTGCAGCGATGACTCCATGAGTGGAGTTAATTCATGGAGCTGTGCCACCCCCTTGTCACTGGCAGCTCTGGGGCTGCCTTTGGATGCAGGAGGGAGTCAGGAATTGCTGCCCAGGGGCAGGCAGAGTGTCTGGCTGTCTGTCTGTCTGTCTGTCTGTCTGTCCCTGCCCACACACGCGTACGGTGCTTCTGGGGCGCCCGCGCTTCAAAGGACGAGTCTGCACTCTTCAGTTTCTCGCTCTTCAGGTTGTTTATTATTTCTTACCTACAGAATTTCCTTTCTGCCCAGCAGAGATCTGACCTGCAGGGCAGCCAAGGGCACTCTGATCATCCACAGGGTGGTTGTGTCTTTTTATACTAAAATCTACATACATCATATTTACCTTTATTTCCCAATACCTTTCACCCATGTTAGCAAGTGCACCTTCACCATGGACCCATCCCTAAGTGCCAACATCCCCACAGAAAATGGATGACAAGAAGAAGAAAGAAGAAGGACGAGACACGCCCTGATCCCTCCATCTTGTCTCCACAACCCCCCTGTACCAAAACCCTAAAATCTATTATTTCACCTGTAATTATATCTTTTTTGCACCCTTCACTCCCACGTGACTCTCACGTCCTCACACAGGTGTCACCTCCTTAGAAGGATTGAAATCAAGCCACCAGACACTCCTGGCAACACTCCAGGATTTCTGTAAAATCCTCTGGGTAACTCTGGACATCGGGAGTGATGTGCTGGGTTCCCACAGCAGAGGAGGCTCAGAGCCCTTTCCTGTGCAGGTGGAGGAGCTGCAGAACGTCCCCTCCACGAGCGCCAAGGCCATCGAGGACGCCACGGCCAAGAAGGAGCTGCTGGCAAAGGCCAAGGACAAGGAGGAGGCCAAGCTCAGGCAGGTCCTGGCCAGCCTGCAGGAGGAGACCAAGGGAATCCAGAAGGAAAAAGAGGTTTGGACAGGCAGGAATCACCCACCTGCTGTGACTTCCCCCTTCTGAAGGAAACCAGCAGCAGGCACTTGTAAAATGCCATTTATTGACAATTCCACTGTTCCTCGTGGTAGTTCAGAGGAGCCTCGGAGGGAAATTCATCTTAAATTAATAATTACAGCTAAAGCCTTGGCTGCTTTTTGAGTGCTCAAACATCACCAAGTAGCTCATTCACAGATTTAATATAAATAATACTCTTTGATTTGCTGCCACCAAAACATTTCAGCCAATGGTGTTGCTTAAATAAATGAAGATATTCTGGAATGGTCTGTTCCCAGCCTTTCCCACACTGTCTGTGAATTAATGAACAACTGCTTTAACATTTGGTTGTTGGTGGTCTTGTTCAGTGCCTGCAGGCTGGAAATTTATCCTGTAAATTTACAGGGCTATTTTCTGTCCTTGAAAAGGTGGATTCTCCATGGATTTGAGCTGTAATTTAGCTCAGTGTGTAGGGCTCCTCCCACCTTTTGAGAAAACCATCCAAAGCTTGTATGGAAATGCTCTGTGATAACTCCCTGACATTGTTCATAATTAGGAAAAGCCTCATTAATGAAGCCCCAGCCTTTCATGTTGATTAATGAAGAAATGCTGCTTCTCCCAGAGAGCAGAGGTGTTTCCTGTCCCATGTCCTGTTCCTGTGCCCAGCTGAGCTGTCCCTGTGTGCCTGCAGGGCAAGGAGAAGGAGCTGATGGAGTTCAGCAAGGAGGTGACCGAGAGCCGCTCCAGCATGGAGATAGCGCAGGCAGAGCTGGAGCTCTACCTGAGCAAGTACAACTCTGCCCTGGCCCAGCTCAGCCAGGCCCAGGAGGCCCTGGACAGCACCTCCAGCACCCTGAAGGAAAGGAAAGCTGCCATCAAAGACATCGCTGGCAAATTACCCCAGGCTGAGCAGCAGCTCAAGGAGGTGAGACTTGACTGTCCCATTTCATTTTGAGTCACACACAAACCAAAGGCTCACTCTTCTCTTTGGAGTAATCATGAGGAAAATAAACCATGACCTATCTCCTCTAAAACATCCCTGAAAAGCTGCTTTCTAATACTCACTTTGCTGCTGGAGCAAATACTGGATTTCAGACTTAATTTGTGAAGCCAATGTTGACTTAACTTAAATTCTACATATCCTTGCAAAGGAACAGATTTAATTTGACACTGAGATGTGGCTGCACTCCTGAGCCTTCCTCAGGCTGCTGAGGCCCTGGCACAGGTGCCCAGAGCAGCTGGGGCTGCCCCTGGATCCCTGGCAGTGCCCAAGGCCAGGCTGGACACTGGGGCTGGGAGCACCTGGGACAGTGGGAGGTGTCCCTGCCACCCAGGGGTGGCACTGGGGGAGTTTGCATGTCCCTCCCAAATTTGCCATTCTTTGAATTTCATTTCCTGCTCCTCAATCATTCCCCAAAGAACAAAGCCATGTATTGAAGGCTCCCTGAATCCAGTTGATTTTGGGAGGCTGAGCCAATGTCTTTGACCCCCAGAAAGAGAATGCTCTGGAGAAGCTGGGAAGGGAGGAATCTGGGGCCAAGGATCTCGTGCGAAACCTGCGCCGAAAAGTGGAGGAAGCCAAAAGTTCTTTGGCACAGAGTCGCAGCCGAGGAAAAGTGCTGGAGGCTCTGCTCCAGCAGAAGAAATGTGGGAACATCCCTGGCCTCTATGGAAGGCTGGTAAGTGCTAGAGGCTGTTACAGTTCTAGTGTTGAACTTGGGAGGAGCTGAGTGGTGCTCCTGGGATGAAGTGGGGATGCCTCACTTGCCTGGCATCAGGAGTTTGGAGAGGGATCCCTGAATTCCCTGGCATTAGGAATTTGGAAAGCAGAGCTGTAAATCCTGTGGACTTGCTGTAAAATCAAACATTTTTCATTGCTTTCCAAGCAGTGTTGGTTTAAAGTTCTGAACATTCAGAACTGAGCTCTTCATTCCTGGTGCACATCAGTGTAATTGTAAAAGTGCTGGGTTTGTATTCTGCCGGTTTTTGTCCCAGGAGATTTATCTCTGCTTCAGAAAAATCAGTTTATTCCGATTTTAAGAGTGCATTGATGGATTTCCTGGGACACAACTCAAAGAGCAGCTCAGGTGCCAGCTAATGAGTGTTTGCCCCTCGTCCCTCCATCCTCAGGGAGACCTGGGAGCCATCGATGACAAGTACGACGTGGCCATTTCCTCCTCGTGTGGAGCCCTGGATCACATTGTTGTGGACACCATTGACACTGCCCAGGCCTGTGTGAACTTCCTGAAGGCTGGAGGGATTGGAGTTGCCACCTTTATAGCCCTGGACAAGGTGAGAAAACAAATCATTTTACTCTTGATTGCAGTCTAATCACATTTCTTTTAAAGCCTTAACATGCCATAGAATAACAGGATGACCTCAGCATTTATCCCAAAGGCTGATTCCTTGATTTCCTCTGTGGGTGTAGATGGCTGTGTGGGAAAAGAAAACACAGAAAATCCCAACTCCAGAGAACGTGCCACGGCTCTTTGACCTGGTGAAGGTGGAGGACCCCAAGGTTCGCCTGGCCTTCTACTTCGCTCTCAGGGACACTCTGGTGGCCAAAAACCTGGAGGAAGCCACCAGAATAGCATTCCAAAAGGAGAAAAGGTGGAGGGTGGTGACCCTGCAGGGACAAATCATCGAGGTGTCAGGTACTGCAGCTCCAGCTGGAGCTCCACTGGAAGCACTTCATGGGTGATACCGCAGCCCAAGGAGCTCTCTGAGCTCTTTTTCTCCCTTTTTCTGTAGGAACCATGACTGGTGGGGGAGGAAAAGTCATGAAGGGCAGAATGGGCTCCTCAGTCGTGATGGATATCTCAGAAGAAGAGGTGAGTACATCATGGAAATGGAATTCCAGCAGAATTCCTTCATTTGGGCACACATGTGCCTTTCCAAGCACCACGAGCAGGAGCAGTCTGGGATGGAAGAGAATTATTCATGTTCACAAAGCCAAAATTCCCAGTGGTAGCAGAGGTTAGAATGCTTTGAAGTGCATCAGGGGTAAAAGGGCTGTCACTGGCAGGGGCTGCCAGGGAGGTTTGGAGTCCCCATCAGTGCTCTGGGTTGGGGACAAGGTGGTGACCAGGTACAGGCTGGACTCCATGGTCCTGGAGGGCTTTTCCAGCCTCAGGGTTCTGTGTTTGTTCATTATTGAATTCAGTCTCACAGTGCTCCCGTTGGTAGCTTGGACACCATTTTGGCAGAGCAGGATAGAGTTTGCTTTGCCTTCTGAATTCCATTTAGGTTTTAATCTGGAGCTGCTCCTCGTGTTTCTCACTGGCACAGCCAATGTTCCCAGCACTCAGACTCCCCGAGCTGAAGTTTTTACTGCACTTTCTGCTGTGTTTTAAGAGTTACTGAGCACAGGGATGAGCCAGGCTTGGTTTGTCATGGTGACATCAGTAAATAATGCTCTCACTGTGTGTAGATCAGCAAGATGGAATCCCAGCTGCACAGGGATTCCAAAAGAGCCGCGCAGCGCGAGGAGGAGAAATCGCAGCTTGAGGAAGCCATAAGGAAACTGCAGCAGGAGATCCGGGAGATGAGGAACACCTCCGAGAAATACACAGCGAGCATCCAGGTGAGAGCCCTGAGCACTGCCAGCCCCAGCCAGGCCTGGCTGCTCTCAGGGACTTGCCAAGGACAGATCCCAGCCCAGTGTTGTGTTCTCTGCAGGGATTTTCTGAGCAAGAAATTGATCTCAAAAATCAAATCAAGGAACTCAAAGCCAACGTCGCTGCTGCTGCTCCAGACAAAACCAAACAGAAGGAGTTGGAAAAAGTCCTTGATGGTTATAAAAAAGGTACATTTTGTGGAGGGGGGATTTGAGATAAAAGATGTAGTAATCTCTTGTAGCAATAGAGGAACGAATGGGTTTGGGTTTGTGCTTCAGTTCCCTGTCATGGTTTGGGACCTCGTTTTTCTAAAGTGTTTCTAGAGATCAGAAAGTAAAACCCCTTTTCTTTGTAATTGCTCAAGTTCATGTTTTAGCCAAGCTAAAGTAAACATTAATTTCAGTATTTTGTTTCTTTGCTTAGATTTTTGTGGTTGTATCACACGTTCATAGGGAAACTTAGTTTAATTAGGGGTAGGAATTCTTAATAAGGAGGCAATGCTATAAAAGGCAAGTGAAGGTTTTTGCCAGGCTCTAACCAGGTGCTGCCATGAGCCTTTAAAATAAATCCCTGTATTATGTGTGGGAACACATCCCTCTTGTGCAGTGATGCTGTTCAGCAGGGGCAGGAACCTCTCATTCACACCAGCTCCTGGGAAATGCTGGTGGCCAGTTCTTCAAAATTTACCTTTGGAGCATCTTGCCATTAATGAAATGCAAAGAATGAGCTTGGAGTAAGTTGTAATGCAGCACCTCATGTATTGAAGCACTCTGTGTCCATCAAGTAATGTCAGGAACTGACTCCCTTGTCTCACCCAGATTATGAGCGTGTGGCTGAGAAGGCCAGGAAGATGGAGGAGGAGGTGAAGCGGCTGCACCAGCTCATCATGGACACCAACAACCAGAAACTGAAGGCTCAGCAGGACAAAATTGATAAGATTGACAAGGAAATGGATGAATGTTCCTCAGCCATCACCAAGGCCCAGGTGGCAGCCAAGACTGCAGACAGGTACAGCACAGGGAGCTCGGGCTGGAGCTGCACTCACTCAGGCTCTGTGCTACGTGGGGCTCAGGGAGGGAAGGGCAAGTCAGATTCTGTAGTTTCTAATAGTTTAAAAGTCACATTGAATCAGCATTTCTCTAGTACTTGCCTGAATTATTTCTTTAATATTGCCTAAACTGCAATATTCAGGACAACGTCCAAAATAGCACTCGATGGATGTGCTGGAGCAGTTCAAATCTGAAGGGGCTGATTTTATCAGGAGCTCTGTCAGGAAATAAAATGGGATTTGTTTTTTATGGGAGCTCCCTGCTCCATAGAGATTCCAAACCCTGCAAGAAGAAACGAAGTCATTTAGTGAGGTCTGGCTGCTGAGGAAGACAACTCTGTTTTCCTTGGGTCCCTCTGGAGTGGGGGAGCTGCTGCCTACAGCAGCACGTGCTCCTTGTTGCCAGTGAGATTGTGCTCCTGGGTTGTTTTCTGTGAGGTGCACAAAGCTCCCTGTCCCTGGGCAGGAACCTGAAGAAATCCGAGGAGGCTCTGCAGCGCACGGAGAAGGAGATGGAAGAAAACGAGAAGGAAATGGAGAAATTGGCAGCAGAGATGACAACGCTGGAGGACAAAGCCACCGAGGTGATGAAGGAGTGCAAGCAGGCTGAGGTGAGTCCTGGAAGCACCCTGGGCTCCAGGGAATCGGGGATTTCCTCCTGTGTTAAATCCTCCCTGTGTCCCACTGCTGTCCCATTCTCTCTGCACAGCAGCCAGGCTGTGGCAATGCTGTATTTTCATTTTTTATACTCACATGGAAATTTATCCTGAGACCCAGCTTAGGAAAAAACTTACACCAGGTCTCCCCAAACAAATTGCTGCGTTTAAAGGTTGCTTAAACATAAAACTTTTCCAGTTATGTGGAATTTTAATTTCCCATCTAGATTTCTGTGAGAGAGGGAAAACCAGGATGGCTGAAATGCTTTTAAATAAATCTAAGATTTGATGTCTTTCTCTAATTAGCTAAATTAGGACCTGTTTGATCCAGATCTGGAATGAAAATACAAACTGCAGCATTTTCTCAGTCATTCCACAATTCAAGGATCAGTTATAAATCTAAGAATATTTATTTGTTTCCATCCACAGCCATGAGTAAATTAAGTGAAAACAGACTTTTCACCCAAAAAAGGAGCAGCATTTTTGTAGGTGATTGTGATTAATGCCCTTCTTGGGGGTATTTGCCATTTTTCTATTCAGGAGGCTTTGCCAGCAGTGCAGGAGGAGCAGAAGAATTTACTCCAGGAGATGAAAATGATTCGGGATGCTGAACATGCCCTTCAAAGTGAAGCTCTGAGCATCAAGCTGAAGATTGAACAAATTGACAGCCACATTTCCACCCACCAGGGAAAGGTTAAATACTGGCAGAAAGAGGTAGGGAATGCTTTTGTTCCAAAACCTTAAATCAGGGAATTGTGGAACGGTTTGGGTTGGGAGGGACCTTAAAGCTCATCCAGATGCACCCTCAGGGACACCTTCCAGTATCCCAGGTTGCTCCAGGTGCTGTCCTGCCCTGGGCACTTCAGTGATCCAGGGGCAGCCACAGCTTCTCTGTGCATCTCAGAGCATGAACTCATTAATACCCCCATAGAAAACACAGGACTGGGAGAAAATTCCTCTTCAGATGCTTATTGCTGTGTAGGCAGGAGCGGGATAATAGCATAAAGGGAATTTATTCTCCTTTTCACTTCCTGTTTTAAAGAGACTTGTGGGAAGAATGGTGGAGCTTTGGAGATTAGAAAGTGCCTTGTACTAACCCGAAGAAACCCCTGTCAGAAGCAGCTGCAGGTGTGTGTCAAACTGAGCCCCGCTGTGTTCGCAGATCTCCAAGCTGTCCCTGCACGCCATCGAGGGCGAGGCCCCCGAGCAGCTGCGGGCGCTGAGCGAGGAGGAGCTGGAGGCGCTGCAGGAGCCGGACGCGCTCAGCAAGAGAATCGCGCTGCTGGAGGCACAGCGCCACCAGCTCCGCCCCAACCTGGGCGCCATCGCCGAGTACCGCAGCAAGGTACGGCCCGGGCACGGCCCTGATCCCGCCCTTCCTCCTGCGGGAAACCTGGAATGTGCTGCTCTGTTCTTAGCAGCTCGTCCTTAGCCAAGGGAAAGGTGTTTCCAGAGCTTCTTTTTGTTTCCCACACCACCAGTGTCGGGTGACAGCGACTTCCTGGGTGATCCTGATGTCTTTTCCAACCTCAGTAATTCCATGATTCTCCTGGGAATGTTTATTTAACAGAGTCGAGTCTTCCCTGCCAAGACAGACACACAGTACCTGGATTTTTCCCTCCTCACATCAGTAATAGTGAACCATTCAATAGATGAAGTATTTTTTATTTTGACACGGGTTTGGTTTTTTGTTTTCCCTCAGCAGCAGAGATGGGAAAAGAGAGACAGTTTGGGGGTTTTGTTTCAGGGCTGTTAGCCAGGCTGGGGAGAAGGAGTGTTCAAATGGAAGGGAAAGTGTTCAGGTTTAAATTCAGCTGCTCTCAGTGCCCTTGGGTTTGGTTGTTCTCCCCTGCAGGAAGAGCTGTACCTGAAGCACGTGGAGGAACTGGACAACATCACCAGCGAGAGGGACAAATTCAGAGAGGCCTTTGAGCAGCTCAGGAAACAGAGGCTGAATGAATTCATGGCAGGATTTAATGTCATCACCAACAAGCTGAAGGAGAACTACCAGATGCTCACGCTGGGAGGGGACGCTGAGCTGGAGCTCGTGGACAGTCTGGATCCCTTCTCAGAGGGAATCATGTTCAGGTGTTCAAAATACTTTATATGCCATTAGTTTTTAATCATCATAGTCCTTTTTTCAACCTGTTTTTAAAGTAAATGCTCACTGATCATCAGTGAAGCAAGAAGGGCTCAGTGTGGGCAAATAGTGACAGAAAGCACAAGTTTTTAGCTCTCAGATTCATTTCTTTCTCCTGGAAAAATCAGGAGCTAAAGCATTTGAAAAGCTTTGAACTCATTTCCCAGCACTTAATAATTCCCAGGGCACTTCATTCTGCCTAGGGAATGATGCAGGAATGCTCCCAGGATCAGTCCATGAGCTGGGGCAGGAGCAGCATTCCTGACAGCCCCAATCTTGCTCTCTTGCAGTGTCCGGCCCCCCAAGAAAAGCTGGAAGAAAATCTTCAACCTGTCAGGAGGAGAGAAGACCCTGAGCTCGCTGGCCCTGGTGTTTGCCCTGCACCACTACAAACCCACCCCCCTCTACTTCATGGACGAGATCGACGCCGCCCTGGACTTCAAGAACGTCTCCATCGTGGCCTTTTACATCTACGTGAGTGCTCGTGGCCCAGCTCCCTGGCAGTGCCTCCTCCTCCAGAGGGACACAGTGGCCACACAGCCACAGGCAGTTAAAGCTCTGGGCTGCTGCACTTGTGCTGCTCCCCCTGGAACACACAGACCTGCCCCAAACCATCAGCTGCTGGCAGAGTACACAACTGTAGCTGGTACTGATGTTTCCATGGATCCAAGGTCCCTTGGATTTACACTTCCATGTCATTCCCATCAGTGTCTTTGATCTATATCTTAATTAGTAGCAATTACTTTTTTCCATGCCTTTCAAACTTCTGCAAACCCCTTACACAGCTCCAGTTCAGGTAATTAAACATTAAACATTATTATAAACTGACAAAGATGAGGGGCAGCTACTTCACATTAGGGAAGCACTTGGGAGTTCCCTGCCTGCAGCTGCAGTTTTAAATGTGGCTTTGTGTGCCACAGAGGGGATTTTGGGAATGCTGGGCACTAACACCAATCCCTTCTGTTCCAGGAGCAAACCAAGAACGCCCAGTTCATCATCATCAGCCTGCGCAACAACATGTTTGAGATTGCAGACAGATTAATTGGGATCTATAAAACCCAGAACACCACCAAAAGCGTGGCCACCAACCCCAAAATCCTGGCTGTGAAAGGACTGGAGGAACTTGGTCTCCCTGCATGCAATGTAGCTGAGAGATAGGAAGGAAGCAACTTCCAGCCCCATGGCTGCTGTTTGTTTTTGTCTGATCTCATTTTGTATCATAGACTTGGTTTTATAAATTCTAAATAAATATTTTAAAATTTGATCTTGTTCATATAAACCCAGCATCGATAAATTGCAGTTCTTGAATGTCATGTAAAAATTGAGGAAAGGGAGATGTAAATTGATGAAAAGAGAGAATGCATCAGGTTGGGCAGGGGCAGCACCAAAGACACAGCAATTTAAGGAATCAGTGTAATTTACTCTAATGCAAAACTGCCAAGAGTTATGGGAGAAGCTCAGAAATGCACCTGAACTTGGGCAGAGAATTGCAGCAGGGAAGCTCAGCAGTGTCCCTGATCTCTGGCAGGGAATTGCAGCAGGGAAGCTCAGCAGTGTCCCTGATCTCTGGCAGGGAATTGCAGCAGGGGAAGCTCAGCAGTGTCCCTGATCTCTGGCAGGGAATTGCAGGAGGATGTTAACTGTGAATTCCCCAGTGTGGATCAAGGCAAAGCTCACCTCTCCTCACCTGAAGTGGATCAGGACTTGAGTACAGAGGAAATCCATACAATACAGAAAAGGAAGGGTACAGAAACAGAACAAGTGCAGAGCTTGAACAATCTATCTTTTAAGTAAAAATTGAAAAGCATGCTGGATTGCTGTGTGAGGTTTTCAGTCGAACTGAAGTGGTCAGGAAGGATTGTCCTGCACAGCTTTAGGGGTGGGCCAGAGGAGTGGCACAGCTCCTGCACTCTGGGCTGCAGGTGGGTGCAGGAATCCTGACAAATGCACAGCAGGAACTGCAGGGATGTGCCCGAGCAGCTGGGATGGTGCCAGCTGAGAGCTGCTCGTGCCACAAGGACACAAATGAAATCAGGATCAGCAGAGGAGCCTGTGGCTCAGCAGCCCAGAGTGCAGATGCTGCTGTTTGAATTTGTGAGCCAGGTGCAGCCTTGGGCTGAGGCTCCTGTGCACCTGCCTGATCTCAGCTGCAGACCCCGTCTCCTGCAGCACCTTCTGCATCCCAGCATGGATCTGCACAGGTTCAGGTGCAGCCACAGCTGAGCTCGTTCATCTTCTCCAGGAAAAGCAGCAGGGACTCCTCCTCCTGAAAGCTGAGTGCAGCTCCTTGAGCTCTCGCTCTCTTCCAGCTTCAGTTTTTCCACCTCCTCCACGAGGGGATCGTATTTCTCTGAAATGCGGCTGTTGAGTTCTTTCTTGTGCTCCAGGGTACCACCAAGTTCCTTAAAATGCTGCAGCACAAGGTAAAAGGTGG
The DNA here is from genome assembly GCF_051311805.1 of Agelaius phoeniceus. NCBI lineage: Eukaryota > Metazoa > Chordata > Aves > Passeriformes > Icteridae > Agelaius > Agelaius phoeniceus. The sequence goes on along the minus strand of NC_135274.1, from coordinate 25,488,129 downwards.
AAAGTGGCAGCAGCACGGAGGAAATGTTCATTGACTGATCCATTTCCACCTGCAGGCTGGATTGAACAGACGGGAAACACACTGGGAACACAACAGAAAGGACACAGAAGACACCGCAGAGTTCAGCAGAGAACAAACAAGTTTTCCAGGGAAAAAAAAAAAAGCAGCAGGAAGCTGGGAAATGCTTGGTTTATCTGCCACAGCAGCCATCAGTGTGTAAGTGGATAAATAACTGCTGATAGCACAATCCCACCCCATTCTCCTGTGAGGAATTCAAAAGGTGAATGTGGCATTGGAAAGTGGCTGTGACAGCCCATTCCAAGGGCAAAGCCCCCTGCGAGTCACGGGGAAAGGGATCCAGACTCGAACCCTGCGAGTCACAGCGACAGCAAGGAGCTGAAATAGGAGAAAAGCGGCCCCGACCCCGCGGTGTCCCGGGAGGGCGGCGCTCACCGGGCCGGGACCCTCAGCACCCGCCTGGGCCCTCCCGGGAGCTCCGCCAGGCGATGGAGCCGCTCCGTGCCCCTCCTCTCCACGACAGAGCCACTCCGGGCTCCTCTGCTCGGCGATGGAGCCGCTCCCGGGGAGCTCCGCCAGGCGATTGAGCCGCTCCGTGCCCCTCCTCTCCACGATAGAGCGACTCCGGGCTCCTCTGCTCGGCGATGGAGCCGCTCCGGGCTCCTCTGCTCGGCGATGGAGCCGCTCCGTGCCCCTCCTCTCCACGACAGAGCGACTCCGGGCTCCTCTGCTCGGCGATGGAGCCGCTCTCGCTGCCCCGCTCGGTAACGGCCGCGGCGCTCAAACGGCAATGGCGGGAGCAGGGGCGGGAACGGGCGGAGCTGAGGGAGGGGAGGGAGGGAGAGCAGCGACGGAGCTGAGGGAAGGGACGGAGGGAGGGCAGGGCCTGACCCGCAGGGTCCCTCCCTCGGCCCGCAGGAGCGCGGCTTGTGGCGCTGCCATGGCGGAGCTCAGCGGGGTGGGTCCCGCGGGCCAGCGGCAGGAATCGCTGCGGGGCTGAGGGGATGGAAGAGCGGAGCTGACCCCGCTCCAGGGCAGGAGGGGATGGAAGAGCGGAGCTGACCCCGCTCCGGGGCTCAGGGGATGGAAGAGCGGAGCTGACCCCGCTCCGGGGCAGGAGGGACACGGAGAGGATGGAACAGCGGAGCTGACCCCGCTCCGGGGCAGGAGGGACACGGAGGGGATGGAACAGCGGAGCTGACCCCGCTCCGGGGCAGGAGGGACGCGGAGCCGGAGCCGCGCGTTCATCCCCGCTCCGTGTCCGGCACCTCAACCTCTTCCCTCTCCACAACCCGCGGAGAAATTCACCCTGAAGGTGGAAAACAGAACCGCGACTTGCGCCAGCTGCTGAGCACGGAAATTGAAATTGTTTGGTCTTTCCTTTGAAGCTCATTCATCTGCCGTGGCTGCCGAAGACACCTGAGAGGGTTTTAGGACACAGGGCAGGGCTGGGTGGGATTTTGGGAAGGAATTCTGCCCTGGGAGGGTGGGCAGGCCCAGAGAAGCACCCAGTGAAGGCTTTTCTCATATTCCACATTATTCTCTATTCATTTACAGTTCACCGAAGTTACTCTCAGCTGTAGCAAAGTACATTTGAAAGAGAAATAAAACTCACTTAATGTTGTGATGTAAATAATAATGCACCGTCATTCCAAACTTACTTAATCATGTCTTAAAACTACTGTGTAGAGAATATTGTACAAATATCTGGGAAACAGCAAGAATTACGTTTCAAATAATAAAAACCCTCAAGCTCTAATCACAAATTACCCAACACATCAGGAAAACCTTAAGGGGAAAACTACAGGAGCAGAAAATAAGGGAGCTTTTGACAATAATTCACAATAGTAAGGGTTAGAGCATCTGTTGGTTTTCATCTCTTGGATGTACCTAAATTCAGGATTCAAGAAGCAGCAGCATTTCAAGTGCAAACTGCCCCTCCAGGAATTCAATCAGAGCTCAAACCCATGGTCTGTACTGCTGAGAGGAACTCTGACCCTCACCCACCTTTCCAGCAAATTACAAAACTCCTGCAACACATTTACCAATAATTGGCATGTAAAGTTTCCCAAAATCGGGCCTTTTCTAGTAAGAGCAGCTTTTAGTGCTTTATAGAAATTTAAAATTGAAAGTATTGACATTTTAATGACAACTTAAGGAAAAGTCATCCTCAGCTCTGAGGCACACTAAAGCAGCAGGGCAAATACAGGATTTACAATGGATTCACTGGCAAAAATGGGAATTATTGGATGGAAATGAAGGTTCCAGCCACTTTCTGTGGATAATGCAGCACCATGGATTTCCCAGGGCTTTCTGTGCCCCCCGTTTCACTGGAGCAGTAGCTACAATTCCCCCCGAGGAGTTTGTAAACTTGACACGTTTGCAGCTACTAAGTTTCCTCTGCCAATATTTGATCCAGATGCAGAATTCCTCTAATTGCTTCCAGCCCCAGGAGCAGCTCCCCTGCCAGAGCTTGGTGACACGCAGAGCTGAGGAAACATTTATGGCTAAAAGTGGCAAAAAGTCTGACTTTTAATCTGCAGCCATCCTCAAGTTGTGGAGTGACTCTGCCAGGGTTTCACTCACCTTGAAATCCTTTTAATTTGTCATTATCTGATTGTTCTGGGCAGAAATGAGGATTTTGACCAGCCTGTCCCACTCCCAAAGAAGAAAATTCCCAACTTACTGGAAGGAAAATGGGATGAGCTCTGTCCAGGGAATGCTGAAAAGAACCAGGGATAATTCCACTTCCAGCAGAGGAAGGAGCAGCTTCTCTCAGGAAACCCCTTTCCTCCTCTCTTATTCTTCTTATAAGCTTATTCTTCTTCTCAAATCCTAAAATTCCAGGGTAGCCAATCGATTTTTGTTTCCTTAAAATAAAAATTCCTTATTTTCCTTTATTCATATTTCCTATTTTCCTATTATTCCTTTATTTCCTTAAAATAAAAATTCCTACCTGGCACAGCTGATTTGTGGATTCATTTTTGTCCTTTTAATATTGTAAATCTTTTTCTATTTGCTATCCTAAACTTGAATGAAAAGATGATTTTCTATTCCAAAATTCAGGATATTTCTAATATACAGAACATATAAATGTGGATACAACACCCAAACTCAGTGATCAGAGGCAATTCCCAAATTAGTTCTTGTTTGTATCCCGAGATTGCCCAACAAATCCCCCTTTCCCCCACAATGGAATCAGCGGCATCGCCTCAAAATGCAAATTTGGGGAAAAAGGCAGCGCCCAGAGCGGCTCCCGGAGCTCCGCTGGTGCCACCCTGTGGATATTCGGGAATATTTCACATTCCCCTATTGTGGGGCAATAACGGTGGCAGGAGCTGCTGTGAAGCAGGGGAAGAGAATTTCCTCGTTAAAAACTCACCCAGAAGCCCCAAATCCACCAAAAAAGGGAAAAAGCTGGAGCAGCGCCAGCTCCAGGGAATTTTCTGGAGTTACTTTATACCCAGGAAGTGCCCAAAAGGAATTTTTTGGCATTAAATGCAGAGCTTTGGGGATATTTTAGAAAAACAGATCTGTTCTCTTCCTACCAACAAGAAAGGTTTGGAAAACAATTTTTTCCATTTTCTGTGGAACATCCCTCACGAAGGTGTCTGAGGGTGAAAATTATGATTTACTGGGTAGAATTTTCCTTGGAACATTGCAACTTCCATAAAAAGCATTTCATTTCCCTCCTCCATGCATTCCCTACGTTTTCCATGAAAACATTCCATGATTTACTCAGTGAATATACAGAGGTAACTAAAACTGAAATAAAACTGCTATTTTTTTAACATTTACAGCAAAATAACTCCACGCTTCCAACCTGCAACAGGCAAACATTTACCAGGTAAAAACCTCAACCCAGAGCCTTTAAAAGTCACTTTCTTCACAGAATCTCTGTGTTTCGTGCTGAAAAACGTGAATATTCTATAAAGGAAGAGGCAGAGCAGCAGGGTTGCAAGTTTTAATGTTTATTTCCCCAAGACAGCCTAGCCTGCACTCTACTTGGATAAATTCACAAGCTAGATTTCCGCTGCTTCTAGTTTTAAACTTTTAACCATGTTTCTGATGACAAGGAATGCTGCAAAAATACTCTAGTCCAACAAAGAGTTATGATCACAAAATAATCTTTATCCATTCTACAGTGTTTCAGAATTACCAGCTGATTTGAAAACACAAGGTAGATATAGATGCTAATGGTGGCTAACCTGGGATGTTTTATTATAGCAAACTGTTGTTCATGCAACACTTGTGCTCAAAGGGGAAGGCACAGCATTTCCTACAATGAGCCACCTTATCAAGAGTTCAGTTTGTACAAATTTGTAACATCACCTTGAATTTAGTGTGCACGACCTCAAAACTGAGGCATTCCTCCAATTATAAAAACACTTGCAGCCTTTTTGTGCAAGTTTTAAAAATACAAAGTTTTTTTGTTTTTTTTTTCTCTCTAAAGTGGCTCAAAATAGATTGTTCATGGCTGCCTACATCTAAGATAAAAAGAGTCTAAAACAATTGGATTAGGCATATTAAAGGTGTTCAAACCATGACTTGATTTGTACATCTATTCACACCTCTTTTTTTCGCTCTTTATTCAGCAGTACATATGCACCAAATTTCATTTTTAGACGTTTCCATATCATTTTCATAGAAAACAAAGTTTGAAAACAAGTAACATTGAAACACAGCACGGTATCCTACCACAACAGAAACATTTTGGTTACAGGACTCAACGAAATCTAAAAATGAACTATGCTGGAGATTACCACATGCAAAGGTCTTCGTGTTATCTTTGAAAATGAAAAGGATGAGCTTTTATTACCACATTTTTACTGCTTTCTACTATTATGGCAACTTGTGTACTGCAACACAGTCTAGTTTGAAGGGAAATGGATGATTTTCTTTTTTTTTTTGTTTGGTTTTTTTTCCATGCAAAAATCTACAAATTAGTTTTGATGATATGGAAAAGCTTTTCATAACATCAAACATTCATCTGGTGCAAATGCACAGGGAAGCCTTCCTGAAATTCTGACTTTACAAACAACTAAGAAGCTGTAACAGGAAAAAAGAAATTAAAAAGAACTGAAAGAAAAAAAAAAAAAAAGAAGAGGGGAAAAAAATTAAAATAAAACAAAACAAAAAAAAATAGAGGAAAACACAGGCTGCAGGAGTAAACCAGAGTCTGCTGCTAAACCGGTCTCGGTGTGTCCAGTGTAAGTCGACACTTGTGAACTCATTGGATGATCTCAGGTTTCTCAGCCCCTGGAGGCGACTCAAGCTCGCACGCTCACAGACACATCACAGGCACGCCTCTGCCGCCGGGCCAGGGCTGCAGACACTCACCCACGCTGCCATTCCATCCACACGGGGCTGCAGAGCAAGGCCTGCGCTGCTCTCCCTGCGCTCTGCGCACCCCGGCTCCGATGCTGACGAGGCTGATGATGAGAGAACGCGGCCCCGCTGCTCGGGAGGCCGCTGTTCCTTCTCAGGCACTGGAGATCTGTGACCTGGAGCCCTTTTGCTTTGAACAATCTAAAGAAGCATTCAGTGTGAAGTTTGTCATTACATTTTGCCACTCATTCTCACTCGCACCCACTCGCCATCTTGACTTCATTTGGGCTTTTCTGTGATTCCAAATGAAATCTTCACATTTACTTTCCCGATTTAATGCAGCAGCGGATCCCATGAGCCAAGATTGATGGATCAAACCTTTTTTTTTTTTTTATTCAGTGCTGCATTGTACCTAAACTTCCAAAATACCACTCTAAAACTGGAACCCTTCTGCTGGTACATTGGCAGATGAATTGAAACCAAATGTTCCGCCTTGGATCGCTTCTGGAACAAGGCTTGGATCTTCATCAATCTGGAATGCAACGGGGACATTGTGAGCAGGGACACAACAGAACCTCCCCACACAGGAGCTGGACAATCCCAAAGCAGCTCCCTCCTCAGCTCCCTGCATCCAGCCCTGCCATCCCTCCCCTCACTGAGTGAGAGCACTAAAATGAAGTGATTTAAACCCAAAGGTTTTAGCTTGTATTGGTCAGGGAGTGCCACATGGCACCCCAAAGCCTCTTGTTGATACCATTTTCTCTCCTGGAAAACCTTCTGGCAGTATCAGAAACTGTCTCAAGTTCTTAGGAGAAGAGCAGCACCACTAAGCCAAGGAAGGACTAAGCCCAAACTGACGTTGGATTAAATTCCAAGTCCAGCTGTAAATGCCAAAGTTGAGTTGCTAAACAAGACTTGGCTCCTACTGCTCACATCAAAGTGAAATGCAGCACAAAAATCCCTCCCAAGTGCAAAGGGGCCATGAATGCAGCTGAGCCCATTTCTGCAGGGCTGGAGGCAGCAGGAAACCCTCCCTGCATGGCACAGACTGCCAGGGCTGCCCTTGCCCTCTGCCTTGACCCTCCTGACTGGGAATGCACACAAATCAGCCCTGCCTTGGATTTATGGTCCATTCTGAAACGGGAACAAGGCTCCTGATCAGCACATTCCACCCCTGGCATTACTCAAATATTCCAGCTCTGGCTCTTAGGCAGCAGCCTCAGCCCTGGAGGCAGCAGGGAGCTGCATCAACTGGGAAGTGTCAAGCTGAGAGCTCAGGAACTATTCACAGCCTGGGATTTTAATCCCTAGAGATGAGCCTTAAATTAGGCATCAGATCTCCTTTAGATGCCTCCTCAGCAGCAATGGCAGGAGGTGCAGGAGGTTCACACAAGGGCTCAAGGTCCCCTGAGCCCAGCCCTGGGGCTGCTGCCTCTGCCTGCAGCAGATGTGGAAAGGAAAAGCACGAGCACCCTGCAGGAGCTGCACACTCACATCATCTGAGGAGAAGAACTGGTCAATGATCTCATAAGCCAGTTTGTAGATGTCTTCATTTTCATGGTTTTGTAGCTGTTCAATTTTCTCCAGGCCTGCAACCAACACACAAGAGACCTCAGAACACCAAATTCAGGCCAAACAACTTCCAACAAAGAAATTAAAAAGTACATTGGGAATAGTTATGAATGATCTGGTTATGAATAAAGTGCTGTTACACCCACCTGGCATATTTAGATATATTTTATACATATAAACACTGAAGTTCAGTACATAGATTTGGTATTTTAAGGATTATTCTACTCCCTGTTAACAAATCCCACAGTTTTCTACCTGTGCCCAAGTTTAATATCACTGTTCTTTCATCCCTGAAAAGTTTCAGTCAACTTAAACCACACAGAATATGGAGAAAGTCTCAAAACCATGAGGAAATTAAAGTTATTACATTTTCACAACCACTGCATGTAGAATTATTTATTCCAAGTTCACCTGGACATGACTTGTGCATGATTAAGTTAAGCACCTCACCCCCACATTGACTAATTTAGTTCCTGTTAATTAGACTAATTTGTCTAATATGCAGACTGTTACAAAATCAGCACCTCATGAACTTTACTGCCATTATCCCGCTCCTCCACATTGCATTTGATCATGAATTTAGGAAAAGCTGTGGATATTCACCTGATAGGCATGAAAAAGGTGCTTTAAACCAGGTTTGCTTAAAATATCTGTGCCAGCAATAAACCCAGCACAAGCAGGATGCCAAAGCAGCAACCCCTGGAGAAGTCATGAACCCCTTGCTCCTCCTACCTCCACACTCTTCTATAAGGTTGGCTATGGTTTCTGCTTCCTCTTCAGCCATTTTTAATATATTACTTAGTCCATCCAGAACCACCTGCACAACTTGTGCATCTTTTACTGTCAGCAAGTTGCAGAAGGGAGGAATTACATTTTGTTGAATTAAGTAAGCCACCTGAGGGGGGAAAGCCAAGAGTTACAGCAGGAACGTGGCAGCAGCACAGGCAAACCCAAGGAGTCAGAGCCACCCAGCCCAGAGCACCTGCAGTGGCCACCCCAGGAACCCCTCCTGGGAAACATTTGGGGGCTAAACTGCAAATAATTGGAGATTTACAACACCCCAGAGCAAATACTGTGAATGTGTCAGTGTCAGGTAAGGAGTTTGAGCCTCACCTCTGAAGAGTGACAGCACCACCCCAACCCTGCCACAAATCTCCTACTCTGGGCCTACAAGGGACTGGAGCATCCCCTACTCATGGGTTACTGTCCTTACAATGGTCACATCCTTGTGGTGGTGGGCAAAAGGTACAAAGAAATGTGGAATGCTTGAGAATCCCATCAGAGCCCGACTGAAATCATCAGGGATGCTCTGACCCCAGGCCACCCCAGCACAAGGGGAGGTCACTCTTAAATCCCATGAGGAGAAGGGAAAGCCCTGAACAGAGAGGGAACAGGGACATCCACAACCCCATCCACAGGAAATGAAGTTTCCCAAAGCTGCACTCACCTGGTCTTTTCTCCCACTGATTGTTAAGTTGCTTATTGCCCAAGCAGCTTCTTTCTGAGTCCCAAAATCCCCCTGGAAGCACAAGCAGAGACACAACAGCCATTGTAGGGTTTGTGTCAGGCAGGATTCCCACAAATCTGCGTTTGTTACAGTCCCTCTGCAAGGAGTCACTGTAGCAGCTCAGTGAGAGGTAACAAATAAATCCTGTCCTGAGTATCTGTGTGTCCATCCCTCCTACAGCCAGGGGAAAGGGGAAAAGGGGAGGGGAAAAGGGGAGGGGAAAAGGGGAGGGGAAAAGGGGAGGGGAAAAGGGAAGGGGAAAAGGGAAGGGGAAAAGGGAAGGGGAAAAGGGAAGGGGAAAAGGGAAGGGGAAAAGGGAAGGGGAAAAGGGAAGGGGAAAAGGGAAGGGGAAAAGGGAAGGGGAAAAGGGAAGGGGAAAAGGGAAGGGGAAAAGGGAAGGGGAAAAGGGAAGGGGAAAAGGGAAGGGGAAAAGGGAAGGGGAAAAGGGAAGGGGAAAAGGGAAGGGGAAAAGGGAAGGGGAAAAGGGAAGGGGAAAAGGGAAGGGGAAAAGGGAAGGGGAAAAGGGAAGGGGAAAAGGGAAGGGGAAAGGGGAAGGGGAAAGGGGAAAAGGGAAGGTTGTTTACAGCAAGGCAAAGAGGAGCTGCAGCCCTGCACTCTGCAGCCCTTATCAGCAGCTGGCACATCTGCAGCTGAGCCCATGGCAGCTCTGATAAGGCCCTGCACGCTGCAGCACCTCGGGGCTGGGGTTACATGGAAAGTCTTCAATCTTTTCTCCCAGATCAATAAATTGGCATTTGCAGAGCTATCTGTGAGCAGCTCTGGGTTATTTGTCCCTTCCCTTAAGGAATTCCCAGATGCTTTTGCTGTTCCTTCCCTCTGCCACAGCAGATCCTTGGCAGCACAGAGTGGTTTGGGAAATCACTTTTTAAAAGACACCAGGAGCTGGAAAGCAAAGCAGGATTTGAAGCACCAATGCTTGGGATCTGACCTTATCTAGAAGATGGATTATCATTGGAACAAGGTTTGCATCTATTACTGCCTGAACTTGCTGCTGGTTTCCTGCAGTGATGTTAGATAGGAACCACACTGCTTCCTGCAAAATAAAACACCAGGAATTAACTCACAGAAGGATTCTCCATCCTTTATGTCCACTGCAACTGGCCAACCTTGAACACAACCAAGCACTGATCAGCTTGACTGGGCAGAGCTGAATTCTTGCTGAGACAAACCAAAGGGACAATCTCACCTCAGGAGGCTCCACAAGACTCCTCAGGCTGTTACCAGCTTCAACCAAATACTTCAAATTAAAAGGAGCAATTATTTGGAGACAGGAAATGCCAAATGAGCCCCTCTGATTGCTCCCAGCACTGCAATGAGCAGCTCTCAGTGACAGAATCCTCACTCCACACATGACAGTTCCTGACCTCCTTCCCACTGACCCTCCTGAGCTTCAGGAGAACGCAGCGCTATGAATTCAACTCTTGATTTTTAACAATGCTCTGAAGTTTGTGACCCTTTATGCTCATTCTGTCCACAAGGACTCTCCTGCCAGGCAAAGCAAGAACAGATCCCTTCCCCAGCAGCCCCTCCCTGAGTTAAACTCCCAGCCCTCACCCCCCTTTTACAGAGGGAATCTCAACTTTAATCAACAAGTAACAGCTTTAAATACAATTTTAAGTATATTCAGAGTAGCAACCTTTTAAAATCCCACAGCTGATAGACTTCTCCCTTCCTAGAAATCCTCCACCATTCAATTCCCTTCTCAGCCTCCTTGAATAAGAACTTTTGAGCTGAGAATTTCAGAAGAAGCTTCAGCAGTGCTCAGCCCTGGCTCTCTGAGATCAGAGCACAGGATCACTGGTGACCCTGGAGACATTTGGGCTGCCTGGGGCTCTCCTGGTGGGCTTTCCTGGGCCTTTAATCACAGGCAGTGTTGCAGAGGGGCCCGCGGTGCCCAACACGCCTCAGATGCACTCCTGGCTCAGCACTGCCATCAGTGCCCCCACGAGAGCCCCCACACAGCACACACAGCCCCCACCCTTCCCACACACACCCATCACACACACCCACCCAACTGTCTCTGTGTCATCACCTCTGAGAGAGCCAGGGCAAGCCTTAAGGGGACACTCCAGGTACTGAGAGCTCCTACACAAGTCAACAGCCAGACTGACAAGAGAAAGCTTTGATTTCCTACAAACACTGACATTCCTGTCCTTCCCTATGGACATTAATTCAATTCCTTCCCTATGGATATTCATTTCCAGAAACAAAAAAAATCAGTATTTGCTGACATTTGCCACAAACTGGTGGAAGGAGTCCATTACTCACATCTTTATGGCACTATGCAATGTGGAAGCCCAGCTCAGCCAAATGTAAAATTTCTCCATCAGGTACAAATCTCTGGTGTTGCTCACCTTATTAATTTTTTCTTTGGGATGTGTCAGAAGTGCTGGGAAATGTGAGAGAGCCTCACAGTTGAGAACCACCTGTGTCTGCTCATCGGTGCCGGTGACGATGTTCCCCACAGCCCTCAGCGCAGCCGTCTGGAAACAAAACCAAAACCAAAACATTTCCTCTCTAAACACCCTCTGCAGCAGATAGAAAGGGTTTATATGCAAATGCTGCAGCACACAGGGAAAAATATTTATTACATTCAATGTGAGTTCTAGAAAGGAAGGGTTCTCTGACATTTTGGGGTCACCTGCTCTGTGCGAGCCAAACTCACCTGGACTTTGACTTCCTGGTGGCTGAGGAGAGGAACCAGGTGAGGGACAATGCCAGAGTCTATCACCATCTGGATCTGCTCGTTGCCAGCGTCCGTCAGATAGGACAGTGCCCAGACTGTGTCCACCAGGATCTGCCAGGACACAACAGCAGCTCTGGCAGCAGCACACACACCGAGCCAAACCAGGCACGGTTGGGTGCACTGACAATAATCTGAGTTAATATCTGGGAGCATTCACATGCAGCAAAGCCAGTCTCAGCAGCAGGAAATGTCAATGTTTCAAATGACAGCTGGCAAAAATATTGAGTGAGTGCTGCTCCAGCTGACAGTTCGTGACTGGCTCACCAATACAGGAATTTTAGAAACTCTAATAAATTTAATTTCCCCTCCTTAGAGACAAGAAATTAAATCACACAATTACTACAGGAATTGTAAAGTTAATACAGACATATTTTTTGCAGAGCACTGATGCCATTAACTCAGCTACAACTTCTTTATGAAGCAAAGAGTTAATCTTAAATTCTGATTTATGTTCAGACAAAAAGCTGACTCATTCCATAATTTCAATGAAGTTTTGCTCATTTACTTCACTTTTAAATGACAATTTCATATTTAATGAAATTGTCATATTTAATGAAATTTAACCTCAGAAGTTACAGCTAACCCTGACATTTGACATGTGCAGCAGACACTGGTTTTTCTTTCATTCACACTGATTTTCATTAAAAATTAAAGTTCTAGGCAAAAAAAATTCTGTATTTCTTTGTGAATGAATGCTCACAGAAATAAAAATAGAAAGCAGTTTCAGTCATAAGTGCAGGGAAAGTACATGCAAATAAACACTTGCAAAGACAGGAATACTAGGGGAAAAAATCACTATTTAAAAATAACATCAGTATTTCAAAAGAAGCAGTTAATAGATATCCACAGCAGCTTGTCCCAATCAAAGGGAACACCCCAGATTTCCCCTTGATTTTACATTTCAGCTGCAAACCCAGAGCAGAAGCTGCACGTGGCTCTGGGAGGGGTCACTCACATTTACATCCGTGTGGTGAATCAGAACACAGAGCGCTGGCAGGATCTGAGGGGGAAACAAACACGCAGGGTTAGCCTGGAGGCAGAGCAAGGCCAGGCCAGCCCCTGCAGAGCCCTCCCGCCCTGCAGCACCTCCTGGATGGTCTCCATGGGCGGAGGGGGGTCCTTGTGGCGGCACAGGTTCACCATCACCCAGGTGACGTTCCTGAGGAAGGTGATGGGGATGGAGGGGCTGATGAAGGACAGCAGCGGCTTCACTACTCCAAGGCTAATGACGTAATCTCTACACTGGGGTCCGTCACCTGTGGGGCACAAGCAGGGCTTGGAACACAAACCATCCCAGCAGATGCAGAGTTTAACAGCAAACATCCATCCCACTGCTTAAGATTTTAACAGCAAGCATCTGTCTTGTTTACAGATTTGTACTCTGTTAAAATTTAGAGATTTTACCAGAAAATGTCCCTGCATTTACAGATTTTATCAGAAAATATCCCAGCATTTACAGATTTCTATTCTGTTAAAATTCAGAGATTTTACCAGAAAACATCCCTGCATTTACAGATTTTATCAGAAACCATCCCAGCATTTACAGATTTTATCAGAAAATATCCCAGCATTTACAGATTTCTATTCTGTTAAAATTTAGAGATTTTACCAGAAAACGTCCCTGCATTTACAGATTTTATCAGAAAACATCCCAGCAGTTACAGATTTTATCAGCAAGCATCTATCTTGTTTACAGATTTGTACTCTGTTAAAATTTGGAGATTTTACCAGAAAACGTCCCTGCATTTACAGATTTTATCAGAAAATATCCCAGCATTTACAGAATTTATCAGCAAACATCTGTCTTGTTTACAGATTTGTACTCTGTTAAAATTTGGAGATTTTGCCAGAAACCATCCCAGCATTTACAGATTTTAACAGCAAACATCCATCCCATTGCTTAAGATTTTAACAGCAAGCATCTGTCTTGTTTACAGATTTGTACTCTGTTAAAATTTAGAGATTTTACCAGAAAATGTCCCTGCATTTACAGATTTTTTCAGAAAACATCCCAGCATTTACAGATTTTAACAGAAAACATCCCAGCATTTACAGATTTTATCAGAAAATATCCCATTGCTTACAGATTTTATCAGCAAGCATCTAGCTTGTTTACAGATTTGTACTCTGTTAAAATTTGGAGATTTTGCCAGAAACCATCCCAGCATTTACAGATTTTATCAGAAACCATCCCAGCATTTACAGATTTTATCAGAAAATATCCCAGCATTTGCAGATTTTACCAGAAAATATCTATCCCATCATTTACAGATTTCTATTCTGTTAAAATTTTGAGATTTTACCAGAAAACATCCCAGCATTTACAGATTTCTATTCTGTTAAAATTTTGAGATTTTACCAGAAAACATCCCATCATTTACAGATTTCTATTCTGTTAAAATTTAGAGATTTTACCAGAAAACGTCCCAGCATTTACAGATTTTACCAGCAAACATCCATCCCTTCATTTAGAGATTTCACCATCATTTACAGATTTACAGTGCTGGGTAAGGGAAAGGGGTGGCAGACAAACACCAGACCACCAAGAACTGTGAGAACCCAAAATATTCCTGAAAATTCCTTGACAAAATTTCCAAACAATAATAAAACATCCCCAGAGGGTGGTGGTGGTGGCAAGGAGTAACAATAATAAAACATGCCCAGAAGTTGATGGTGGCAGGAGTTACAATAATTAAATAATAAAATAATAATAAAATAATAAATAATAATATAATAATAATAAATAATAAAATTAATACGATTAATACAATTAATAAATTATTATTATTATTATTATTATTATTATTATTATTATTATTATTATTAATAATAATAATAATAATAATAATAATAATAATAATAATAATAATAATAATAATAATAATAATAATAATAATAATAATAATAAACGCCCCCAGGGGGTGGTGCTGGCAGGAGGGAGACCCACCTATGATATTTCCTAAAGCCCACACTGCTTGCTCACAGACATTTTGATGAGGTGAATGCAGCAGTCTCAGGAAAAGCGGCACAGCATCTGAAAGGTACAAAAATAACCCAGGGAAATGGTTAAAAATGCATCCCCAAAGAGCACAAACTCTCACATGAGACTTGATTTTCCTGTTAAGAGCTGGTGAAAGCTTCACTCATTTCCCAGGTGATACTGAAATAAAACACTGCAATGATTCCTCCTTTGCTGCACATCCTTACAGAGCCTGCACTTGAGAATATTAAAGCCCTGACATTTAATTTGTTTGCAAGCCTCAAGTTTACTGAAGCTTGTCAGGGTCCAAATTTAGCTCCATTTATTGAATTCAGAAATTCTCTGCTAAGTTATGCAGCAGCCCCAAGTGCAAAGGAACAACAGAGACCAAACTCCAAGGAAGCAACTGGAGAATAAGCAGGAATGGAGTGGGAATTAAGGAGAGGGAATGTGGGAAGAGGGCAGGAAAGAAATCCACATTTACATAATTAATTCTGTTTTATTCTCCCCCAGCACTGAGGTGCTTGCTTACATAACAGCCCAGTCTGTAAGGAACCCATTTATTTCATAAATTTCAAGAGAAATTTGAAATTTTTAGTTGGATTTTTTTCTTAATGTAAATCATATGTTTAACAGAGAAACAACTGATCAGCAGGATTCTTATTCCCTGCTAAATGAAGGTATTTACAGTTTTTAAGGAGAAAAAACATCTCCAGCAAGCAGATTAATAAATTCTTATGGAAAAATTACAAAAAATCATTTTAAATTGAAATAAATAATAACTTAATATATCACAGCTATTAAATTGACTAACAGAGTGCAATAGAGACCTACAGAAATCACTGAAAAAGTGATCAAATAATTCATAAATTAGATTTAAAGTATTCTACATCAGGGGTGGGATAGATTATCTATTCATTGGATTTCCCAAAGAAAACTAAGGTTGCAACTGGGGAAGGAAGAGGATGGAGAAAAAGATAAAAGTATTACCAAAGGTACATCCTGTAAGAGTGAAAATCAAATTATATCAAAGTTCACAGGCTCTCAACACCAAGTTTGCAAAAACAGAAGCAACTGATCTTGCAGCCAACATAATGTTGGTGCATTTTTCTTCCTTAAATGTTAGGAAAAACTCATTTCACTGCATCTCTGATTCTTCAAGAAGCTCTGGTTCTCCACTCAATTAAAGCCCTGCCCACTTGGTTCTGATTTAGCAACAGAAGCTCTGCTCCAGGACATGCCTGGAGTCCAGAGCAAAGTTTGCTTTGCCTGGTAGCTCAGATTCCAGCCACAATTCCTTCCCACGTTTCACATGCCCCAGCAGAGGAAGGACAGGAATTGTAATTCAACTTCATTTTGGAAGAGTTCAGTGTCAGGCACCCTCTGGCCTGTGAATATTCTCCTCTCTTCACAACAGGGAGCTTTTCAGAGGGCTTGTTTGGTTTGATTCCAAGTTTTTTGCAGTTTTTTTTCCCAAGTTTGAAAGCTGGAAGCCAGCAGGTACCAACTCTGCTAAGATATTTTGAGTTTCCAGCTGCTGCTCACCATTAGGAACCCCAAGTGGGTGTAAACCCTGAGGAAACGAAGGCAAAGCCAGGAGTGTGAGGTGAACACCTGGCACAGCTCCTTGGGGGCCCTGACTGCCAAGCTGACCCCAACCAGAGCCCAGGTGTGGGTGGCAGCAGATCCCCCCTGCAGGACTCACTGGATTGAACTACAGCCTGGGTTTGCTCCGAGGTTCCAGAGGCGATGTTCGTCAGGGCCCACGCAGCTTCAAACTGCAAGGAAGGACTGCAGACAAGGAAAAAGCACCGGTGTTAGCACCCACATCTGGGGCACACAGCTGAACTGCAGGGACTGGGGCAGCAGGGGCAGTAGTTGGAGTTTTGGCACTACTCACTTGTCATCTCTTTCAAGACAGTGCACTAGGATGGGTAATATTCCTGATTTGATTAGGTCGTCGATGGGTGGGTTGCGGTCACTGGACAGCAGCTTCCTGCAGGAAAATGGACAAAAAACCAAATTACTGACAAATCCTGCCTGGAAAGGAGCAGGGGATTGTGCAATCCAAGCTTCCCCTCAAAAAGGGATCAGTGCTGTCACTGGAGCTGGGCAGGCAAGGCTCCCTGTGGTTGAGTTTGGGATCTCCAATGGAGTCCCAATGACCAAACTGCTCCTGCTGGGCTGGGAATTCCTTCCCAAGGGTTTCCCCCCTCCTCCCACAGGATTTGTTTCCTCCTCTTTAATTGAAAATAACCCCCCAAAGTGAAATTATTGAGCCACTGCTAAAGCAAAGCCATTCTATCCATTTCATTCCATGCTTTCTCCCCTCTGGAAGTTTATCACCAGCCAGGAAAATAAAAGATGAGAGTTGTTCAGCTCCAACTCCTACAAAAGGAGACACTCAGCTCTTTCTGCACTCAAAGCCAAAGCTTTTACAGTCCTTTAAAGTGTGCATTTTGCTCTGTGAGAAGCATCACCAAAAGAAATGCAGGTATTTACATGTAAAGGAAATCCACACTACTTAAAAGGTCTGTGTATTCTGGTTTCTTCAAAGTTCTATTTTCCTTTTAAAAATCACTTCATTAATACCATTTCAGTTAAGCTGGAACACATTTTCTGACATGAAGAGCACGATCAAATAAAAATAAAAATAAAACCAGGATATTTGAGGAAAGTGTGTTCTTACCTTGCTGCCTGCACAGCACTTAACTGAATACCCTGGTTGTCACTTGAAGCATTCTAAAAGAAGAGAAAATACATTTCTCACACATCTGTCATCCTGCCATGAAGAATATTCAAACAATGTAACAGTTTTTACCTGTACTATTGCCTCCAAAGAAGTATTTTGCTGGAAAACAGAGACAAGAAGCAGTCAGAAATTCCAAATGTCTTTAAGGATGCAAAAAGAAGAAATTATTGCAAGTTAACTCTTACCACTCTGAAGTCCCCATCAATATCAGAATCCTCACAGATATCTTCATGGGGAACATTCCTTCTCTTTAGGAGATGCTCATCTCTTTTGTTCTTCAAGAGAAAAATGGTGGAATTCCTTTAAAACTTGGATTTAGGGGGAGTGGGGGGTTCTGTCTCAAACAATCATAACCACACCACCACTGACACTGAAATGTTCCAAAACCAGCTGAAAAGCACTGCCCAGAGAAGCACAATTTGGGAATTCTTCCTAAAAAATCCTGCATCCAACTGGTGCTGGACATTTCACGTGCACACCAACATTCCAGTTTATTTCTCATCATTTCTAACAGGACACAGCAATTCCCACAGCTTTTCTGTTCAGCTCAGATGAAAAATAATTCCACTTGTGATTCCTTTTTTCCAACAATTTCAGTTTTACCTTCACACTCTTCCACACTTAATTGTAAGGAAATATTTTTCTGCCTGCAGATGAGCAGGAACAGCTGATTTATAAAGGAAAAACCAAATCTTTAAAAACCTCTAGAAGTGCAAGGAGTCATCCCTAAATTAGGTTAAAAATAAACTCCTGGTTTTCAGCACAAAAGTTGTGGAACTCCCATAACTTCAGAACTTTTGAGTCTTTACTGAAAACTCTTCCATTTTATCAGAGTAACAACAAAGTAAAATCCCATTTGGTGAGAATAATTGTATAAAATAAAAGAATAATCGGGGTTGCCTCACCTTTCTCAACTCCACGACAACTTCATTTCTTTGTCTTCTCATAGTCTGAAAAACATAAAGATAAAAATCATCTGCATTTAGAGAAATTTAAAAAGTTCTTGTACAACTATTTCAGTTCATGTATTTTAAATAAAACTTTTACACACAGGGTTTAATTTTCATTATAAAAGTAGAGATCCTACAGGAAATAGAAATAACTGCAATATTTCTGTTATTTCATACTAAAACATTCTCCTAAGTCTTCAAGTTGAGGAAAAAAGGAATTAGGAATGAAAGCACATTTTTCAAAGGGCAAGATGGAGAGGAGTCATGCACAAAACAGCACCAAAAGCACTAAAAGGACCATGGCAATCCAACAGGAAAATAACTTTATAAAGAAGCTCATATTAAGAGACCTGCAAGCAAAGCTGAGTTCCAGAACTGTTATTTATAAATTAGACCCTTTGACATTCCAAGAGCAGAATTTTTTGTCATTTTCTCTACAGCTGCCATTGACAGTGCTCAGGGTAAAACAACAATTGTAAATATACATAAATTGGTTTATTGCTGCTTGTGTTACTGCAGTGAAAACAGAAATAAATCAGGCTGGAGTGATTTTATTTGAACACTTTGAACTCTGCAGCGAATGAGAACAGCAAAATTCCAAACAATTCCATTTTTATTGTGACAAGCCCAGGGAAAGCTGGAAGTCCCTGGGAAAAGGAACCTCCTGAACAGCAAGGAGATCTGAAGATAAACATTAAAAGCTCACTTTTAAAGCATTTTTCTTCCTTATTCTTATCAAAAAGAAGGTGCAGTTGATCAAATCCAATTTCAGCTGAGAACAACACTGCAGCTCCCCAGAGAAAAAGGGTAAGGAGAGGAAAAAGTGGCAAAGCAGGGCTGGTTCCTGCAGCTCTGGGGGCAGAGGGGAAAATCCACGCTCCCCCAGGGAGAGCTGCCTGCTCTGCCAAGGGCAAAGGGCCAGGGGCAGCTGCAGCAGCCTGGGGCAGCCAGAGAGGGGAGCTGAGGCCTCTTTCTTGTTGGGATATTTGTTGTGGTCCCACTCAGCTCTGTCTGTGTCAGCAGCAGCTTTGCTGGGAGCAGCAGTGCCAGGTCTGGGGTCTGGGAAGAGCCACCCCTCTCCCAAAATCAGCACTCCAAGCCTAAGGGTGATTCTGGGGGGCAGTGCTGATTTTCTGCCCTGTGCTTTGGGAAGGTGGTAAAGGCCTGGCAGATCCTCAAGGGAGTGGTGATGTCCCACAGCTGGGATCCCCCAGGGCAATGGAGGCAGCTCTGGAGAGCAGAGGGAAGGCAGGAATCACCCCAGGGATGCTCCTCTGAGCTCCAGGAGAGGCTGAGCCACTGCTGGATCCCACCCAGCACTGCCAGGCTTTGCAAAGGTGCTGCAGCTTCCACCTGCCTTAGGCACTCCAGGCTCTCAGGGGAGTTTCTCCAAACTCCACTGATCTGGCACATCCAAGATAATAATAATATAAATAATAATAATAATAATAAATAATGTGAGGAAAGCCTCTGATGATCAGATTGCAGAACTGCACCACGCCCCTGATGATCTCACAGGCCTTTAACACCTTCCCAAAGCACAGGCCAGCAAAATCAGCATTGCCACCCAAAATTTGCCTGGGAGAGGGGTGACTCTTCCAGACCCCAGGGCTGACACTGCTGCTCACAGCAAAGCTGCTGCTGACACAGACACAACTGAGTGGGACCAGAACAAATGTTACAATACAAAAAAAGCCTCAGATGTATCATTTAGAAAAGTCTGTATCATTTAGAAAATTCTTTCCTTAAAAATTCCTGCCTGCAGGTGATGGGACTGTAAAGGATCCTCTGGTGGGACAGGGAGGATGCTCCCCCTCCTGCCAGGAGCTGACAGGCCTGGCTGAATTCCTGCCTGCACACCTTGCAATCTCAAAAGCCTCCACATGAAAGACAAGCCAGCACTGAAGTCACTCTGAAGCACCATTTCCCAAAGCCTGCCCCCACTAAAATCACTCTGTGTACACAGAGTCTGTTGACTGAAGAGTTCCAGGTCAGCCTGGCACTGCTCATCCTCTGAGGAGGAGGAGGAAGAGCACAACAAATGAGAGCTGAAGGCAGCTCTGCCACGGGATCCCCAGTGCCACCAGCCCAGCTGGAGAAGGAAGAGCCTGGAGAGAGTGAAATGCCAAGCAGAGCCCAGCTGGGCTCGTGCAGCTCACAGGGCAGAGATGAGGGGTGGTGGTGTCCTGGCTCCGGGGGACATCTGAGCCCCATGAATCAGCTCCCAGCACCACAGGAAACCCCTGGGACCAGCCCAGCCCAGCTCAGAGGGGCCTGGCAAGGGCTCCAGCTGAGAAACGTGCCCCACTCTGCCAGGAATGCACGTGGCTGTCCCAGGCACTGGATCCTGTTTGTCGTTTGCTACATCAAAAATCAAATGATCCGATCTATTTCTGTCGGCCTGCCATGGCCACCCCTCCATCCTCCTTTTTTCAATTATATTTAGCTTCAGATTTATCATAAGGGCTATTTCTGACCATTAGTCATGACTGAGCCCTTCAGCTTATCACTAAAATCTCCTGGTAGTGATGCCTGCAGGATCCTGGGACATTCTGGGGGTTTTCAAGGAGCTGGGATGCACCAGCCTTGCCTAAAAACACACCTGGAACGGGAGCCTGGAATGGGGAGCCTGGAATGGGAGCCCGGAATGGGGAGCCCCGGAATGGGGAGCCCTGGAATGGGCGACCCTGGAAGGGGGAGCCCTGGAAGGGGAGACCTGGAAGGGGAGACCTGGAATGGGGAACCCTGGAATGGGGAGCCCTGGAATGGGAGCCCTGGAATGGGAGCCCTGGAATGGGGAGCCCCGGAATGGGGGACCCTGGAATGGGGGACCCTGGAATGGGGAGCCCCGGAATGGGGAGCCCCGGAATGGGGAGCCCTGGAATGGGGGACCTGGAAGGGGAGACCTGGAATGGGAGACCTGGAATGGGGGACCTGGAATGGGGGACCCTGGAATGGGCGACCCTGGAAGGGGGAACCCTGGAATGGGGAGCCCTGGAAGGGGGAGCCCTGGAATGGGGAGCCCCGGAATGGGGGACCCTGGAATGGGAGCCCTGGAATGGGAGCGCTGGAATGGGGAACCCTGGAATGGGGAACCCTGGAATGGGGAACCCTGGAATGGGGAACCCTGGAATGGGGAGCCCTGGAATGGGGGACCCTGGAATGGGCGACCCTGGAAGGGGGAACCCTGGAATGGGAATCCTGGAATGGGGAGCCCTGGAATGGGCAACCCTGGAATGGGGAGCCCTGGAAGGGGGAACCCTGGAATGGGGAGCCCTGGAATGGGGAACCTTGGAATGGGAGACCTGGAAGGGGAGACCTGGAATGGGGGACCCTGGAATGGGATCCCCTCCCTGAAGGGATCAGGAGCTCAGCCTGTGCTCACTCCTGGCTGGGGTGGGGCTTTTTTGCTGTTCCAAAATGTTCCACTCCATGTCTCCACTTCCAGCAGGGAGCTCTGACAGCACAGGAGGAACTGTAGAACTCTGGCTGCTGCTCTCATCCCAGGGAATGGTTTCCAAGGGCACGTTGTTTCTGCTGGGGAACTGCAGAGTCAACAGTTATTGTAAATCAAGAATGAGCTGCTTGTGCCATCCTTCCTTCCTTCCTTCCTTGCTTCCCAGGAAGTTGCTACCAGCACCAGTGTGGTCTGGGACTCCAAATAAAAACAAAGCACACCCCACAGGGAATAGACAGCTGAGAACAGACTGGTTTTCCCCAGTTACAGTCAGTGATTCAGGCCCCCCTCCATCCATTACCCCCTCCTATACAAATCCCATCTCAATTCCAAAGTGCAGCAATGAAATCTGCTCTGGAGACCACTGCTGAAAATGCTGTGGGATCATAAAGCCAACCCAAGATACCCCCAGAGGTCACATCTCAGCAACTTCAGAATGGAAATGGGAGTCTGAGCTCCAGATAAAAAAATAAAAATCAATATGACATTACATGTGCCACCAGGCCCATTTTTCCTGGAGAAGCTGTGCATGGCAGAGAAAATGCCTTAAACAAATATCTCAGTATCATTTCAAAGTGACAAGATGGATGAGCTTCACCACAGAACTCCAAGTCAGCTTAAAGGAGCCTATTTTTATCTCACTGAGTGAAATTCCTGCTCTCCTTCAGTTCTTCCATATTTAATCCCAAGCAGACTATTTTGTGTGGGATCCAGAAAGGGCTGAAAAGCTTCAAAGTACCTGCAATATTCAATATATCTCACACCACCACCTTTCCTTCACTCCCCTGGAGCTTCCTTGGTGTTCTCAAAAAATATTGGTATTTTTGAAGTCCACTGAACGATGCTGGCAGCTCTTAAAATCCTGACATTACTGATCTTCAAGCATCTTGATGCAATGGCTGCTCCAAAATTAGTTTTGAAGTGCTCTGCATCACAGAATTATCATCATTTCCCTTCATGCATCTCTCAATTGCAGAGCAGGAATCTCTGTTTAACACCTCTGCTGTGCTGGCACTGTTCAAGCAATCCTTCATCTCACACAGGTGAGGCAGGGCAGGAAACATTCAGCAGATTCTTCCAAGATTTCCAGAGAAATAAAATGCAGGAAATATTTTTTTATTTCATTAAAAAAAAAAACCCTCTAAATGTCAGTCAGATTGCAGTGCTGCAGCAGGCAACAATCACCAAGAGAAAATGAAATGTTCAATCACCAGGTGAAAGAAAATGAAGCGAATAAAACAGCCCAAAACTCTGCAAACCTTCCCAAATCAAGATCCCTCAATGCAGGACTAAAAAGGCATTATTTAAACTCAATTTGTCCATAACAATCCAGCACAGTCACAGTGATCAATTTGGACTTCTCTGGGCTCTGTACAGTGAAGATCTGGGGTTTAATTCCAAGATCTGTGGTACCACCATTAAAAACAAAGCTTGGGTGGGTGTCAGCACAGCCATCCCCACAAGAACCAGCAAAAACCAGCTCAGCCTTTCTCATCCAAGGGAAAAAAAAAAGCCCAAGCAAAACCTGTTCCTCACTGAAGACAAGATGAAAAAAGTCACCTTATCCTGCTCCCTAATGCACCAGTATTTGCATAATTTAATACCAGAGCCCAGATAAACCCTTCTCCAAGTCAGGCTTTGGGGTTGGAGGTTAAAAACTGTGGCCACTTCTGCAGTTTGCAAGGCTCCTCTTGGTGCTGAACCAATTCTATTTTCCCCCCACAGCTCTAAAATCTTGAAGACCCTAAAAAAAACCGTTGCAAGCACTGAAATCTTCAATTCCCCTCAGAGCTGCCTCAGCTCCAAATTACTGCTCTCCCTCTATTCCAAACTTTGTCACACCATGTGCTCCTTTGGGCAGGAGCAGAAAGCAGGGACAGGACAAGGATTTCCTGGAGATTCCTGCTCCCAGGGAATGCCTCAATTCCCAGTGTCACCAGCAATCTGGCATCTCCAAACACATGGCAGCAATTATTTACAACGTGCCCGTGCAGGAAATGTTTGCCCAAGACTTGAGCATATGAGGGAATTTTGTCACACATCTGATGCAAAACAGGTGCTTGTGTTGGGGGTTGTTTTCTTTTTTTCCTCCCCCCACTCTTTTTTCCAGGCCAGAATTTGTGTTTTTAGAAGCATATTGGGAGAAAGAAACCAAATATCCAAAAAGGTGAGTAAATGTTTTGTACTTCAGGGGATAAAATGTAGGAAATTCCCTGCTTTTGGTCAGAAATGCAAGAACTTCCTGTGAATATGTAAAACCTGGAAGGCAAGGACAATGTGACAGGAACTGTAACTGTCAATGGACTGATGTGAGCACATGGAATTAAGAGATAACATTTGTAGGAAGTTTGCAATTCACAACATGGCAACCTTTCATAACCTCTAGAAATCTCTCCATTTGGCACCCACCAAAATTAGGGTGATTTCTCATTTCTCTAGGGGTAAAACTGTCATGGAAAATTTTGAAAAAACAATGGCTTTGTAAAAACAACCCAGGGCCAACAAGAATTTCAGTGCAGATCAAAAGGGGGAGGAGTGAAGGAGATAAAGATCAAATGTTGGCTTCCTCTGCCAAATAAATACACAACTTTGAGCCCAAGCAGCCCTGCAAGCTGGATTTTGGAGGCTGGCTGGGAGTGGGCACCAGCAGCTCCCCCAGCCTGACCAGTGTGATGTGTAAGCACTTAGTGAGCAGCAGGGACAGCCAGAGCTGAGCTATTGTATGAAAAATAGCCCTGCTATAACCGTGGTTATTTTAGGGAGCAGGCATGTGCTCCAGGATTTGCTGGATAAATGTCACTCTCTAAAATTTAACACGGCCCAGCAGTGGGTTTGGGCTGTGGAAAAAGGCATTTCAGTGCTGCAGCAAATAAAACAAAATGACTGAAGAGCTTCTGACACACTCCCACGTGGTGTTACCTGCGTGTCCATCTTGAACCTTCCCTGCTTCAGCCCTTTTCCCCTACAGTGCTGCACCAAAGCACCTGAATTCCAGCCTGTGCCTGCTCAGGAACCCCATTTTTCACTGCAATGGCACATTCTGTGTGCAGTCCTGAAGATGCCTTCCTATAACTGCCTATTCAGTGGTCACAACAATTTATATTAAAATAAATTAGTATCTAAGGCAAGGGGTTACCTCACAACCCTGCCAGCAAACAGAGCAATTAATTATTCCCACTCCCAATATTTTTGCCAAAAGTTTGGACATAACTGAGTAATAAGCTGTTTTATCAATCTCACCGGACAGGTTAAAAAGCCAGGTGTTACAGACTTCTGGGAAACTTGGCTGATGTTTAAATTAATACAGGGAACATAAAGGAGTTTTTTACTTTTGAAACATTGTAATGTCTTCACATATAGGACTGGAATATTACGGAAAACACGAGGGACACTTTGAGGCCAGTAAAAAGCATCCACGAGAACACCAAAATTCTTGTCGAGAACCCTGAGCAGACAATTTTAAGCTCCAACCAGCACTCCTGGCTGAGTGTTCAAAGGTGAGCATTGACACCTAGTTTTAAAATTCGACTAATTTCCTAAGGAAACCCCAAGTTAATTATGTATCCTGCTGTGTTTAGGAAGCACCTTCGCAGCTCAAATAATTGAACCACCAAAAAGTTCAGGGGCTCTGTGCTACGAGCCAAAACGGCTTCTCAACTATCTGAACAGAAAACAAGAAATATTAAAAAAAATTTAAAAAAAGAGAGAGAGATAGAAAGTGTTTTAAAAAAATAATCTTGCTATGAAAGTTAGGGCGTTATTTATTTCATTAAGTATCCTGGAGACACGCAGCAGAACACCCAACCGGGCCCTAATCCTGACTCAGGCTTTTAGGGGCCGCTCGGAGGGATCGTTCCTGCAGCAATTCCGCCGAGCGCACGCCGCACCGGGGCCGCTGGGCCAGGGCCGGGCCGAGCCCCGGCGGGCGCGGCCGCCCGGGAGGAGCTGCGGCCGCTGCCGGGCCCGAGGGGCCGCGGAGCCCCGGAGCGACCCGGGCGGGCCCGGCCGCTGCCCCTCGCCGGGAGCCCCCGGGCCCGGGCCCAGGCCCGGCCGCGCCCGGCCCGCAGCGCGGCCTCGGCGGCTCCTTCCTCCCTCCCTGCCCGGCCTGCCCTCCCTCCCCGCCCGGCAGCGCCGCTCCCGCCTCCCCGCGGCTCAGGGCGGGCTGGGCCGCGGCCGGGCCCCGCCGCGCTCACCTCCAGGTCGCGGCCTTTGTTCTTGAAGTTCTTGAGGCGCTGGTTGTCCAGCTTCTCGTTGTCGGCCATGGCGGGGGCGGCCAGCGAGGAGCGCGGCCCCTCCGCCTCCGCCCGGGCCCGAGCGCGCCGGGGGCCCGGCGGGCCCGCTCTCGGCCTCGGCGAGCCGGGAAGGGCCGGGGCGAGGGGGCGCCGCTGCGGGGCCGGGTGTGGGGGCCCGGAGCGGGGCCGGGCGCGGTGCGGCGGGCAGGAGCGGGGCCCGGAGCGGGCGGTTCGGAGCGGGCCCGGGCCGGTCCCGGCGGCCCGAACGCGCCGGTGCCGCCGAGCGGGGGAAGGGACGGGGCGAGCGAGGCTGGGAGGGGGGAGCGGGGCCAGCCTCGCTCTGGGCGCCGCCGCCCATTGGCTGCGCCCCGCGCGCCCCGCGGCCAATGGCGGCGGAGAGGGAGAGGGCGGGAGCGGTGACGCAGCGCGGGCGCGGGGAGGGAAGGAGGGGCCGCCTCAGCGCCGCCGCCATCTTGGGCGCTGAGGGGCTGAGGGGAGGGGCGGCGGGACGGGCGCTTCCCGCGCCTGCGCTGCTGCCGGGAAGGGACCAAAGTTAATATTTTAATCCTTCCCCCAACTGCGCTTTCCCTTGGCTCCCCTCGTGAAGCCGGCAGTTTACAGTTTAATCCTTCCGCTCGCTACGCTTGGCATTCACTCCCCTCACGGAGCCGAAAGTTGACCCCTGAATCGCTCTCTCCCCTACACCTTACATTCAGTCCCTTCATAGAGCCGAAAGTTAATAGTTTAATCCTTCCCCTCAATAAAGTTTGCATTTGCCACTATTATGGAGTCAAAAATTAAGTTTAATCCTTCCCCTCATTACACTTTGCATTTATTGCATCATGGAGCCGAAAATTACACTTCAGTCTTTCCCCACACTCAGCATTCACTAAGAATAATCCCCCTTCCTCTCAGTCTTCCAGAATTTTAGCAAAAACAACAACAAAAAAAAAGCTGCTACAGAAACTTTAAATTCTTAATGAAATAAGATAAACAGTATTGAAAGCAATAGAGAGATACACTTGCAGAGCAGAGGGGATGGTAATTTTGTTCCTACTTGTGAAATTTCACCTGGAAAATAATGCCTTTGTGCCATTGCTAGAAGAATTCTCTAGAATATGTATATAAATAAATAAATAAATAAATAAATAAACATACTGCCCTCATCCTGCCTGTAGTCTCTACTAATTTTTAATGATTGGAAATGAACTCTGTGAAGTCTTCATTGTTGATAGAGCTCATTATCATTTTCCGTGATACTTGCTGAGAAAAGGCAAAGTTGTGACAGGAGATGCTTTTCCCAAGTGTGAAAATGAAGCCACCAAGTCCCTCAGAGACTGAGGAAAGAGAACTTGGTTTAGCTCCCGGGGAAAACACAATGATTTTTCACACTATGTGTGTTCTATCTCTGGATGTTTCCCAGAGAATGAGGTTTGGCTCTAGATAGTTCTCCAAAAAAACCCCAAAAGTGACAGAGGCTGAGTCACCGCAGCCCCATCTGCTGCATAAACGTAGCAGCGATGTCACAGCAATATGAGGAAGGTAAATTAGTCAGGGCTAATTAGTGCTGGTGGTATTCCATCCAGGCATGGCTTGTCTCAGTATCTAAAGCCTTTTCTCCAAACCTGGTGGAGGACAGCAGCCCTTTCACATCCCAGTCTGCATGGACAAAAATGACATTTTCTAGATACAGCTATTGACTTTTGAAAATGTAATGCGGATTCTCTATGTAGTAATGTTGTAGAAGACTACACAGAGATAAAAATTTTAAAAAAATTAGTATCTTTAGTTAGTGCTCTGTTTCATTTACAGGCTGAGCTAGTTAGGATTGTTCAGCCTAGAGAAGAGAAGGCTCTGGGGAGATCTTAGAGCCCCTTCCAGAGCCTAAAGGGGCTCCAGGAGAGCTGGAGAAGGACAAGGGATGGAGGGATAGGACAGGGAATGGCTTTGAACTGCAAGGGCGTAGGTTTAGATGAGATATTAGGCAGAAATTCTCTGATGAATAATGAAATTGGACTCTGGTACTGCATGTTCCATTCCTGCCCAGTGCTCAGAACTAGTCAGAACATGATGGTCAAAAATACCCCCTGTGTCAGACCCAGCCTGGAATTTTATGAACGGAAAGAAAACCCTTTTATTCCATCGGTGCCCTTTTGATCAGCACCTTTCCCATGTCTTTGTTACCCCAGCCATGCTCATCCCACAGCTAGGTGTGGTCAGGGGAGGATGGAGAGGGAAAGGCAGCACATCCTGGCCTGACTCAGAGCCCAAAGCAGGGCCAGTGACCTCGCAGGGAAACCATCCCTCTGCTGCCCTTCCTTCCCTCTGGAAAAGACTGACCAGGTCAGGGGCTGAGCAACAGCCCCGATCCTGTATGAGTAACCACCTGAAAATAACTGAGAATCACCTGCAGAGTCTTCCTCCACAGCCAGCCCTGCCCAAAAATCACCTTGCTGCACCTCCTCGCTGCTTTTACCATATATATACATTGGGAAAAAAATGTAAAATATATACAATTTATTTATTTATATTAGTATTTACTAATATTTATTAGTAAAAATATGTAAAATATAAAAAATTATCTACTTATATTAGTACTTACTAATATTTATTAGCAAAAATATGTAAAATTTAAAAAAACTTATTTACTTATATTAGTATTTACTAACATTTATTAGTAAAAATATGTAAAATATAAAAAAACTTATCTACTTATATTAGTACTTACTAATATTTATTAGTAAAAATATGAAAATATAAAAAACCGTATTTACTTATATTAGTACTTACTAATATTTATTAGTAAAAATATGTAAAATATAAAAAAGCTTATTGACTTATATTAGTATTTACTGATATTTATTAGTAAAAATATGTCAAATATAAAAAACTTATCTACTTATATTAGTACTTACTAATGTTTATTAGTAAAAATATGTTAAATATAAAAAACTTATCTACTTATTTTAGTACTTACTAATATTTATTAGTAAAAATATGTCAAATATAAAAAACTTATCTACTTATATTAGTACTTACTAATATTTATTAGTAAAAATATGTAAAATATAAAAAACTTATCTACTTATATTAGTACTTACTAATATTTATTAGTAAAAATATGTAAAATATAAAAAACTTATCTACTTATATTAGTACTTACTAATATTTATTGGTAAAAATATGTAAAATATATAAAATTTATTTATTTATATTAGTATTTACTAATATTTATTGGTAAAATATGTAAAATATAGAAAATTTATTTATATTAGTATTTACTAATATTTATTGGTAAATATGTAAAATATGTAAAATTTACTTATATGAGCATTTACTAATATTTATTAGCAAAATATATAAAATATATAAAATGTATTAACTTCTATTAGTATTTACTAATATTTATTAAAATATGTAAAATATAAAAAACTTACTAACTTCTATTAGTATTTACTAATATTTTTTAGTAAAAATATGTAAAATATATAAAATTTCTTTACCAACACCCCGTTTCCTTTCTGTGTAACTCCATATAATAATATCCAATACATGCTTTGCTCTTGCTGAGTTATGAAGGAAGACAATCCTTCAGTGGTCTTCTGATCTGGTATCATCCAAAGAATAATTTAGATTGTGATTTTCTTGTAGACATAATCAGAGATGAATCAAGTGCATTTTATGTAACTGTAATCTAATTCAGCTGCTTGGCTCTCAGAGGAACAATGACATTATTTCTGTTTGATTTTACCTCAGGTCCACAGTGCAGAAACCCTCAGAAGACCAATTTTGAAGGATAGACCAGTTCCCCTCTGCATCCTCAATCCTGTGTCACTGGGCTCTCTTGAAAAAACAAACAAACAAACAAACAATTGGATATTTTGATTCTGAATGAGTTTTTTTTTTACTAAATCAGTTTTTTTTACAGTTTTTTTACTGAAGGTGCCTACAACATAATAAATTATGCATAAAACACAAATTTTCGTGGTATGGTGCTGTTCAGACTTCATGTGATGCTACACAACAAAGCTCTGCTTCTTTGTTATTTTTTGCATATTTTTTAGCTTGGAACATAATAATGCAAATGTAAAGGTGGGAATTAGGCTCTGCTCACCTTCCTACCCTTCAAGCAACAGATAGATTTGTTTTACTAAGAGTTTACATTTTGTTTACAAGTCACAATTTGTGAATTTTGCACCTCATTATGCAATTAGAAAATGTTTAATTCTCAGCTTGTCTTAAACACTTCTTTTGAGTAATAATGTGAATTGATCTGAATGCTTTTACTAATGTATTAGTATAAATATGTATAAAATGGATGAAATTTATTTACTAAATGTACACTTAGGTGAAAGGAGCTCCTGCAAATGGGTTTCCATGGCCCTATCTCCCTCCTATAAGGAACAAAATGTTATGTAAAGCTGCAAAGATTTGTGTTGCACACAGAAAAACACCCATTAATCCCAGAGTTTATCCAAATGGAATAGCTGGTATTAACAAAGAAGCAGCCCACTGCTGGGAGGATATTTTATAATAATCTTTCAGCTGGTGTGTTCAGACAGGTTTGAAGGGGATTTTTGATGGGAGTTGGCTGAAGTGCTTTGGATGAGAGGAGGAATCCAAGGTTTGGCCCACGGACACTTGGGCAGCTCTGCTGGCTCCAGGCTGGGCTCACACTCACTCAGGGAGGGACATTTTTATTGCAGAGCTGTAGAGCTCCTGGGTGTGCTTCCCCTTGCGTTTGTTCATTTAGAACCACTGGTTACACTGCATTCTGCTTTTTTTTTTTTTTTTCTATTTAGAAAAAAGTATTTCCACTTTGAGAAAAGTACTATTCAGTTGGGGTGGTACTTAAAAACTCACTTTTAAAAATCAGCTTCTTAAAGTGATGGACTGAAAAATCAGCTCCACACGTTTGCAGTATGACAGGATTCGATGCCTTTCCCTTTCTAACCCTTCAGTTGTGGCACACAAATCCTCTCAGACCAAGGGCCTGCTGTGGCATGTTTCCTACAACTCAGCCCATAAATGTTCACTTTTTCATGTGCTAAACCAGAGCTTTTGCAGACAGATTTGTCGGTCATGACGTGACCATGGGCAAAAATGTTCCTTGGTACAGAGCTGGAGTAGATCCCAAAAATCCATCGGCTGCAAATGGCCCAAGAGAAGAAGAGGAATCAATCCTCAATCAGCAGAGTATGGAGCTGCACTTCCCTGCCCCTGTCCAGCTGCTTTGCCTTTCCAGCACAATTTCCTATTAAAGGAAAGGGAAAAATTTCATTTGAGATAAAAATGAAGAAATGGTTACTGAGATGAGCCATGTCAAGTTGCCCTGGAAGATCCAGGGATGTGTTTTTTCCATGATAAAACAAATCCTTGTAGCATCGCTGATGGTGGGACAGGGACAAAAAATGCTTCTGTCTCTGCTTTGGGGTGAGTTCAATAATATTTCTACAAGGAAAGGAAAACTTCTGATCTGCTGGAGCTCCAATATTCTGGATCCTGTTCCACTCGACTGCAGGAAGGGAATTTGCTTTTCCATCCTCAATTCCTCAGGTTTCCAAAAGGAAGGCTGATCATTGGAGCTGTATTTGAAAACTCAATCCACACAAATGCTCAGATAATTAAATGGTGGTAGGTGTTAGGTGATGTGGTTCATGTTGCACACAGAAACACTGATAGGATCATGAAAACAGAGACATTTTGGGGAGCATCTCAGGTTGAAACTTTTATTTCTGGCTGTTAACACTTGCAGGGAGCAGAGTTTAGCTCATAAAACAGCACCAAACCCAAGATGCAACAAAAATGTAAATGTCCAGATGCAGATTGCTATTGTCAGTGCTGTGTCTCGGGCTCATTTTGAAAGGAAACTCGAATACATGGCTGAATAAAGAATTTTGAAAGGCTCAGGGCTTGGTATTGAGCAGAGAAATGAAAATAGCCCAAGTTTGCATCTCTCTTTGTTCCACTGTAATGGAGAAAATGAGTGCTCTGAGCAGCAGCACTAACGAGGCCCATTCTCCCAAGGCTCAGGACTGAGATTTCCTTGATTTTCTGGTGGCTGATAAATGGTAATATTTCTGTTCAGCTTTTCTTTTGAGGGGGAAGAATGAGCACATAATTTTCCTGAATTACGCAGCATTTCAGCAGCTTCGGGAATCTGTGCCTCTGTCACATCCCTGAGATCAACCCTTCCTTTGAATGCTCATTATTCATCTTTAGATTCAAATCTCACTTCAGTTATGAACTGCTAACCAGGGCTCTTCCAAATCACAGCCAACTTGGGAAAAATGGGAATTCCCACTTAGGAATCTGCTTGCTTGGCCAGTTTGGGCATCACTCATTGTTGGGAATTTTCAGTGCCACAAAGTGAAACTTCATCTTAATGAATGATGCAAACAAATGTGGGCTTTACCTAATTAACAGCAATATATTTATTTTTATTTTTATTTTTATTTTTATTTTTATTTTTATTTTTATTTTTATTTTTATTTTTATTTTTATTTTTATTTTTATTTTTATTTTATCTAATCTGGAATCTAATCTGATGCCAGTTTGGGCATCACTCATTGTTGGGAATTTTCAGTGCCACAAAGTGAAACTTCATCTTAATGAATGATGAAAACAATTTTGGGCTTTACCTAATTAACAACAATATATTTCTATTTCTATTTCTATTTCTATTTCTATTTCTATTTCTATTTCTATTTCTATTTCTATTTCTATTTCTATTTCTATTTCACAAATTGAAAATAATCTCAGAGAACAAACCCATCAGTGCTGCACTGAGGCAGTTTTTTGTATAAAAAAAGCGATTTTTAGCTGTGTGGTTTAAGCCTCTCAGAGAGTTCTCGAGCTCCCCTGCTCTCCGTTCGAATTTGCCATCCGATTGTTTCGTTTTGACGAGCTGCAGGAAGCCTCACACACCACAAGATGTCTCAGCGAGGAAACACATTTGATACAAGTGGTTTTTAATAATATTTCTCAATTTTCAGGTGTTTTCCTCGGGTTTTCCTTAGTGCTTGACGGGGCTTTTCAGCAGCACACGGGGAAACCAAGCCTGCACAAATTCACCCGTTAGTGTGGGCAATAAATGGGGATTTTAAATAATCAATGATCCAGATGACTCAGTGGAAAACCTTAAGCGTTAAAAAGAAAAGGCTCAATGTAGGTGACAGCTAAGAAATTTTAAATTTTCCTGTGTAGGTTAAATGGAAGAGTTAAGTCAAACTAGAATCAATTTCCACAAAGTTTGACTTTAATATATGAAATATTTTTAAACTATTAACAGTCAGGATTAAGACTGTTTTGCTATCAGGAGACAGTTCTTTGCAGAGTATTTGCTCCAAAGTTACATTATCTTTATGGCATGATATTATTTTATCTGTGAAACTGCTGCCCTCAGCTTTGACCGTTCAGGGAGAGCCCAGGAAAGTTCCCCTGTGGGCACCGGGAGGGATTGCACACATGAAATGTTGATTTTAAAAGAGGAGCAGCCTCAGCTTTTGCACCAGAGTGCAAAGTTAATGTTGGGTTTGTTTTTTTTTTTCTTTCTGTTTCTTTGTGCATCTAAAACACTCAGTACTTTGGCCTGAGAATTTTCTCACTTTTCATTTCGCCTCCCTTTTTCATGGTATTGCTGTCGTTAATCTTCCCCCACCACCCCTCCAGATTAACTCCTTCAATTCTTCTTCTGTAATTCTTTCTTTCTTATTTTTATTTCACCTTTTCAGAGAATTCAAGCTGTGTAAATACTGATGGACACATAAGAATTGTGTGACCACCTATAGACATTTCAGGTAAATTAAACCTTTATTATTGATCCTCAACAAAGGAAAATCCATGTAAATTCAATCCAAAATTATTCCCTTTTGTTGTTAATCCTCAACAAAGAAAATCCACGTGAATTCGATCCAAAATTATTCCCTTCTATTGTTAATCCTCAAAAAAAGGAAAATCCATATGAATTCGATCCAAAATGATTCTTTTGTGCTGGGAAAGGCATCCAGGCCTGAGCCACCCCATGAGGAGCCAGAAATTAATTTATGAATTTATTAATTTATTAATTTATTAATTTATTAATTAATGAAGCTGTTTGCAGAATGCCTTCATGTTTTGTGCTACATCCAAACGATACCGGGGATTTTCACAGCAAGCTGGGACGGGCCTGTAAAAAATAAAACTTCTCCGAGTTCTTGAGGGAAGGCTGAGACACTCACATTCTTCAGTGATAAACGTGTGTGCTTTAGATAAAGTAACTGAAAACTATCGATCAAGGCACAGTTAGCCTTTAACAGCCAAGCAGAATTTCAGAGGAGATTGGCCTTTGTCTGGATCGATAAAACCCTTGCTGCTGTTCCCAGCTATAATTGCTGAAACCAAACAATGTGCATGGCTCGGGTTTCAGAGCCAGGTGGGTTATTACACTCACAAAATTACTTATTTTTGCAAGTATTTTGCCAGAATCAGGGTAATACAAAGGCCTAGAAACTTCTCATTGGCCAGGCGAATAAAAAAGGTAAAATGAAGTAAAAACAAGTCAACAAAAGGTTAAAACAAAAGTAAAAACCCAGAACAAAAAGATGATCTTTGCACCAATGAAAGCACCCTGTAAGGCTAAGAGGGAGCAGATGAATAAGTATGGGGAGAACAAGGAAATAATAAAAAATATTCATCAAAAGCCACGGCTCATAAAGCATTGTCAGGAGGTTTGCATACATCCTGGGAAAGGAGAGCGTTGAGGGAGGAGCTGGCAGAAAACAATGAAATGGGGTTGTAAATGTCTGTAAATGTCTGTAAATGTCTGTAAATGTCTGTAAATGTCTGTAAATGTCTGTAGGTCACTCCAAGCCCGAGGAGTGGCTGGGAGCAAACCCAAAAACCCCGGGGGAATCTGCTGAGGAGAGCATGGGAGCTGCGCTGCCCTTGGGCCTCGTGGGGAAGGACAGGACAGGGACAAAGCTCGGCTGGGGACACACAGGTGACAGGGCTAAGGGGAGCTCTGTCAGTCCGAGAGCCACCAACACATCAGGGATGAACATCCTGAGCTGATGCTCAGGATCAGCTCCTGAGCACACAGGAACACCGAGCACAGCTGTGGAACAGAATCCTGGAGAAACTGAGGCACAGGGAATGCTCAGTTTGCTAAAATCCCCTGCCTTCAGAATGTGTCTGGGCTCCTTACTGTCCATGAATCTCCATTTGCAAATGGTCCCTGCAGTGTGGTGTGTGCTGAGGGCCTCCACCCTCCAGAATTTACATCCCAAATTGCAGCCAGTTGGCTAATCCGGGCTGTGGGATCTGAGGAGATGGATGTCCAGAATCCAAACAGGATACTGAGCTAATTAAAGTGCAGGAAGCAGCACAGAACTCAGCATGGCCCATTTACTTGGGGAAAAAACCTGTTTAATGTGCATACAGCACTTCAAAGTGGTGCTGTCTCCTCTGCAGCACTCAGAACTTGTTTGACACGGGAAAGTCTCTCCTTTGGTGCAGTTACTTGTCCAAAATGAGATGGCACAGAGACATTTTGAGCAAGACCAGCTATCTGATACTAGAGAAGCCTGCAGTCCTTAGACACTACTTCTCCTGGATTCTAAATTATTGGCTGTTGTCTCCCAGGCAAGGCAGGAGGGAGTGCTGCTCTCCAAATTATTCTGCTGCTCCACACCTTCCCTTAAAATGGCATTTCATCCCCATTTGGCTGGACCCCTGTTCAATGAGCTCCATGAGTTATTCCTAAACTCAGAAACCTCAATGTGACTTCAAACCACAGGGATCTCATCCAGGAACGGCCAACAGGACAGGCCCCATCCCCTGGGTCTGTCAGCTTCAAATGGTGCCATCCAAACCCATCTCCCTGAGAGGGCACAGGCCTTCAGGCCCTTCTCTTTTTGTGTCCTGTTTGTTTTGTCATGTTGACTCTTCTGTCGGCACAAAGGATCAGGCACAGCAAACTCTTTAAGGAACAGGAGTAGACACTGAAGGATTTGAGCTCTTCAGTTACAGAACAG
Source organism: Agelaius phoeniceus (assembly GCF_051311805.1). Lineage (NCBI taxonomy): Eukaryota > Metazoa > Chordata > Aves > Passeriformes > Icteridae > Agelaius > Agelaius phoeniceus. Next base: position 25,452,553 of record NC_135274.1, on the reverse strand, counting down.
CTGCAGAGAGTGCCAGAAGGCAACAATTAAAAATGCAAAATAGCAGAGTGAGCTGATTAAAAAATTCCCAAATCTGGAGCAAAATAAGCAGCTGACCCAAACAAACATCTGACCCCAACTCTTCAAGGCCTTTCATCCCATGAAAAGTTTTCGACCCCCAGACTTCAGCTCCAGTGCTTCAGGGCTCTTCAGATTGTGATTTCTCACCATCTCAAAGCATCCCAAACCCTTCAAAAATCCTAAAAGTTTTTCAGTGAGTAATCTCTAAAAATTCTAAATAATAAAATAAGCCAAACCTATGTAGGAATAAATTATCCCTGTGCTGCAGGTTGGACTTTAGCACCGGCAGAATTCCTGAAACACCAAGACAATTCTGCTCATGGTGTTCAGCCAGGCAGTTCAAACTCCCCAAGAGGGATGGAGCTGGAAGCTTTGGAACCTTAGGAAGTCCCTGGGTATTAATTTCACCCCAGCACACGTGATGGGATCAGATATCCAACAATCCCCGGGCTTCCCCCGGGAGCACACAGCACGCTGGGGTGAGCCTGTGCTCAGAGCTGCGCCCCAGTTCCCTTCCCAGCACCTTCCCAAGATGTGCTGAGTGCCAGGGAAGGGTTAGGGTTAGGGTTTGGAGCAGTGCACCCCATCTCTGTCCCGTCCTGAGGGACCCCGAGTGCTCTGCTGGTCCAAGCACGATGGAAAAGCCCCGGCAGCTGCGGGAGCAGAGGAGCCCATGAAGCCCTGGCTCTGGACTGATGTGTCAATGGAACATTTATCTCCAGCTTTTTGTGCCTCAGCAGCCTTGCCCTTAAGGGGTGGTCACTTTTCTCTGCCTCACTGAGGTTTTTATTTCAACTTTCAGGCATCTAATTGCCCTGAGGACCTGCACCTCCAAGCCAGCCTGACTGAGATTTATTTTAAATCTTTAAAATGATTCCAAAAGGTTGGGGTCACCTTGGGCAGATGGAACAGGCCTGCCTTCACTTCTCTGGGAAACCAAGCTCTTCAAAAATGCAATTTTTAAATACTTGATATTCTGTGAAGGGAATGGAATTGAGTTTATTCCTTTCCTTTGAAGCATAATGTAAAACATTTCTTCAAGTTGATGTGAGTGTCATTTAGTGTAATTTGATAACCTGCAGAAGGGCCTGTGTGCCTGAGAGCTTATTCTCATTTTTAGCTGTATGAGCTGGTCTCTTTTACAACTTTATTTCTCCCTTCACAACTTGCTTCTTGGCTAATTTGAGACCCTGGTACACCCTCATTAAATCTCTCAGGAGTGTTTCTCCCTGAGGAAGTGCTGAGGCCACAGAAGTAAATTCTGCTTTATAACAGACACGTGATCAGATTAGGAGAATTCACCCTATACACATGCAAACATTTATAAATGTATCAATATGAAATATAGTATTTTTAAACATTGAATTTTTTTGCCTTGGAAAACCAACATTAATGCCTTTTAAAGATCTTTTTAGGGGCAGAAGATGCTATTTTCTATTGAGCCCGAATCACCAGAGCAGGCAATGAGAAATCCAGACACTTGCTCTGCTTTTAGCAAGTCTCAGCATGACTCAGGATTTAGCCCCTGGTAATTAATTAGTCTCAGTATTAATAACAGCCACTATTGGGAAACTTCCCTTTGTTTACTATTTCAGCAAACCCACCTGATGTTTTTTGTCTTTGAATAACCCATGCATGAGACAACAGGGTATGTCTGGGTGATTTTATTGCTGCTTCACCCTTTTATAACTTGACATTCCTGTCTGTTTATTAGTAAGAATGAACTGCAAACTTCCTACTTCCCACCTACTTCCTTGGTGTAATCCTGAAACCAAAAAAAGGAGAGCACAAGGGACCCCTGGCACGGCTTTTCCAGCGGCCAGGACTGGGAAATGCCCACAAACCCCAGGGGATTCAGCTCTTCCCGGGCTGGTGTCCTGTGGGGAGGGCAGAGCAGCAGTGCAGGAACAAGGGGAGCAGCACCTCTGGGACAATGGGAGCTCACGGCTGCACCCTGGGGACAGCCCTGGAGCCAGGCTCTGCCCGTCCTGCTCTGTCCTGCTCGTCACCACCTCCCTGCAGGAATTGTTACCAGAGTGCAGAAACAGCCAAATCCTCTTGTACATAACTACAGCTGCAGCTCTCACCCCACTCTATTTTCAAACAAGAAACACATCTATTCCATTTATTACAAAACAGCATTTGATCACTGCTGACCAAATGACTTGAAAAAAATTGAATCTTCATTTGACTTAAGCCACTGAAACACTGCTCACCTATTTTATTTCCATGTGCTCGACTGCCCCTTTCTCACCATTCAACTTGAATAACTCCAAGTAAATAAAAAAATAATAATAAAATGCTACAGAGTCCTATCTCAGGTATGAGATATCCCATCAGGTACGTCAAGTATCTCCAGGTATAACAGTAAAATTTAATATTATCAAGGTCCCTTATAAATATTTATGTATAAAAGTTCTTCAGAATCCTGTACTTCCAGATTTAATCTGTCCAATGAAGTATGTCAAGAGTCACCAGAAGTGGATGGTAGAAATCCTTAAAAGGAGTTGAGTTCCTTCAGGGTGATGAAAGTCTCCTTTGACTTCTTGTACTGCCTGGCAAAGGTGGCCACCCTCTGGAGAGCCTCCGCCAGCCCCTCTCCCGTGATGGCACAGCAGGGCTGCACGTACCAGTTCCTGTCACTGCAGTACTTCTTTATCTTGAGCTTCCTGGTGATCTCCTCCGCGTTCAGGGCTCCAGGCAAATCCTGCTTGTTGGCCAGCACCACCACCGGGACGTTTTTGATGGATTCGTTCTTTAAAATGAGCTCCAGTTCCCTCCTGGACTCCTCCAGGCGCCGCTTGTCAGAGCTGTCCACCACATACAGCAGCCCGCCGGCGTCTTCCAGGAAATTGCTCCAGAGCTCTCTCATTTTCTTCTGTCCCCCAACATCCCAAAACGTCAGTGTGAAATCCTTCCCCGCTTCAATCATATCCACATTGAAGCCGATCGTCGGCACTGTTATAAAAGCATCTTTGTACCTGAGCTTGTAGAGCAGCGTGGATTTGCCCGCCGAGTCCAGCCCCAGCATGGGGATGCTGGCCCCCTTCCTTGAGGCCTTGGCGTTCTGCAGGCCCATTTATCCAGGGGATAAATTCTCTACTCCAGGGATATTCCCCCTCTTCCCTGGGGCCAGTTTGTGTCGCTGCCTGTCCCCCTGCTGAGGTGAGGCACAAGCAGAGAGGAGAAGAGGCAGCTGTGAGCTCTGGAGCAGCCGGAGCTCTGCACGAACACACGCGGCTTTTATCGGGGCGATAAGGAGCCACGAGGCTTCGGAAGCGCAGAGCTCCGTGCCAAGCCCGTGGGTGGGACTGGGATGAGTAACCCCGGCCCCACTGGCACGGGCACAAAGGTTACAGGCTGCCAGCTGGTTTGAACAGCCGTGTCCCAGCACCTGCAGCCTGATCCATGCATTCCCTGAGCATGGCCAGGTCCTGGCTCTGACAGAATCCCCCTGAGCATCCACAGCCAGCTGGGAGAAAAATGAGATTGATGCCTTAAGCTTTAGCTTTTATAGTCTGATATTTTATATTCAGATTCTGTGCTGGTTTAGTGCGTAGTTCTGAGCTTCATGTTAAGTGTTGGTAAGCTCTCTTCACAGACTAGGTGGGCAAAACAATTCCTGCTCCAGCTGGGCACCAAGGACAAATGATCCAAATCTCAGCCCCAAGAGCACAAACCCCGTGGGCTGGAGAGAGAAAAACAAGCAGGGTGGGACTGCAGGGGCTAAAGCTGGGATGGGACAATGAACTGCAAGGTGCAAATGGAGCAGAACTGATCCAAGGCAGAGAGCCCAGGAGCGCTGGTGCATTTTGGGGCCATTTTGGTTCATCTTGGGTGCAGCCCTGGCTGGGCTCTGGTGCTGCCCAAGGTGGATCCATGGAGGAGATGCTTGGAATGAATCCCTGCTTTATTCTGGAGCTCTGCCCAGCCTCTGCTCCTGCACAAGGCATCTAGATATGAACACAAGCAGTGAGGAGGGGAGATTTATGATTTAAGATTTGTCCATACTCAGCAAGCCACAAAATGAGCTGGTAGCTGATTTATCAGTGCATTCATCTCCCACAAACTGATCTTAGGTGGTCTGAAATGTGAGTTCCAGCCCATGGACTCAATCAAACACTAAAAGAACTCCACTAAAGCTGGGCTCTGCCCTAAGCAGCTGCCTCAGTGACTCCTCCTGCCAGGGCTGTAAACTCAGGGAGTTTGTTTGTGTTGTTGGTGAATCAGTTCAACTGCACCCCGCAAGGTGGAGCCTAAATCCAGTGCTTGTGGTCTGGTCATCACTGAGATCCTGCTGCCTCACACTAAAAATTCCTGTTACCTTCATTTTGCTCTATTCTGTGGTTGCCCAATGAAGATTTCCTTCAGGAAAGGGTCAAGAAGCGAGGAGATAACCAAGTCTTGATCATTTCTTTGGCCACCATTCCAAGTAGCAGAATAAAGCAAGGGGAGATAGAAAATTTAGTCAGCTATTAATGAGTTCCTATTGACTGTTCATTTTCCTGATAGTGGATGCACATTGGGCTGCTCTGACACATCCTGAGTACTGCAGGAGTTGCCCTTACACCCAGCAAACCATTCCTCTTTGCTTCAGAGAGTCCAGAATCAGCAAAAAGATGTAAAGGTCTTGTACCAAGCTGCTGACTGATAGAGCAATCATTTTGATAATTACCACATTGGTTGCGTAAAATCCACCTCAGCCCTGACAGACAAGTTGTAATCTGGTTTCTCTTGAGGCTAAAAGGGTTAGACCAGGACTAATTGGGGGCAAAGAGAGATGACAGTGGCACACTCCCTGCTGCACGTTTTTCATGGTTAATAACACGGCTGGGTGATGTGTTGGGGTTTTCAGGAGCAGGTCAGGATGTATTAAACCAGGGAAGAAAGTGCTTGCATTTCTTTACCAATGAATGGACACGAATGAATTGAAAGATGGGGAGGCAGCAAACTGCAGAACACAGGCTTAACAAATGGTCAAATGGACCAGAATTCCCTGATGGGATTCCAATAAAATGGGGATATCTTGAGCAAGGCAGGGATGGATGCTCTGTCCCCAGAGAGCACTCACAGTTCCCCGCTCTGCGTGCTCCACCTGCGTGGGGTGTTTATGATAACAGCTGTTGTTTCCTCCATCAGCTGTCACTTCAAAGCGGGGATCCAGCAGACTCTGACTGTTTACGAGGTAATTCCTGTGGGGCTCTGCGGGTTTCTGACCGCGCCAGAGCCGCTCCCGGGAGGATTCCCCGCGCTGGTGCCGAGGTGGGGCCGCAGGACAGAGCCCTCCTGCTGCCGGTGCGACCCCGGGAGCCGGAGCGGACCGGACCGAACCCCCTCCACCCTCGCTTTGTCCAAGGCTGGCTTTGCTCTGCCGGCCTGCGACCTGTTGTTGTTAATCGCGGAACAAACGAACGCTCAGTAGCGGCTGCAGCACCGGGATGTCCCGATCCAACATCGCAAACCTCCCCGTGGATAGGGACTCTCGGGGGACATTGCGCTGTTACCCCCGGGGTACTCTGGTCCAGTGGTCAATTGTACCGCGTCTCTTACCCGATCCGGTTACCTCCTCTGTGCCGAACTCCCGGTCCCCCTGCAGAACCAGAGCCATAAACGGGGACAGCTGACTGAGCACTGACTAATCCGAGCTCCAACTCTGCCCTGTAACCCTTTCGTGAACCGAGCAGCAGAACGCAAACCCATCTTGTCCGGGCAGGCTCGATGGAGTGACGAGGGTGATGGATGCACGAATCGGGCGGCGAATCCTCACGGCCGGGGCACCGAGGGGAGGCGGCTCGGCTGCCCGTGCCCGGCCCCGGCTGCCGGAGGGACGCGGGGAGCCGGGGCCGGGGAGGGCGGAGGAGCGGGCGCCGCTCGGGGAGGCGGAAGGGGAGGCGGCTCCTTCCCGCTGCGGCCGCCGCGCCCGGCCCGGAGCGCCCCGAGCGGGACACGGTAACGGGGATGGGGATGGGATGGGGTGGGATGGGATGGGATGGGGTGGGATGGGGTGGGATGGGGTGGGATGGGATGGGATGGGATGGGATGGGATGGGATGGGGTGGGATGGAATGGGGATGGAATGGGATGGGGATGGAGAGCGGCTTCGCGGCGCTCGGGCAGCCCAGGGTGGGGTGCGATGCGTGCGGGGGAAGCGCGCACAGCCCCGAGCGGCGCGGCGCTGCCGGCTGGGATGCAGAAGCCCAGAAAAAGGCCAGAAAAAGGCCAGAAAAAGGCTGGAAGGGGTGTCTGGGCTCGGCAGAGGGCGGCACAGCCCCGCTGCCGTCCCCTCCTGCCCGGCACCACCTCCCCGCGCTCCCCGCGCTCCGGCCGAGGTGACTGCGAGCGAGTGACAGCCAGGCACTGGTAAAGGTCTTGTAAAGGTGTTTTTTTTTTATTTTTTTAAGTTGAAGTTTTGTTATATTAGAGCATCGCGGCCCGGGCTCTTGCAAAACTGCCTCTAGTTTCGATTGGTTTTAAGTTCACGTATAATCGGTGGCTGGTTTGGGCTGGAAGGACTTTAAACTTAATCTTGCTCATCTCCTGCCGTGTGCGGGGACACGTGTCCCATAGTCCAGGCTGCGCCCAAGCCGGCCCTAAAGCCAGCTTTAAATAATATATTTCCAAATTATTTCTGCTGGTAGCCTTAAAAAGGAATTATTTTCCCATACACCTCTTATTGTGGTATTTTAAAATAATCATATTGGACTATTGGTTATTATAATTAGTAATCTTTAATGAATATGAGAATTTCCCACCTTTTTCATGCCCAAGCACGTCCACATTACACAATCCCCTGCCTAGGTGGAGATGGATCTAAATCCCTGTAGAGGAGCGTTCTGAGCCTTGTGTTGCCTCACATTTATCTCAAAAGTCACCAGTTTTATCTTTTGGCGCAATCTCAGCTTGGAAGAAAATGAAAGCAATGCCCTGGAAGGAGCTGTCATCCACAGCTGGAAGGGAACGAGTGCCAGCACAAAGTCTGGAGGTGGAGGAGGAGCTGGAAGGGCAGAACCTGCACCGTGACTGAGCAGGAGTGCTCGGAGCTTGCTGACTCAACTGCCTCACTGTGCTTCAAGCGCTCCAAAGAGGAGAAGGTGGGGATTTATTTCCCTGTGTGGCTGGTGTTTCCTGAAGGACCTGAACTGATGTTTATTTTCACAGATTTTTCCTTATGTAGCAGGTCAGGATTTGTCTCCAATTTTGTTGTTTAGAGTGTCACGAAACCAGGCTTTTTCTTCCTTTAAAAATCAAACTATAATATTTTTTCCATTAGGCGGACAGGAACTGATCAAATGGATCAGTTTGCACTGATAAGCTTTAAAGTTGATAATCAAAATAAATGTTATTGATCTAAAATCAAATAATACTGATACATAACCTAGGTTATTTTCTTCCAGTATGTGTTCTCCTATTCTCCACTGAAATTCAGGTTGGTGCATAAAAAGAGAAGATTCCTATTAGTTAATTACTGATTTTGAGAGGAATCAGTCTGAAATTCTTCTATTTAAATACTTTATATAAAATTGCTTTAATCTGTTTTAAGGCCATTGTTGGTGAAATGTTCTCCAAATGCTTCCTTTAAAGGATGATTAATTTAAATCAGATCCTACACAGAAACACGAGGCAGGTGGGCTCTGGAAAATCAAATTCCCCTGGACTCCACAGTGCTGTTCTGGAGGTTGGATTTATTTGTCAAATCGAAAACATTTATGAGCCCTGTGGTTATATTTTTGAAGATAAAGGGTAATTAACTGTGCTGTGAAACCAAACCTTCTGTCATCCTGACTGTGTCTTTGTGTGTGCTTGTGCAGGATAAATATTATCACTGCAAACATCAGAAACCATTTGGAATTCCCACAGTTAGGCACTGGGGTTATTTTGGCTTAAAGGTGTCTAAAATAGATGATAGAGCACGTGTAGTTTTAAGGAAATAAAACTACATGTGGGTACAGGCCCGGGGGTTTGGTTTTAAACTGAATTTTGTGAAGATTTATCCATTGGAATCTCTAATCCTGACATTGGAGCAGCAGCTTCAGCACGGATTCCACAGGGGTTTGGAAGGACCTGCTGTTGGATTTGTGTGCCTCAAAACCAAAAATCACCTGGCTAATGGTAAAAACAGTCATGATTTTAGTCAAAACCAGCTTGAGTATGTCGCTTGATTTAAGGAAGGTGATTTTTACCTTCTCCCCTCCCTCTCAGCAGCAGCAGCTGCTCAGGCCTTGAATGAAAGTGAAGCACTTGCTCCCAGTTCTGCTTTCCTGCCCACGTGCTGAGGCTCATGCAGATCACGCAGATTTCCTGCCTCTAACAGAAAAACCAAAACTCTGAGGCTCTGAGCATCCGCTTCCTGAGAGTTTGCTGGGTTTTGTGCATGAACAGAAAAACCAAAACTCTGAGGCTCTGAGCATCCGCTTCCTGAGAGTTTGCTGGGTTTTGTGCACGGTCCCGTGTCCTTGAGGTGGAGTCGAGTCAGAGGCACCTGGAGATCCCTGGATTCTTGGAGCAGGACCCTGCCTGGAGATCAGGTCTGTGCAGGGGGGGTCTGCAGGGTGGAAGCCACGAGCTTTGCTTTTTGTGCAAGCCCTGCTCAGCAAACCCTGCTGGGCTGGGGCTCTGTGCCCTACACTCAGCAAACCCTGCTGGGCAGGGGCTCTGTGCCCTACGCTCAGCAAACCCTGCTGGGCAGGGGCTCTGTGCCCTACACTCAGCAAACCCTGCTGGGCAGGGGCTCTGTGCCCTACACTCAGCAAACCCTGCTGGGCAGGGGCTCTGTGCCCTACACTCAGCAAACCCTGCTGGGCTGGGGCTCTGTGCCCTACACTCAGCAAACCCTGCTGGGCAGGGGCTCTGTGCCCTACACTCAGCAAACCCTGCTGGGCTGGGGCTCTGTGCCCTACACTCAGCAAACCCTGCTGGGCAGGGGCTCTGTGCCCTACACTCAGCAAACCCTGCTGGGCTGGGGCTCTGTGCCCTACACTCAGCAAACCCTGCTGGGCTGGGGCTCTGTGCCCTACACTCAGCAAACCCTGCTGGGCAGGGGCTCTGTGCCCTGCATAGCAAACCCTGCTGGGCAGGGGCTCTGTGTCCTACACTCAGCAAACCCTGCTGGGCTGGGGCTCCGTGCCCTACACTCAGCAAACCCTGCTGGGCAGGGGCTCTGTGCCCTGCTTAGCAAACCCTGCTGGGCAGGGGCTCTGTGTCCTACACTCAGCAAACCCTGCTGGGCAGGGACTCTGTGCCCTACACTCAGCAAACCCTGCTGGGCAGGGGCTCCATGCCCTACACTCAGCAAACCCTGCTGGGCTGGGGCTCCGTGCCATCCCTGGGATCAGGACAGCTGGATCAGGAATGCTTGCCTTAGCTGGTACCACAGTACAGTGCAGCTGGTGCTTCAGCCAACACAAGGAAAAGGGAATATTTGACTAACAGCACTCTGAATGCCACTTTCCCCTTTCTCCTTCAGTGAGGAAGATGCTCCAGGACTCACGGAACAGATCCTGAGCGGCACCAGCAGATCCCGACCATGATCCCGGTCCTGATCAACGCCTTGTGCATGAGACCTTTGAAATGGATTTTCGTGTGTCTGGTGGTGTTTTCCACGATAACCGTGTGGTACATAATGTCCTCCCCCAGGGCTGCCCTGGAGACTGTGAACCCTCTGTACTTCTACGAGTACGAGCCCGTGCACCGGCAGCCGCGCCCGTTCACGCTGCGCCCGCGCCCCACCTGCACCGACCTCCGCCCCTTCCTGGTCATCCTGGTGGCTTCCAGCCCCGGGGACCTGAAAGCCAGGCAGGCCATCAGGATCACGTGGGGCTCCCGGGACTCCTGGTGGGGCCAGCGCATCCTGACGCTGTTCCTGCTGGGGCAGGACACGCAGAGGGAGGACAGGGTGGCGGCGCTGGCGGTGGAGGACGAGAGCATCCTCTACGGGGACATCATCCGCCAGGACTTCGTGGACACGTATGACAACCTCACCCTGAAGACCATCATGGCCTTCCAGTGGTTCTCTGAGTTCTGTTCCAGCGCCAGGTTCTTCATGAAGACCGACGCCGATGTCTTCATCAACACTCCCAACCTGGTGCAGCTCCTGCTGCAGCTGAACTCCTCAGAGAACGTTTTCACCGGGTACCCCCTCATCGATAACTTCGCCTACCGAGGCGCTGACAGGAAAAGGTTCATCTCCTACCAGGAATATCCCTTCAGGCTCTATCCTCCCTACTGCAGCGGCCTGGGATACATCCTGGATGGAAAACTGGCCCTGAGGACTTACGAGCTGATGAGCCACGTCAGACCTCTGAAATTTGAGGATGTTTATGTGGGGATTTGCTTAAATATACTCAAAGTCAACATCACTCTTCCACAAGATGCAGAACAATTCTTTCTCTATAAAATCGACTTTGATATCTGTAAGTACAGACGTTTGATTGCAGTTCATGGCCTTACATCAAGTGAACTGATCCAGTTTTGGCAGGATTTGTCAGCCAACACTTCAAAACCTTGCCTTTGATTGTGGATTTCTTTAGAATCTTCCATTGGCTGTGAGAGTGGCCTCTAGAATGACTCTGACTGCTGGGGCAGTGTTTCTCTAGGGCATTCCAGTGCTTTTCAACAAAACCAGGGATTCACAAAGCACTTTTCCAGGTGTGTATCCCACAGCCAGAGGGTGCCTTGGAATGCTCTGTCCCATCTGCCTCTGCTGCCTTTCCATGTCCTCGGAGCAGCCCTGGGATTTCCCACTGAATCTTCTGGAATGTACAAAATGCTATCGAGGAAAGATGTTCCTGCCAAGAAAGCAGCTTGGAGGATGCTTCCTGAATTCCTGCCTGGATTGGTTTTATTGCTTTATTGCCACTCTCCTTTATTTGTTCTCTGCCTAGCCCAAACCAACCCCACCTTGTTTGCTGTGTAAACCTCCTGAGACTGCCACACCTTGTTATTACAATTTCTCATCTCCACGAGGTTTCCAGGAGTGTTCCCAGCCTGGGGATCCTGTGGGATCTGCAGGAGCTGGTGAGAAATGCTGGAGATGTGATGCACTTTGTGTGTGCATATTAAATGGAGAGACTTTGGTGTCTCTGCTGGTGCTCCCAGACCAGGGGGATGGAGTGGAGCTCACGATCAACATGGACATCCCAAAAACACTGGGATCATCAATCCCCCCACCCCTGTGTGTGTGTGTGTGTGTGCTGCATCCCAGGACTTTTGGAACCCTGTGGAGAAGATGAAAAACCATTTTTGTTGTGCCTGTTTCTTCATGAATTTTTTTTATGCCTAGATGAATCATTTGGTTCCAGTCTGAAAACGCAAAAAAGAAGAAATCCGCCCGTTGCTACTTTAAAGAAGACCAACTCCTCCCTGTGTGTAAAGACCATTTTTTAATCACTTTATTCATATCAGCAAGGCCCAGTTCTCAGTAGTTTACACTTCTAATGGACAACGATACAGAATTTGCAGTTGCATGAACAGAATTGACCTGGACACATCCACTACACGGGGGAGGGACTGCGGAGACGCCCTGGCCACGCTGCCAGGGCTTCCCCTCGGGCTGGCAGCACCCACAGCCCTGGCAGCACCCACAGCCCTGCAGGGCCCAGGGCAGCACCCACAGCCCTGCAGGGCCCAGGGCAGCACCCACAGCCCTGCAGAGATCAGGGCAGCACCCACAGCCCAGGGCAGCACCCACAGCCCTGCAGAGCTCAGGGCAGCACCCACAGCCCAGGGCAGCACCCACAGCCCTGCAGGGCTCAGGGCAGCACCCACAGCCCTGGCAGCAGCCACAGCCCTGCACAGCCCTGGCAGCACCCACAGCCCTGGCAGAGCTGCCCACAGCCCTGGCAGAGCCCAGGGGTCACCAGTGGCCCCAGCATCTTGGGGACACTGCTGGCTTTGGCTCTGCTCCACAGCTGCACCTGGGGCTGGGGTGGAATTTCTTGTGGTTTTTTGTTTTTGGGATGAAAAAGTCTTGGGGACAACACTCCTCCAGACAAGGATTTCAGTGTTCTGATGGGGAAAAAGGTCAAAGCTTTTAAAAAATAAAGGGTATTATTATTATTAATTTTTTTTTTTTTGGGAAAATACAGTATTGCATAACTGAGGGAATGATGCTTTTATTCCAGGTGAAATTCCAGCTGTGCTGCGGGTTTGGGAGCTGGGATTTGATTGTTCTCTGAGCAGGTACTGGGAGAACTGCCTTGTTCTGTGATTGTTTGCACATCTCAAACCCCACACCCCTCCGTGCTTCTCTGAGCCTGCCGTGTGAAATGCTTGGAAATAAATTATTTACCACAAGAACACTGATACTACAGCACAGCTTGTATTGCTTTTTCCAAAATAAAAACGTAACCGTGACTCTGCTGCCTTCAGAAAATGGATAAAGCAGAGAGTGCTCGTGGTGGGGGAGGAATGAGAGTCCTGGGGAGGTGGGGATGGCCAGAAATTCTCCTGTCACCTGCAGGAACTCGGGGTTTGTGTGCCCCAAATGCTGACGCTGCTCACAGGTTCCAAGGTTTGTACACAGTGATCTCTTTGTGCCACCTGAAGTTAATTGTCATTTACAGTGCCAGCAGCATTGGAAAAACATCCATCCTGCTCCTGGTTTTCTTAAAAAAAAAACTCAATTCCAAGTGTGGCTTGTATTTGATTCTGACTTTATTATTGCTTAAAAGGCTGTAAAATTCCTAACTGAGCTCCTGTTTCTGCTCAAAGCCATTTTAGGGAAGTTTTTAGTGTGAGCAGCCTGGCAAAAGGTCAAAAACCTTAAAAGTATGAAATAATCTGGGCATTGAAGTAGGGAGGGGCCAAATTTTATTGCATCTGCCTGGAATATTGTACTAAAAACAAAGTGTAAAACACAGGTTAAAGGTTTCTCAAATCCCAAATAAGTTTGTTTTTTTTTTTCCTCATGCAGCTGTATGAAATCAGAGTTCAAATATTTGTGATTTTGATGGGAAAACTGTGGGGTTTCCTGACCTGAAAAGCCTAATAATAATAATAATAATAATAATAATAATAATAATAATAATTGATTGGGCAAAGGTGTTTGGAAGTTGCTGCTGGGTGGGGAGCAGAAGTGGGTTCCAAGGTGAAATTCCCAGTCTGGGTGTTATTTCGGAGGAGTTGAATGCTGCAATGCTTTGTGGGCACCCTGGCACAAGGAAATTCCCATAAATCAGACAGGAGATTCCCTGTGCTCAGTGTAACAGGATGTTTGGGGCATTTCCCTACATTCTGCCTCCCATTTCTGGATGTTTGGTGTCAGAGAGGCTCCTGTGCCCATGGGTGCAACTCAGGCTTCCAAAAAATGCAGGATTGGCCATGAAATACGCTTGGGAAAAAGAACCAAAGTGCTTTAGTTCCCTATTGCTGAGATAATTCCCAGAATCCCAGACTGGCTTGGGACCTTAAACCCCCCCCCAATTCCATCTCCCTCAGGGCTGGGCAGAGCAGGCACAGGAGCTGCCCAAATCCATGGAATGAATCCATCGTTTTCCCCTCAGGAATTGCCCTCCAGCCTCTGCTTGTGGTTCTGGCAGCTGCACCCACCAGGTTTTGCTTCCCAGAGCACCCAGATCATCCTCCAGAGCTGATCCCTGGAATTCTGAGCTCCCTCAGGAAAATCCAGATTTATCCACTGGCTCCCCTAAGCCTTTTCCAGTCAGCACTGGAAAAATAAAAAGTAACAAAGCTTCAGCTCATTATTAATTGTCTGTACAGATCTTTTTTCTCTGGGAGTTTCAGAAAGGCCATTTATGAATATGTTGGGCACAAGGGGCTGCAGCTCTGGGCTCTGCAGTGGCCAAATTCCAGCAGAACATTCTCACCTGGAATTTTGTTCAGAGGCCTAAAATCCTGCTTTGGGGCATGAAAGGCTGCTGAGGTGTTTTTTCTGTGATAGAATCACTGACTAAATGCTTCTCTGTGTAAAACAAGTATCAGCTACATCAGCAATAAATCCATATTATTTAAAGCAGGACTCTCCTATATCCTGAGACACAAAATTCCCTTTATTTTTTTTTTTTTGAGGCTGTGGCATTGGTGTTTCTGCAGCCAAGCTGATGCAGTGCTTTAATCCTGACTCCTGGACTCTAAAATCTTCACACTATTTTTAATTTCACCTCTGGGAATGGTTTAACCCTGCAATGGTTTAGCAGCAGCAGTGGGAGCTGGAACCCTTTATCCCAGGGGCTGCTGTGGGGTTGGTGGGAATGTCTCAGGCCAGCAGAAGGAGCCACGGTGCCACACGCTGGGGACAGGCTGGGACAGCACAGGAATGACCCCAGGGATGGATGAGCTCCAGAGCAATCCCTGTGCTGCAGGCTGAGGGAATCAGCAGAGCATCCCAGGGGAGGCACTGGGACAGCCCTGGGAACAGCCCGGCTTGGGAACAGCCCAGTTTGGGAACAGCCCAGCTTGGGAACAGCCCAGCTCCAGAGTGCTGGGAGCTGGAATGGCCCTGGGAACAGCCCAGTTCCTGAGCACTGGGACGTGCCTGGGGAACAGCTCAAATTCCCAAGCACTGGGAGCTGGGACATCCCTGGGACCAGATGAATTTGGGAACAGCCCAGTTTGGGAAAAGCCCAATTTGGGAACAGCCCAACTCCAGAGTGCTGGGAGCTGGAATGTCCAGTTTGGGAACAGCCCAATTCCCCAGAGCTGGGAGCTGGGACACCCCTGGGAACAGCCCAGTTTGGGAACAGCCCAGTTTGGGAACAGCCCACATGCCAAGCACTGGGATGTCCCTGGGAACAGCCCAATTCCCAAGCACTGGGAGCTGGGATATCCCTGGGAATACCCCAGTTTGGGAACAGCCCAATTTGGGAACAGCCCCATTCCCCAGCACTGGCTCAGCCTCGTGGCTCAAGGTCCCTTGGTCACCTTGGGTCACCTGCAGGTGCTCCCTGGCAGCCTCTCCCTGTGCCCTGAGGCTCAGCTGTCCCCGGGGGATTGGGCAGCAGGAGCTGCCAGCTCTGCCCCAGGGGATGGAGCCCCCAGACCCGGCTGTGCCCCAGGGGATGGAGCCCCCAGACCCGGCTGGGCCCCAGGGGATGGAGCCCCCAAACCCGGCTGGGCGGGCAGCAGGAGCTCCCGGCTGTGCCCCAGGGGATGGAGCCCCCAGACCCGGCTGTGCCCCAGGGGATGGAGCCCCCAGACCCGGCTGTGCCCCAGGGGATGGAGCCCCCAGACCCGGCTGGGCCCCAGGGGATGGAGCCCCCAGACCCGGCTGGGCCCCAGGGGATGGAGCCCCCAGACCCGGCTGTGCCCCAGGGGATGGAGCCCCCAGACCCGGCTGGGCGGGCAGCAGGAGCTCCCGGCTGTGCCCCAGGGGATGGAGCCCCCAGACCCGGCTGGGCCCCAGGGGATGGAGCCCCCAGACCCGGCTGGGCGGGCAGCAGCAGCTCCCAGAGGCAGCTCCCTGTGGTCGGGAGGGCAGCAGCAGGAGCGCTGGAGCCCCGCTGCCACAGCCTGAGAGAATTCCTGGCCACAGCACCTGCCCAGGTGGAGGATGGAGTGTTAAGGCAGTGGGAGAGCCCTGCATCAGCGATTATGTACAAGGAGTTCATCCTGCCAGCCTCCAGCTGTGTCACGACAGAGTTTGGCACAAATCAGCACCACTGGAAAGCTGGAAACGCCTCCCTTTGCAGGGAAAGCTTCCAAAGCTTCCAGCTGGGAGCACAGGTAGGCACTGCACGTGGGTGTGGGACACCACACAAAGCCTCTCACCTCCATCAGTCCTTCCTCTTCAAACCCAAAGCAGCTGAAGCTCCATTTTCAAAGCAACCAAAGCAAAAATCCCCGGGCTGAGCAGAGATTTTTGGCATGGATGGCTCCGGCCAGGACAGCCCTGCCAGGGAGGGGGGAGGAAGCTGCAGCCACTTGGAGCTTGGCACAGGGCTGGCTGAGGGACAGGGAATGATCCTGGAAGGATCCTGGAACGATCCTGGAAGGATCCAGCAAACCTGCAAACCCCTCCTGCCCTGCTGGGCTTGCCTGAATCCCCTTGTGGAGTGTCTCCCTGCCCTGCCCTGCCCCTGCTGCCATCCCTGCCAGCTCCTGTTCCTGTGCTCAGAGCCCATGGATCCCTCAGGAATGCCCCAGGAGCTGCCACCCCCGCTGGATCTGTGCTGTTCCTCTGGGCATGGCCACCACTGCAGCTCCTGCACTGCCTGGCATGGCTCAAACACCCCTGTCCTTCAGAGCTGCTGGAATTCCTCCTTGCCCAGGAGCTGTGCCCTCCACAGGGAAGGCACAAGGGGACAGGGATGGGGACAGGGAAGGCACAAGGGGACACTGAAGGGGACAGGGAAGGAGAACAGGGAAGGCACAAGGGGAACAGGGAAGGAGAAAGGGGATAGGGAAGGGGAACAGGGAAGGCACAAGGAGACAGGGAAGGGGAAAGGGAAGGCACAAGGGGAATGCTGAAAGGGACAGGGAAGGCACAAGGGGACAGGGATGGGGACAGGGGAGGCACAAGGGGACACTGAAGGGGACAGGGAAGGCACAAGGGGACACTGAAGGGGACAGGGAAGGCAAACTCCACACCCTGAGCTCTGCCTGCAGCTGCTCCCCCAGTGCCATTCCAGCCCAGATCCAGCATTCCCATGGAATCCTCCCCACCCAGGGGCTGCACTTGCCAGCGCTCTGCCCTCACTGCCCTCAGTGCACACTGCAACCCCTGAGGCAAATATCAGCAATTCCTGCTCAGCTGCACCAAGGATGGGGAAGGGCAGGGAAAGGAGCAGGGCAGGCTCCTGCCTGCCTGCCTGCTGGACACTGCTCAGGGGCTCTTCCTGGAGCTCAGCATCAGCACAGGGCTCCAGGCACACTTTGGAAATACCACCAATTAAGGGCTGAGACAAATTAAAGGAGGGAAGTTTGTTGGGGGAGAGGTGAGCTAGGGATGAAACAAGACAAAGATGGGGATTCCTTCTCGAGCAGAAGTTTGTGCTCTTTGATTTTTTGCCTTGAGAGACCCCGACCTCCTCAGCCCCTCCCCAGACCCCTGCAGGTGAGCAGGGGGGCACAGCTGGGAATTGAGGAATGTTGGACTTTCCCAAGGAACAGGCAAGGGCAGGGAATCCATCCCATCCCTGACCCAGCTCCACACCAAACACAGGCAGCCTCCATCACCCTGAAGACTTGAGCAGATTGTCCAGGACCACGTTCTGGGGAGATCCCAAGGAGTTCTGTAAGGCAGGATAAGGATAAAGGAGCCATCCAAAATCCTGCCTGCCCTGTCCCTCTGCCATGACACAGCTGGCACCAGAAGTGCAGCAAACCCAAACCGTCCTCACTCCAACTTACAGCACTCACAGACCCCAAAATACAATTAAATACTGAAAGTTAGATCTAAACATACTTTTAAAATCTAGATTTAACACAACCTTTCATCTCTACAGTGCATTGATGCTGCCTGGCATTTGCATGTCATCCCAAAAGCCTGTCCAGAGGGGTCTGCCCTGGGATTAACACCACAAATCCATTGCAGAGGTACAGGGAAGTCTCTCACAGGCTTGGCTTCCAGCTAGGTAGCTCTGAGGAACGCCCTGCTTGGGTGAGGCTCCCAACAGTCACCAGTGAAATCCATTTTCTCTCACATCTCCTTCCAAGTCCATGCCACAGCAGTAAGGTCGGGGTGATCTCGGTGAGGGACAGACATTCTGCTCCCACCCAGGCGCTTCAGAGCTCCCAGGGCTTTGCTGGAGTTCACCATGAGTTGGTTTGGATACAATATGGCCTAGAAGAACTGTCCTAGAGTAATGCACAGCCTGAATAAACGTGGTAACTCAGGAGCTCTACCTACTCACATGCTTGGCAGGGGTTCATTGTGGGGGGAGGTTGAACAAAGCAGAGCCAGCAGTGGCAGCAGGCTCAGGGCTGGCTCCTCTTCCTCCTTCACATCACAAACCCTTCTCCACCCACCCCTACCACTGCAGGGTGCAGAGATGAGGAACACGAGAGCAGCTCCTGAGCAGTGACACCCAGGAGGGAGAAGCAGCAGCACTGCCCTGCCCCTGCCCTGCCCCACGCGAGGGGAGGAATCAAACCCAAACCTACACAGGATTCCTAAAGAAAAGTGAGAAATGGGAGGTTCCAGTCGCTTCCTAGGGAGCAGCGAGGGCACGGGGCAGGGACAGGGGACAAACTGGATTCTTGTGGTCGCTCAGCATGGATTTATTTGTTGTATTGCTCCTTTTGTCAAGCCACGAGCAGGGCCCAGAGGGATCCGCGGCTGCGGGAGAGCCCGCACGGCGTTCCTGGAGCTGCCCAGCACACACAAACTGTTCTGAGTCCTGAGCGGGCCCGGGGGCTCCTCACTGCTGCTCCTCTGCTTTGCTGCTATTCCTGAACTTCACCACCATGACTGTGATGTTGTCGGGGCAGCCCCTGTAGAAGGACTGCAGCACGATGCTCTTGGCGCCGAAGTGCGGCTCGTCCAGGCGCTCCTTGATGAACCTCACGGCCTCCTCGTTGCTGAAGGCGTCCCACAGCCCGTCCGAGGCCAGGATCATGAACTCTGGCTGCAGTTTGTCCAGGTCAAAGCTCAGGATGTCGGGGTCGGGGATCACCACGTTCAGGTTCTTCAGGGGGTAATCGCCCAGCGAGCGCGACATGGCCAGGATGCCCTGCACGCGCCACGAGCCGTTGAAGCTGATGAACCCACCTGGGGGGAAAACAGTGCTTCAATCAGCTCTTTGGGATGCCCAAGCTGCTCTTTGGGATGCCCAAGCTGCTCTTTGGGACGCCCAAGCTGCTCTTTGGGACGCCCAAGCTGCTCTTTCTTTGGAACGCCCAAGGAGCTCTCTGGAACATCCAGGCTGCTCTTTCTTGGAACATCTAAACAGGTCTTTGGAATATCCAAGGAGCTCTTTGGAACATCCAAGGAGATTTCTGGCTCCTGCCAGACCCCCTAAAGTTTCATCCTAAGGGGTTACAGAGATCAGAATGTGGGAGGTGATGCCTCAGGTTTGAGCTTTTCTGTGTTTCACATTCTGTGCTGCTTTAGTGTGCAGTTCTGAGCTTCACGTGAGGGGATGCTGAGCTCTGTGCACAGAGCAGGGAGACAAAACAATTCCTGCTCCAGCTGGGCACCAAGGACAAATGACCCAAATCTCAGCCCAGGAGCACAAACCCCGTGGGCTGGAGAGAGAAAAACAAGCAGGGTGGGACTGCAGGGGCTAAAGCTGGAATGGGACAATGAACTCCAATTTGATCTGCTGTCACCTCTGCCTTGGGGCATCCCACTGGAATTTTGGGCGGAGAACAGGATATTCGATCTGCTGCCACCTCAGCTGGGCGCTTCCCACCCTCCCCCGGGGAAAATGTCAATTTTAGTGACAAATAAAAGCTGAACCTTCCAACAACTCACCAGCTCTCTTAATCCTCTTCCTCTCCTTCAGCTGGTAGGGCTTGTGGTCGTGGGACAGGGGGATGGCATTGCCATCCTTGTCACAGAGGACGCCCCGGGAGTCGCCCACGTTGGCCACGGTCAGCTCCTTGTCGGACAGGAGGGCGATCAGACACGTGGTGCCTGCAGGAACACCGGGGGAGGCACAGAACCACAGGGGGGAAAATCAAATTGGAATGGATAGTCAAATCAATCATGGAATGGATAGTCCTGATCAGCAGGGAAGTGTTGCTGCCATGGAGTGCCAGGATGGTTGAAGTGGGAAGGACTTCCAAGATTGGGGAGTCCCAGCTGTGACCCCCAGAGCACTGAGCCCACCTTAAAGTGGGAGGAACATTTCCCATTTCCCATTTCCCATCTCCTTTCCAGTTCTGAGCACTGGGCCCACCTTAAAGTGGGAGGAACATTTCCCATTTCCCATCTCCTTTCCAGTTTCCATCTTCCCCTTCCCTGCCCCCCTCACCCAAAACCAGCAAATATCAGCTAAAAAAACCCATTCTGGGGCTGGCTCTGGCTCTGGATGCAATCCCTAAATATCAATATCTCCAGGACTGCTTGACAGCAGGGAAAAATGAATTCCATCTCTTTTTTTGTTGTGCAATAATGAAACTCAATTTTCTCAGAACTCATGGGGAAGAAGGGCCATCCATTAAAGAAAAAAAACATTTCCCACAGGACAAAAGCACCTCCAGAACCTCCCAGCAGGCTGGAATCCCCTGGAACATTGGCATTAAATGCTAAAATTCCTTTAAATAACCAAAATTTGCCACAGATCAGGCACTGACCACCTCGGATGTTTAGGGATACTGTAAATCAAAGGAATGGGATTAAGAGCCAGCAAAGCTTTGTTGGGAGAAAATATTCTTGCACAAAATTACCCCAGCCTTAGCTAGTCAAGAATGCCACTTTTTAAACTAAAGGATTTACAGATTAGGAGAGGATTTGTCCCCATCTGTCACTTTTGGCCTCCTTTCATTTTTTAAATCTTCCTTACTCAAACCTCACCAAAAAAAAAAAAATCTTGCCAGCACTTGACTATTTCCAGACAAACTCATTTTATGTGTGGCTCTGATGGATTGATTTCCTAAAGGGAAAGATTCACAAAAAGAGGGAAAGATCCACACTGGGATGTGGAGTCCATCGAGGCTGCACTTTATTAACACTGGACGCTGCCAGAAAGGCCAAATTAACACCCAAAATGGTGCCAAGCCCAGAGCATTTCAGCTTTCTTCTGGCAAATGGATGCAGCTGAACTCATCCCTGGGCAGAAAGGATTTACCTGGGGGTGCAAAGTGGTCCCTCCAGCAGGGATGGGAAAGGCTGGAAAAGGTGTGGAAGTGCTTCCCTGCCCACACCATCAGCGTGGGAGCCCCCCAGGTCCCTCCTCCGGCAGCTTCCCTGGAATTCCAGCTGCTGGAATTCCAGCTGCTGCTCATTCCTGCAGGGATGAGGCCCTGGCAGGGCTCCAGGAGGGCTCTGGGGATCCCTCACCTCACCCCCTGCCAGACAAAAATTGCATCTGCTCCCTTTTCACCACCAGCACTTGTATTTTGCCAATTTTGAGGGATTGTTTCCTTCACTTTTTGTGCCCCAGCAGCAGCTCGAGCTCCTCGTTCAGTTGATTTTGCTGGGGAAAAAAGCCAAAAAAAGGGAAAATGGCACCACCAAGGGCACCCAGGATCGGCAGCAGCTGCTGTAATTACATTTAACTGCCCATTTTCTGTGCTCTGCTCACAATCAGCTCTCATTCCAAGGGCAGGTAGAGCCATTTCTGCCTTTTCATAAATAAGGGGCACAATTAGGAGGGTGAGGGGCTCCACTGCTGTGTTTTCATCTCTGATCAAGCTGGAATTTTGGGCTTTCATTTACAGTTGTGCTGCTGGGAATCTTCTAAACCAGTTATTATGGAGCTTCTCATTTCCACATGATTTTTGCTGGATGAGGTAAATCCCCAAATATGTGTTTCAAGCAGTTTTAATCTTTATTTTTGCCATACAAACCCTGAGATTTCCATAAAGGAAAAAGCTTTCTTTTCCTTCTGACAGGAATCAGTAATTTCCCTGCATTTTCTCCTCCCTAACAAACTCCTTTAAATGAAAATAAGCGGAGAGGAGCTGGAGTGACCAAACTAAAGGAAAAAAAATTACAGGGTTTTGGGAAATTCTGTGTGAGAAAAGATCAACAGAGGTGACAGAAAGCAACAAAATCTGAAGCTTATTTTTTGTGCATTATTAAAAGCAAGCCATATGTGATGAAAGAAATGTTCTGCACCCCCATTTGACCTCAGCTGGCCTTTGAGAGCCAAGCTCCTGGTGTGAGGTGCATTTTTACAAAAGGATTTAAAAGCTGGGAGACGTTTCTGACTGCTTGAAAAGAAAATGCCAGGGCAAGTACCAGATCTGCAAACTGGGAGTTCACTGCTCAAAAAGCCCCCAAAAACTGCCTGGGTTTGGCTGCCCATGGCCTCGTGTCAGGGTTAAAATCACCTCTTGTGCCTGCCCAGCCCACCCCCAGATGGGAAAGGCCAAAAATCAGGAATTTGTGAGGGAGAAAAAGAGCAAAATCCAGGAGGTGCCAATGGAGAGAGACAGGAGATAATTAAAATAATTAACAGCAGAGCACAAAGGGTTGGCAGGAGCGTCCCCTCAGCTCCTGCCAGCACCCAGGGGGGACATTCCCAGCCAGCCTGGGACAGGAAAAGCAAAGATTTCACAAAAATGAGGATAAAAGCTGACAAAAACGAGGATAAAAGCTCCACCTGCACAAGGGGGTTGGGGAAAGACTGAAAATGAATAATTTTTTTGGGGGGCAGTAAAAGGAGAATTATAAAGAGTCATTTCAGGAGGAACAAACATTTCACAAAAATGAGGGCAAAAGTTCAAGGGGTTTGGGGAGGGACGGAAAATGAGCAATTTTTGGGGCAGGAAAATGAGAATTCTAAGGAACCACTTCAGGAGGAACAAACATTTCATAAAAATGAGAATGAGTGTTGCACCTGCACAAGGTGTTTGGGGAAAGACTGAAAATGAGCCATTTTTGGGGCAGAAAAATGAGAATTCTGAGGAACCACTTGAGGAGGAACAAACATTTCACAAAAACAAGGGCAAAAGCCCAACCTGCACAGGGGGTTTGGGAATGAGCCATTTTTGGGGCAGAAAAATGAGAATTATGAGGAACCACTTGAGGAGGAACAAAAATGAGGACAAAAAGCTCAACCTGCAAAGGGGGTTTGGAGAAACAAGGGATTTTTGGGGCAGGAAAATGACATTTATGAGGAGCCACCTCAGGAGGAACAAACATTTCCCAAAAAGAAGGACAGGAAGTTCAAGGTGTTTGGGGAAATGAGACATTTTTGGGGCAGTAAAATGAGAATTATGAGGAACCACATCAGGAGGAACAAACATTTCCCAAAAACGAGGGCAAAAGTTCAAGGTGTTTGGGGAAAAGAACCATTTTTGGGCAGTAAAATGAGAATTATGAGGAACCACTTGAGGAGGGGCGAACACTCCACAAAAACAAGGAGAAAAGCTCAACCTGCACAAGGTTTTTGGGGAAATGAGCCATTTTTGGGGCAGGAAAATGAGAATTCTAAGGAACCACTACAGGGGGGACAAACATTTCAGAAAAGAATGACAAAAACTGAAGGGGTTTGGGGGAAAGAGTGATTTTTGGGGCAGGAAAATGAGAATTATGAGGAAACACTTGAGGAGGGGACAAACATTTCATAAAACAATGACAAAAATTGAGGGGGTTTGGGGAAAAGAGTGATTTTTGGGGCAGGAAAATGAGAATTATGAGGAAACACTTGAGGAGGGGACAAACATTTCATAAAACAATGACAAAAATTGAGGGGGTTTGGGGAAAAGAGTGATTTTTGGGGCAGTAAAATGAGAATTATGAGGAAACACTACAAGGGGGACAAACATTCCAGAAAAACAAGGACAAAAGTTGAACCTACACAAGGCGTTTGGGGAAGGATGAAAATGATCCATTTTTGGGGTGGTAAAATGAGAATTACGAGGAACCACTCGAGGAGGGACAAACATTTCAGAAAACAAGAACAAAAACTGAAGATGTTAGGGAAAATGATCCATTTTTGGGGCAGTAAATGAGATTTATGAGGAACCACTACAGGGGGGACAAACATTTCAGAAAAACAATGACAAAAACTCAAGGTGAGTGATTTTTGGGGCGGGAAAATGAGAATTATGAGGAACGACTCGAGGAGGGACAAACATTTCAGAAAACAAGGACAAAAGTTGAACCTGAACGAGGTGTTTGGGGAAGGATGAAAATGATCCATTTTTGGGGCGGTAAAATGAGAATTCTGAGGAACCACTACAGGGGGGACAAACATTTCAGAAAACAAGGACAGAAACTGAAGGGGTTTGGGGAAAAGAGCCATTTTTGGGGCAGGAAAATGAGAATGCTGAGGAACCACTTGAGGAGGAACAAACATTTCAGAAAACAATGACAAAAACTGAAGCGGTTTGGGGAAAAGAGTGATTTGGGGAAGGATGAAAATGAGCCATTTTTGGGGCGGTAAAATGAGAATTACGAGGAACCACTCGAGGAGGGACAAACATTTCAGAAAAGAATGACAAAAACTGAAGGGGTTTGGGGAAATGACCCATTTTTGGGGCAGTAAATGAGAATTATGAGGAACCACTACAGGGGGGACAAACATTTAAAAAAACAAGGAGAAAAGCTCAACCTGCACAAGGTTTTTGGGGAAATGAGCCATTTTTGGGGCAGTAAATGAGAATTACGAGGAACCACTTGAGGAGAGGACAAACATTTCAGAAAACAATGACAAAACTGGAAGGTTTTTGGGGAAAAGAGCCATTTTTGGGGCAGTAAATGAGATTTATGAGGAACCACTACAGGGGGGACAAACATTCCATAAAACAATGACAAAAACGGAAGGTTTTTGGGGAAAAGAGCCGTTTTTGGGGCAGTAAATGAGATTTCTGGGGCGCAGCCGTACCTGCCTCATCGTAGGTGACGGTGAGCTTCTCGAGCATCTCCCTGTCGATGGAGAGGATCTGCTGCTCCAGGATGCTCTGGTAGGACAGCACGCTGTTCTCCTTGTCCCGCTCGTAGTCCTGCAGGTGCTGCTTCAGCACCTCGGGCAGCCGCGCCTTCACGTACTCCGCTGCCGACTGCACGGCAATTAACGGCGGCGTTAATTGGCCCTAATGAGCACCCCCAGAGAGCCCCCCCACCCCGGGCTGCACACCCACAGCTCAGGGCGTTAATGGGAATTTTACAGTGCGGAAATGTGAAATTAAATTTCATGTGGTTATTCGGAATTTTTTGTTTTAAATTTTTATTCTAAAGTTTTAAGTACCAATTGGTAAAGATTTAAAGTTAAAGATTTAAATAAAGGTCAAGATTTAAATTTAGAAGAAACACATTACATTTGATTCCGCTTTACCAATTGGTGCTTAAAAATTTAGAATAAAAAATTAAAATAAAATAGTCAGAATAAACCCATTAAATTTGATTCCGCTTTACCAATTGGTGCTTAAAATTGCAGAATAAAATATAATATTAAAATAAAATATTCAGAAAACACATTAAATTTGATTCCACTTTACCAATTGGTGCTTAAAATTTCAGAATAAAAAATTCAGAATAAACCCATTAAATTTGATTCCACTTTACCAATTGATGTTTAAAATTGTAGAATAAAAATTCAGAATAAAAAATCAGAATAAACCCATTAAATTTGATTCCGCTTTACCAATTGGTGCTTAAAATTCTAGAACAAAAATTTTCTTTACCAATTGGTAAAGATAATCTTTTATTTTATATTTTATTTTAAATTTTTATTCTAAATTTTTAAGCACCAATTGGTAAAGTGGAATCAAATTTAATGGGTTTATTCAGAATTTTTTATTTTAATTTTTTTTTTCTTCTACATTTTAAAGTAACCAATTGGTAAAAGCGGAATCAAATTTAATGTGTTTATTCTAAATTTTTTATTCTGAAATTTTAAGCACCAATTGGTAAAGTGGAATCAAATTTAACATGTTGATTCTGAATTTTTTTTATTTTAAATTTTTTTCTTCTAAATTTTAAAGTAAGCAATTGGTAAAAGCGGAATCAAATTTAATGTATTTATTCTGAATTATTTCACTTTAAATTTTTTTTCTTCTAAATTTTAAAGTAACCAATTGGTAAAGTGGAATCAAATTTAATGTGTTTATTCTGAATATTTTATTTTAATTTTTTATTCTAAATTTTTAAGTACCAATTGGTAAAGTGGAATCAAATTTAATGTGTTTATTCTGACTATTTTATTTTAATTTTTTCTTCTAAATTTTAAAGTAACCAATTGTTAAAAGCGGAATCAAATTTAATGTGTTTATTCTAAATTTTTCATTCTGAAATTTTAGGCACGAATTGGTAAGGTGGAATCAAATTTAATGAGTTTATTCTAAAATCAGATTTATTGTGTTTACTCTAGATTTTAAATCACCAAGTGGAAAAGTGATATAAAATTTAATGTGTTTATTCTGAATTTTTATTCTAAATTTTAAAGCACAAAGTGTCAGAGTGAAATCAAAATTAATGTGTTTATTCTGAATTTTTATTCCAAATCTTTATTCTAGATTTTTAAGCCCCAATTGGTAAAGTGGAACCAAATTTAATGTGTTTATTCTAAATTTTAAAGCACCACGTGGTGGAGCAGAATCAAATTTAATGTGTTCCTTCTGAATTTTTTATTTTAAATTTTTATATTAAATTTTTAAGCACCAATTGGCAAAGCGGAATCAAATTTGCCGGGTTTATTCTAAATTTTAAAGCACCACATAGCAAAGTGATATAAAATTGAGTGTGTTTATTCTAAATTTTAAAGCACCACATAGCAAAGTGATATAAAATTGAGTGTGTTTATTCTAAATTTTAAAGCACCACGTGGTGGAGCAGAATCAAACTTAATACTTTTTATCCTAAATTTTTATCCTAAATTTTTATTCTAAATTTGAAAGCAGCACGTGGCAGAGTGGAATGAAATTTAATGTGGTTTTTGTTTTTTCCATTTAAAGCACAAGTGGAATCCCCTGCCCTGCCCTCAGAACACCCCCAGCCCGTAAATCCTGACACACACAATCCCAGAGCATTCATTTGAATTAATTAATGAATGAAAATCCCTTTGATTCCCTGCTCGGGCCCAGCAGAGGGCAGGGTTGGGCTGGAGCTGGGGCTGGTGTAAAGCCGGAGTAACCTCGGAGTAACCTCGGGGTAACCTCGGAGTAACCTCGGAGTAACCTCGGAGTAACCTCTGGGAGCAGCTGCAGGGACCAGCCCAGGCTGAGCCCTCATTTCCAGCCCTCCCTGGAGCATCCCCTGGCGCAGGGAATGGAAATTCCCTTTTTCTGGCACAGCTTTAATTCGGGTTTTCCAGTTTCCCTCCCTGACACAGCAGCAAGGGCTCCATGCTCCAGTTTTTGGGTGAAAAAATAGAGAAATAAATGGTAATAAAGTTGTTTTATTCCTGTGGTAAAGTTGGTTTGTTTTTAATGCCGTTTTTGGCACTGAAGCACCCAAACACATTTTAATTAATTGTGTTATAAATGCCTCTCCAAGGGGCAAAGCCTTGGGAACGCTGCTCGTCCCAGGTTTGGGAGTGCCCACGAGTCCCCCCTGCCCTGGGGTTAAATTTCATTTTCCAAAGCCAACACCAGAGATTAAATCAGAGATTAAAGTGCAGCCTCAAAACACCCCTGGGGTCCTGCTCCACATCCCTGCACGCTGGTCCCCTGTGGCACCAGGGAATTCTCCTGGGAAACCACAGGAACTGCCCACACAAGTACAGGGTCATTAATTAATTAATTCATTATTAATGAACGTTGTATTTGAAGAGCTGTTTCTCCCCCAGCGAGGCCCAAAGGCACATTGTGCACGGCTTATTCTACCTCAAATTCAGGAATTTGTGGTTAATTCTCCTCAATTCTAATTTTTCTAATTTTCCTTAATTTTCCCCTAAATTTTCCTTTAGTCCACCCTGTGCAATATTAGGATTGTGCTTGGATTTATTAAATATTTAGAACTGTGCTTGGATTTATTAATTCCAAGTCATTTGCAGGTGCCCCCCCCCCCCCCCCCCCCCCCAGCAAATGAGTGCAATTCCTCTGGATTTATCAATTATTTATCAATTATTCCACCAAAGATTGGAGAAGTCACAGGACAATTTTCCAAGTGAACGCACCAAGCCAACAATTTCTGTTTATCCTGAACGGGCACAGACTGAAATGCAGGAAATTCCATGAAAACTTGGATAAAAACCTTATTTTTCTGGTCAAACAGAGCACCCTGAGAGGCTGTGGAGTCCCCAGATTTCCCACATTTGATATGGAGATATCAAATCCCAGCTGGGCTGGGTTATCCCACCCTGAATATTTGCTCTGACAACCACACACACACCCCCCCGAAATTAAAAATATCAGGGATAATGAGAGCAAAGGAATTATTCCTGCAGCAGAAAGAAAAGCATCAGCACCTAAACTGCACGTGCACAAACCCTGGATGTTAATTAGAAAGTCAATCATTGCCTCTTTGAGGAGAAAAATGAGAATTAGAGGGGAAATGAGGCCCAAAGCAGGGGTTGGGTGCAATTTCTGTCAGCTCTGCCAGGCAGGGAGCTGGGGATGCTTTGAGGGGATGGAGCCCCAAAAATGGGAGATGCTCAAGCACAGAAATTCTGACCAGCACCCACGAGGAAAGGACATCAGTGTCTGAGTGATATTTGAATTTACCAAGGGGAACCGTTTAGTTAAAGGCACAAAGCAAAACAGGTGTGATTGAAGTGCTAAAAAAAAATAGGAATGTCAAGATTTCACCTGATTTTGATGCTAATTGGGTGGAACTATTAGCAGAGATGAGCTGAATATGAAATGAAGGTCTAGAACAAAAATAAGGTTTTAAAATGCCTGAAAAGTGTTGGCCACTACCAGGTAAGAATGTAGAAAAAGCCAGAAAAACTCAAATTACAATTTATTTCCTAAATTTTGTGAGCAGGGATTGCATTTGAGGGCCAGTCAGGAATATTTCACCCGAGCAGGATTAACTGAAACATTTTCTTATGTCCCTGTAATCAAATCCAAGCAAAAGGGATCGTTTTTAATATTGGCATAAACAGGCAGAAGAGAGAGGAAGAGCAATAACCCTAAAAATGATGGTCAGAGTCATAAACCCTCTGCATTTACACAGGTGCTGAACTGCTCGGTTTTGAGACAGCAAAATGCTGCATTTTGGATTTTACTGAGCTCATCAAGTTAACGCTGAAGGTAGGGATAAAAAAAAAAAAGGAGGTTTGCAAAATGACTCAACTTGAAATGACATTTCCAACTCTGCAGCCCTGCATCAGCGCAGCCCCTGAACTGAGAGCTTTTATTAGGAATTAAAATGCCTTCAAACCACTCCAGGGGATTTCCACAGGTGCCTCTGTGCAGAAGCTTTTCCAAAGAGCAGGGGTTTTTCAGAGTGAAAAACCAGTTTTACCAGAAGCCTTTCATTCTGCTCCTGTAGTTGAGGGGAAAAATGTATTTATAGCCCATTAGACTCAATTAAAGAGCAAGAAGCATTCATCTTTCTGTGCCATTGTTCTCTCCCTCCCAGCACTCAGGGAGAGCAGTGGAATATTTTATTTTATTTTATTTTATTTTATTTTATTTTATTTTATTTTATTTTATTTTATTTTATTTTAGCCTAAATGGTCTCTCCTGATTTAGAGACTCCACTCTGTGCCAAGCACAAACCAAGAACTGGGAAGATTCAGCCTGGGTGAGTTACGCAGGAGACAAAAAAAAATAAAAATAAAAAAAAAATCAGTTTTCAGCTGCTTAGAATGTCAGCAGCGTTCACCAGCTGGCCCCAAGCCTGTCTCCCACTCTTCCCAGCACCTCTAAGGGGAATATTTCTGTGATTCCAGCACAACCCCAAAGCTCAGCAAGCAGCAAACACACACAGAGATTTCAAGTAACAGCAGTGTCAATGTAGAAAATATTCTCATTTTGCCTTCCCCAGCCAGAAATCCCCTGAGGGAAGCAGGAGAGCTCCTGGAGCAGGAGATGCTGTCCCTTGGGGCCCTGATAAGGCTTTTCCTACACCAGATAAATCCAATGGTGGGAACAACCCTTAAGTTTCCATTGAAGTCTGACCTTAAAAAGTTCTCTATTAAGAGATCCCATGAGTAATTAGCCAGGAGTTACACCCAGAGCTGTGAGGAGATGAGATTAAACTTTTGGGGTGAGGAAGAGGAGCTGGGGAGCCCCAGGGCTCATCCCAGCAGCTCTTCCAGAGAGAAACAGGAATGGAGACACCAGGAATGGGACCTGGCTCTGTCCCTTCCACACCTGGGACAGACCCTGCACGCAAAGGGTTAACAGGGAAAGGGTGCAATCCCCCTTTCCTTCAGAAATTGAAATTTCTGCAGATTCCATCAGCTCCGGTTCAATGTAATTATGGTGATTTTCTGAGGTCCTGCCCTCCCCTTTGGGTTTGAAGAATCCACTGTAGTGACCTGAATAATGAGCTGGAGCAGCCAGGAAAGCTGGAACCAGGAGCAAGGAAGCCAACAAGAGCTGGGATGGAAAAAAGGATGAATCCTGTTCTCCCTGTGCCCAGCAGGGACAGGGTGACACTGCAGGGACACAGGTGTGATCCACGAAATCCCAATTATTTCCCATTCCCCAGGCAGGAAAACACTCGCACAAGCCACATTCCTGGCTTTATAAAACTAATCCAGAATAAAGCAAACTTTTGTGTCCTCTCCTGGAACAGCAGGCTGCCAGGAAAAGAGATTTTTGGGATCATGTGGGTGATAAGCAGCTGAAACACGAGATTGTGGCACAACTCGGAGCTTAAAAAGGCTCCTGGAAGCCCAAGTGTATAAACAGGGGGGTAATAATGATTGATTGGGGCAAGGTCACTGGGGAATTGTCCATGGAAAACCCTGCTTGTTATTCCTGGAATCTGAGAATCCAGAGAGGATCTGAGGGTTTAAAAAAATAATAAAGAAAAAGGGGGAAATTACAGTAGTGAAAAAAAAAGGTAGAGAAAAGAGAGTATCTGAGGGTTTAAGAAAACAAAAAAAAAGAGGAAATTACAATTAAAAAAAGGGGAAATTACAATTAAAAAAAGGGGGAAACCAATAAAAAAATGGGAAAAAAGTTTGGTTTTTTTGTTTGGTTTTTTTTTTTTTTCCAGAGAAGGAAACTTTCCCTCTGATGAGCTGGCAGAGGTGAGGATGTGAAGGCTCTGAGGGAAGAGGTGCTTTGGTTGTGGTGCCACAGCTCCTTTCCCTAAAAACAGGAGGAATCAGAGACATTTTAGGGACGCCAGTGACCAAGGGAAAAAAGAATGGCCAGATCAGGATCTCAGCATTCCACCCTGCTATAGAGTGACTGCCCTGGAATTCAGCTGCAGCTTCTCCTCCCGAGCTGCAGGACCCAGAAGCTCCCATTCAATAAAACACCTCCTTCAGGAGGAACAGACAAACCTTGCAGGGTGGACAGAATTGATGTCACAGAGTAATTATATAAAGCACTTAATTAAATGGCAGAGGCTCAAAGACAGGGACTTCATTAAATAGAACAGCAGCCAATTCCAATCCATAAATAGTTTCCAAAGCCTGTTCCTTTTCTGGAGGCATTTCACAACACAAACTCTGAGAGCTGCACCCCTGGGAGCAGGAGGGACATAAATCAGGCCCCAGGAAGGACAAACACCAGTGCTTGGATGTTATTCCTTCTTCCCTCTACAAATGTACACGTGAAAGAATAAAAAAAAAGATTTTTGGGATCAGAACATCTCAGGTGACTGAGCCCAAAGGCAGGTGGGGAGCAGGGAATGGTCTGGAGGTGGTTTTGTTCCTATTCCTCAAGTTCATGAGTAGATCATTCCAAAAGATGGGAAAACAAGGAGGGAGGAGGCAGATGTAGGAAAAAGGAGGGAGACAGATCCTGATGGAAGGGAGAACAGTGAGTGCAATGCCCTGTGCAGGCTGCCCTGGAGCAGAGGCTGGGCAGAGCTCCAGAATAAAGCAGGGATTCATTCCAAGCATCTCCTCCATGGATCCACCTTGGGCAGCACCAGAGCCCAGCCAGGGCTGCACCCAAGATGAACCAAAATGGCCCCAAAATGCACCAGCGCTCCCGGGCTCTCTGCCTTGGATCAGTTCTGCTCCATTTGCACCTTGCAGTTCATTGTCCCATCCCAGCTTTAGCCCCTGCAGTCCCACCCTGCTTGTTTTTCTCTCTCCAGCCCACGGGGTTTGTGCTCTTGGGCTGAGATTTGGATCATTTGTCCTTGGTGCCCAGCTGGAGCAGGAATTGTTTTGTCTCCCTGCTCTGTGCACAGAGCTCAGCATCCCCTCATGTGAACCCAGACCCACACACTAAAGCAGCACAGAATGGGAAACACAGAAAAGCTCAAACCTGGATCAATGGAGGAGATGCTTGGAATGAATCCCTGCTTTATTCTGGAGCTCTGCCCAGCCTCTGCTCCAGGGCAGCCTGCACAGGGCATTGCACTCACTGTTCTCCCTTCCATCAGGATCTGTCTCCCTCCTTTTTCCTACATCTGCCTCTTCCCTCCTTGTTTTCTCATCTTTTGGAATGATCTACTAATGAACTTGAGGAATAGGAACAAAACCACCTCCAGACCATTCCCTGCTCCCCACCTGCCTTTGGGCTCAGTCACCTGAGATGTTCTGATCCCAAAAATCAAGTGAAATGGAAGTCAGAGAAAAGAAAGATGAAACCAACTGTGCTCAAAGAACACCTGGAGGTGGCACTCAGTGCTCTGGGCTGGTGACAAGGTGGGGATCGAGCCCAGGCTGGACTCAATGGTCTTGGAAATCTTTTCCAACCTCAAGGATTCAATGCCACGGAAACCCTTCCAAAAGATTGGAAATCTTTTCCTTTAAATGGTCATATAAGTGGCCATTTAAATGAAATTTTCCTGAAACACAGTTTAATTAAATAAGATGGTACATAGTCATTGTGTTTCTCCAGCTTGTTAGGGTTGTTAATTGCACTCATTATCAAAGCAGAAGGTCAAGGAGGTTCCCAGCTATTTTCATCTGTGAATGGATGGAGAACAGGGGCTGAGCAGGGAATTGTGCAGCTGAGAGGGAAAAGGGGAATGAACAGCGCCTGCCACGAGCTGGGACCTCCAGCACCGACCCTCTGGGTGACACCAGAGTATTGCAGCCATAACTGAGCAGATTTTATATCTTTTATTATATCTTTTTTTTATATCTTTCTGCCTGGGCAGGCTGCAGTGCACCCAGACAGGGCCATTCCAGTGACAGCCCTGACCAGGTTTCCTCTCGCAGGGACAGCACCAGCCCTTCTCCCAGGGGAGGCTGATCAAATGTCCAAGATGTTTCTTTCCCTTTACTGCTTCACTTTGCAATTTCCTCCTATTTTTAAGAGCAGCCCCAGCAGGGATTAAAGGTCCATGATAGCACACTATAAAAAAACTTCAAAGCAGCAACTGGAAGTGATTCTGCTCCTGCATTAGAAGCTCCTTGAAAAAGCTCCTGCTCTGAAGAGATAACAGCACAGCTTTGATTTTAAGGCTTTTGTATTGCTTGGAGTGTTTGTATATTAAAGTGACACAGCCTGGAGTTTTCAGATTTCATGGCAAGCCTTGAGACAACAAAAAGCAAATACCTTTTATCAGGAGCGTGGAGAGAAGCAACTCACGCAGCACAGCTTAATAGTTTGGCAACATTCCCAAAAATATTCAACCTTTCACTTCCAGGAGTTTAAACAGAAATTTAAGCAAACCTGAGCCAAGGTTTCAGAAGAAAAACAAATTTGAAATTCAGGGAAAACCCAGGGGCTGGTTGGGTTTTCATGCCGTGGTGGTGAACAAGGCCTGAGCCAGGTCTCTGGCAGCCCCTGAGGTGGAAGATGGGGAGATCAAGTTTATTTCCCAGCAAAACAGCTGCTAGCAAATCAATGTTTTACTGTCACTCAGACACTGATTTATTATCTCCCAAAATCATTAATATTTCTCCCCAAAGTCTCTGGGCTCTCTGGTGCTGCTCCCTCACTTCATCCCTCAGGATGGGGGAACCCTGTGGGGATTCTTGCCCCTGCTGCCCATGATTCCACCTGGATCATCTCCCCATGTTAACTGCTCCCACTCCACCAGATTTTCCACCACTTTCCAGAGGGTTTCTCCCTATGTTTTGCTGTCACTCAGACATTGATTATTATCTCTCAAAATCATTAATATTTCTCCCCAGAGTCCCTGGGCTTTTTGGCGCTGTGCTCTGTCCCTCACAGGCTGCCGCTCCCTCACTTCCCTCAGGGATGGGGGAACTCCGTGGGGATTCTTTATTCCCATTATTCCACCTGGATCATCTCCACAGAACTGTCCCCTCTCCACCAGACTTCCCATCATTTTCCAGACAGTTTTTCCATACTATTTTCCAGAAAGTTCCCTAAGAGCTGTCCAAGGCAACGATCATGGCTGAGCCCCACTCCCAGCTGATGCCTTCCCAATCTTAAAAACCCTCGGACTCCAACCCCGGCCAGGCAGCTCTGGGAACATCTCCAGATGAAGCAGTGGGAGCATCACTCTAAATCTTCTCTCCTCTCCTCCTCTTATCCCCCAGAACTGCAGGATTACCCTCAGAACCATGTATCCAAGGCGTTATCTCTGCCTGAGCTCTGTTTACCACACCTGATCACTAAGCCATGTCTAAGCCTCCCAGCACATCACCTCCAGGTGCAGCTGCTTTTAAATCCACCTCCACAACCCCTTCCCTGCAGGCACTGCCTGATCCCAGCTGCTGGAATAAATAAATTTAAATAAGAAATCCAGATTTAGTCCCAGCAATGCTTGGAGCAAGCAAACGCTAAAGGGATGAACTGTGGTGAAACCAGAGAAGAGCAGAATGGAAAAGGAAGTATCTCAACAGCTTGAAGTGTCTCGACAGATCAGGACAAAAAAATGTGAGAGGATAATTTTGGGCAGGAAAACGTGGAATTTGCAACTTTCCACCCCAAAAAAAGTGGGTTTGTTTCCTGACGACCGACGGCGGGACACAAACAGGGAATGAGAAAACAACATCTGAGAGAATCATTGAGGTTCAAAGAAATGCTGCCAACACTGAGCAAAAAAAAGGGTAAAAACAGGATTTGGGAATCTTGTGGGTGTGCTGGAAACTCATCTAAATGGAGGCAAATAAAATACCAGCAGGAAATGTTGAGGGGGGGAAAAAACCTGGTGTGTAGAAGAGTGAGAAACTTATTTTGGAGCCAACAGGAGGATGGTACAGCCAAATAATGGCATTTCTGAGGGAGAAAGTCTGGGGGAAGGAAAAGGGGCAAAAGGGAAAGCTGAGCACCAAGGAGCTTGTTAAAGGAAAGGGAATTTTGGGAGATTAAAGGAAAATTAAAGGAAAGGGAATTTTGAGAGATTAAAGGAAAGGGAATTTTGGGAGAGTAAGGAAAGGGAATTTTGGGAGACACCTTTAAGGATGAGCTTTGCTAAAAGAAAGGAGAGGTGCTAAACATGAAAAGCCATCCCAAGCCTCACCCATGGCCATTCTGGAGCGTCCAGACCCTTACAGCAGCCTCCAGCTCCATAAAAGCCACCCCCATTTTCCCAAGGAGAAGGAAAATCATGGCTTGAGAAGTTCCTGCAGCTGCTCCAGCATCTGGGAGGTTTCTGCTGGCAAATCCTGGGTGCCTGACAGGAATGAAATCCCTGCAGAAATCCCTGGTTTTGGGCAGAAGCCTCTTGCCTTGGGATGAGGGCTGACAGGAGCACCAAGCTGGGCTCAGGAGGGGACTGGGAATTCCAGGTGGCTTTTCCAGCTGCAAAGCCCCAGGAAAAGCCTGGAGCTGATGAGTTTGTGCCAGCTCAGCAGCTCAACACCAGATTATATTTTGCCTTGCTTGGCTTTGGGATTGAGTCTCGGCGATTTTAATTGCACCCCGTTCTAGGGAGCAGAAAATCCCCTGCAAAATAAACAGTGAGGGTGAGCCTCACCTTCAGGAGCTGCTGATTCTCCTCCACCAACCCAAAAACAGCCCAGGAGGAAAACCTGGGAGCAAAATGAATGTGCTGCTCTGGGAGGCGAAAATCCTGCTTGAAAGGAAACATTTAATTTCATTTCCCACCTAAGAGGCTCCACCAGAACAAAACACACCAGCAAAAAGCCCAGGAAAATTGAATCAGGGCTATTTCTGAACTCCTTATCCCAATTTTGGAGCCCATAAACTCCCTTTCCCCCCACACGTGGCTGCACTATTTTCATAAAGTGGATTTTAGTGAAGTGGGAAATCAAATTTGCAAGAGCAACGACTGCAGGAAATCATGATAAAATGCTTGATGCTTCCTGACACTTAAAATAATATTCTAATCTGGTTTTCTAAAGCTCTGCAATAAACTCTGCTGCCTGGAAATCAGGTGGCAATCACAGGGTGAATGAATCCAAACACAAAATTATGCAATGAATGTTTTCATTGGCTACAATTAGGGCATATTATACTTTTAAAGACCTGCAGATTGAACTACCTGAAAAATGAAATATTTAACCCCAGCAATGAAACGAAGGAATAAAAATGGAGTTTCTCTGGGTTTTATGGATAAAAAGCTGTTTTACCAGAGATGTTTCCTCACTGCCATCTGTACACAGATTTTCTGGAGAGCTCTGGGGAGCCATCCTGGAGTTCTTTTCCATGGAGGTTATTTTGGTCACTATTCCCCTTTCACATGCACACGAGGAGCTCCAGGCTATTTTTTGGTACCAGAATGATCTTTATCCTGCTATTTTTACTTCTCATTGCTGCGCTTTTGCCCTTGGCCTCTCTGCACAGCTCTCCCACTCCCATTCCTCCCCCAATCCCAGTCATTTCCATCCTTTTATCACAGAACCTCCATTTATTCTCCTTAAAAAGTCCTTAAAAACTTTGAATTTAAGGCCTCAACTTTCCAGCAGAGCCCAAACTCTGTTACCCAACCTCTGGTTCTCACTGTGCTATTTTTGCACCATGAATTTTGAACATTAAAGTGTATTTTGGAGATTTTGGGGCTTTATGATACGCTGAGTATTATTGGGCCTAATGATCTGAAAGTTTTTTCCAACCTAAATGGTTCTGTGCTTCTTTAATATATTAAATAAACAGAGAATGAATAAAACAGTGAAGCTCAGCTGGGCCTAAAACCCAAACTCCGAGCACTCCACACTAAGGGAGTATGACTGAGATGGAATAAAACTCTTTAAAACCTTTTAAAATTGTATTTTATATGCACCAGGAGGATGCTTGCTTGAGAGAAAATGCTTTTTCCTGCTGATTCCTGCGGTTTTCTCTTTGGCCTTTCTCAGTGCTTACAGGAATTATTTAAAATAAAATACATAACTACAGGGTCAAGCAAAGAAAGCTGTTAAAATGGTTTCATAGGTAGGTGGCCAAGAAATAATCAGATTTTCTCTTAGAAACCGAGCTAGGAACCCACTCAAACAACAGCTCTTGGTGATTTAGCCTCGTGGTTTTTTACAGTGAAATCAATTAGGAGAAAAATCTGTTTTTCTCTTACCAAATATTGCCAAAATAACCTGCAGCTCGTTCCTTTCTACGAGGACTAGCAGGCATTTAGCCTGGAAAGGCATCTAATAAATAAAATTATTTCCATGCGATTTGTCCGAGTATTCACACAGAACATCCCACGAGCTGGAAATCCAGGGAATTTGGGATAAATCCCACGGGGAACTGAGGATAAATCCCACAGGGAATTGAGGATCAATCCCACCAGGAATTGGGATAAATCCCACGGGGAACTGGGGATAAATCCCACTGGGAATTGGGGATTGATCCCACAGAGATATTGGGATAAATCCCACAGGGAATTGGGGATCAATCCCATTGGGAATTCAGGATAAATCCCACTGGGAACTGAGGATAAATCCCACAGGGAATTCGGGATAATTCCCACAGGGAACTGGGGATAAATCCATGGGGAATTCAGGATAAATCCCACTGGGAACTGAGGATAAATCCCACAGAGATATTGGGATAAATCCCATTGGGAATTCAGGATAAATCCCACTGGGAATTGAGGATAAATCCCACAGAGATATTGGGATCAATCCCACAGGGAATTGGGGATAAATCCATGGGGAATTCAGGATAAATCCCACAGGGAACTGGGGATAAATCCCACTGGGAATTGAGGATAAATACCACAGAGATATTGGGATCAATCCCACAGGGATATTGGGATAAATCCCAAAGAGATATCTGGATCAATCTCACAGGGAATTTGGGATAAATCCCACAGGGAACTGGGGATAAATCCCATTGGGAATTCAGGATAAATCCCACTGGGAATTGAGGATAAATCCCACAGGGATAGTGGATCAATCCCACAGGGATATTGGGATAAATCCCACAGGGAATTTGGGATAAATCCCACAGGGAACTGGGGATAAATCCCATAGGGAATTTCCGATAATTCCATGGGGAATTCAGGATAATTCCACCTTTCATGTTTGACTGTTTCCAACTCGAGGTGTTTAGCATGAAAAAAGACACCAGGTTTGGAGTTTTTAATCAAACACCAAATGGTGGACCCAGAAAGAGGGGAAGCAAAAGCTTTCCCTCAATATTTCCATCCCTTTTTTTGGAATCTTCTGGTGTTTTTGGGTCGTGAACAACAGCAGCAATCCCAGGGGAAACCCAGAGGATGCAAATCCTGAAGTTTTTGCTTTGTGGGGCATTGGGAGAGGGAAGGAGAGAGGTTTTTCCCCAGTGTCCACCACCGGAATATACAAAATATATATTTGGAAATATATAAAATATAGAAAAAATGAAAATATATTATATTTAGTATATAAACTATATAACAGATATATAATGAATTATATGTTATAGGATAAAATATATTATAAAATATATAGTATATATATTTTATAATATATTTTATCTTTATAATATATTCTATAGTATATAATATCTAAGTAATATGCATAATATATAAAGTATATGGTGTATATAAAATAAAGAAATGCAAATCTATCAGATGTGCTGACAGCTGGAAATCTGAGCAGCTGAAATCTGCATTAATACCCAGAACAATTCACCCCCCTGGGTGAATTCCATTTATTCCTTTGCAAGAAACCAACGAAAAAACTAAAAAATCCTTTGGCCAAGGAATGGCTAAGCAGGAAAAAAAATCAAAGTATTCCCATTTGCAGGCCTAAATCTCTGCAAGGCACAAGCTCTGAGTAAAAACCTCTATTTTGTACCTCAGGCATAAATAAAATACAGTTTGTGCTGATCCCAGTGCCTTTTCTGGCTGGAATAAATACTTCAAAGCGTTATTTTGGGTTTAAAAATAGAATGTTTTGGCCTGGCTGAAGTCTGGGTGGCACCACTGGATGTGGCAGGGTAAAACTTGGAGCTTTGTCGCTGGCTGGCCTCGTTCTGCAGGATTAAAGAGCTCCATCAGGCCACAGAAAGGCAAAACCAAGGACATGAAGCATTTAAATCAGTTTGCATGGAGGTTTCCTGGGAAAAAATGGAGTGGCCATGATTCAAAAATTCCTTGGAAGTGAAGGAAAATGGAAGGAAGCTCCAGAGCAATGGTGTGAACAGAGCAGGATATCTGACAGATTCCTAAACCTCAATAAATAGAGGGAAAAAAAAAATCCTCATTTTCCTGTACAGAACACGATGTGCTATGGATGGAATTTATGCAGATAATTTATATATAATTTCTAAATAAAATTCTTGGAGCATCCCATTCCTGGTGGTATCCCATGCCAGGGAACAGTGTAATCATTATTGGCAGCATAATTTAATTAATTTTTCACCACTGCCTGTACACAGACTTAGAACTGAAGGAAAAGCCAGCCTACCTTAACCATAACTCATAAATCAAATTAAATTCCACTTTACTGAAACCACTGAGAGAGAAAATGCTTTATAAATAGATAACAAACCTTGAAGTTCACAGATCTTTTAGCAAGGAAACAACAAAAAATAACAATAATTCCAACATCCCAGCCAGGGCTTTGTTTGCAGGTTTATTTTGGGGGAAATTTTGCCAAGGCCCCTCTTTGATGTGTCCCTCTCAGGATTATTTTAGGAGGCATTTTTGGAAGCAGCGTCCTACATGAGTGGACAGGATGTTTGTGAATTCTGCACTGGAAAATGGAATTATTGTGTCCTGATGTACAAACCACAGGCTTTGCCTGGATAAAAACTAGGATAACACTTAGGACATGGAAATCCTGGTCCAGAACCCAGCCTGGGGCAGATTTTCACATCCCACTCCCATCAACATCCAACAAACACCCAGAGACAGGAGGGGACCTTGGGCAGCAGAGCCTGAACACATCAAACACAGCAATGTTGGCAGAAAATTGGAAAAATGAGTGGAAAATGATCAAAAACCCATGAATTGTTAAAATGCAGGTGGTTTGGGAGGAGAAGGGACACGGCAAACCAGGAATGTGACCTGATAAAACACCAAGGAAAGCCCCATGGCCACACCCATGTCCCAAAAATGCTCCTTGGCCACGCGGTTTTCCCACACAGATGCAAGACAAACCTGATTGAACAGCAATTGTCCCCCTCAGGGACAGCCCTGCTGCTCCCCACCACGCTCCCATGGCACTGACACCACACCCAAAAAAAGGGATTGCCCTTGGATGGGCTGAATTCCCTGTTAATAATAATACTAATACTAATACTAATACTAATACTAATACTAATACTAATACTAATACTAATACTAATACTAATAATAATAATAATCCCCCAGTGCCACCTCTGCTGCTCCTCACCCATCAGCAGCGCACAAAGGGCTTTTTCCAGCTTTGTTTCTTTTGCCACTAAATCCCAACATCCCCTCATTTTCCAGGCAGAGCCCTCCTAATTCTGCATTTAGCCACCAGCAGATTTGTGCCCTGAAAGATTTGATCGTCCCCACTTGGTGTGGTGCTGTCCAAGAACGTCTCCAAAGGGTGCTGTGGGCTGGGCTGGAACTTGGGATTGCTCCAAAGTGCTCCCGTGAGTCAATCCCAAAATCCAGAGCTTTGTTGTGGCTTTTAATGAACTGAGCTGTGCCTTAATTGCATTGCATGTCCCACGTTGCCAATGCGCAGCACGAGGTGAAAGGGACGGGAAGGAAAATCAAATTTAGCGAATGGTATTGACAGAATTCCTTTCTTTTCCTTTCGGTGCAGCCACAAGGGGTTGGGAGGGGATGTGGAGGAGCAGAGCAGTGAATTTGCCCAAAGCACCTGGCTGAGGAGGAGCGCAGCTCAGTCCTGTGAGGCTGAGGAAATATTCTTTACTGAGGGAAAAGAACAAATCACACACAATTCCTTCATGGAATTCAGTGGGAAACAGGAGAGCTGGAGAGACAGAGTCACCCAGCTCTGATCTGCTCAGAGTGCAGATTCCTGCATGGAACATCCCTCTGGATAAATGCTTTTTTTATCCTGTTTCAAGGAGAAATGGGAGAAGGAGAGACCAGCCTGGTCTCTGCTTCGTGAAGAACAAGAACTGCAAAATCCAAATATAAACCAAAACTCCTGTAGGCCACAGTGACACGAGAATTGTCGAGTTTCTCCTAAATAAAGAACCTGAGATGAGAGCTCTTGATAAATCTGTGTAGAAAGATACTTCAGGAAGAGATCAGCAGGTGATAGGGAAGGTCTGGCAGCATTTCAGGGGAGTGACACTGGTACCCTTTAAATAAGTGCTGACAGCTGGAAAACAAAGCCCTGCACTTGGCAAAAAAAAAAGAGATGAGGGAAAAAAACCCAACCCTGATAAAAGAATAGGAAGTGATTTATGAGTAACAGAAGAGAAGGCATCTGGTGCAGTTGTGAAGGTCAGAACCTGGGAGAGCAGAGAGAGGCAGGGCCAGGAGCTCAGAGCAGGAGGAGCAGGAGAAGCCTGGCTCAGCAGCAGGGCAGGAACAGCCCAGGAACAGCAGGAGCAGGGCAGCAGGGAGGGAAAACTGGGCTGGGGACAGACCTTCCCAGCCAGGGGGAAAGGAGGATGAAACCCAATGGTTTGCCCAAAACTGGGGCTCCTGCAGCTCTGCTGGGAGAATCCTGGAGTCACGAAGTGCTCTGGGGGCAAGGACCTCAAATCCCACCCCATCCCAGGGACAGGGACCCTGCCACTGTCCCAGGCTGCTCCCAGCCCTGTACAAGGAACTCTGGAGGTGACCCTAAATCCCATTCCATGGAGATCCCGACCCATTCCTGCCACTATCCCAGGGGGCTCCCAGCCCTGGCCAAGCAGCTCTGGAGGTGACCCTAAATCCCATTCCATGGGCAGGGACCCTGCCACTGTCCCAGGCTGCTCCCAGCCCTGGCCAAGCAGCTCTGGAGGTGACCCTAAATCCCATTCCATGGGCAGGGACCCTGCCACTGTCCCAGGGGGCTCCCAGCCCTGTCCAAGGAACTCTGGAGCTGACCCTGAATCCCATTCCATGGAGATCCCAACCCATTCCTGCCACTGTCCCAGGCTGCTCCCAGCCCTGTGCAAGGAACTCTGGAGCTGACCCTAAATCCCATTCCATGGAGATCCCATCCCATTCCTGCCACTATCCCAGGGGGCTCCCAGCCCTGTGCAAGGAACTCTGGAGCTGACCCTAAATCCCATTCCATGGGCAGGATCCCTGCCACTGTCCCAGGCCGCTCCCAGGCCTGTCCAGGCTGGCCTGGGACATTTCCAGGGCTGGGGCAGCCACAGCTGATCTGTGCCAGGGCCTCCCCAGCCTCACAGGGAGGGATTTTTTTCCTCATTCAATCTTTCCTTTTCCAGTTTAAAACCATCTCCCCTCATCCTGCCATGCCAGATGTGGAGCCTCCCTCACGCCAGGGCACCTGGGACCCCTCCCAGAGTTTAAAAGGCTGGAAGATGAGCAGGAAATGATCCAATAACACTCCAGGAAATGACCAGGATGGGTCAAATTCATCAGAGAATCCTTAAATTTGGGGAGGATGTTTAAGGCCATTGAGTCCAGCTCACCACCACCACCACGGTCACCACATCCTCACATTTTGGGAACCCTCCAGGGGTGATGATTCCACCATTAAATCTCTTTATTGCCAGACTCCCCATTCCCTCACAGCTCCCTGGAGAGGTTTGCTCCTCATTTCAGGTGAGCAGCTCCAGTTCCTGCCTGGTGATCTGACACCATTTTAGCTAATTCAGGTTAATAGAAAGAAATTGCCCTCCCAATAACACCTAACTCACACCCCCTGCAGCGTGTGGGGACAAGCCACTGCATTTTTAGTAATAAAGGCTAAATAGAAAATAAAGAGAATAAAGAAACTCCTTTAAAAATGGATGAATGAGTGTAAGTAACTACCTCCACACTTCTAAATTGTTATTCCCCTCATGAGCAGCTTTTCACAGCTTATTCAAATTCACATATTGTCCCTGCAGTAGATGCAGCATTAGAAAAATAATTACAGAAGATGACAAATGAAGTAAATTGTACCCAAACTGTGGCTATAAAGCAAAAAACGCTGTCTGCTCTGTGTTGGGTGTTTTGAGCTATTCTCAAGCAAGTTCAGAGGTTAATTCAATAAATATAATGGTGTTTGCCAGCTTTAGAACCTGTGCAACATCACCCTTCAACACTCCACATATCCAGAGAGCAGCCATTTATCCCAGCAGAGGGAAACTCCTGCTCCAAGCTCTTCTGGAAAAGACTGCAGCAGTTAAAATTTAATGAGCAGGCTGCAGAAAATGGATAAATTTGTGCTTAAACCAAAGAGCTGCTTCATTCTGAGTTCTTGGGCTCTGCTTAGGAGGTGGAAACCTTGAGGAGGAGGAGAAGTTTGGGGCTAAGGAGGCTCCTCATGGCTGGTGGTGATGATGATGGTGGTGATGGTGGTGATGAATGTGGTGGTGTTTGCAGGGGTCCCAGGACAAGGAAGAGATGAGAATCTTGACCCCATGTTTCAGAAGGCTGATTTATTATTTTATGATATATATTATATTAAAAGAAAATGATATATTAAAACTATACTAAAAGAACAGAAGGAAGGATTTCATCAGAAGGTTAGCAAGGAATAGAAAGGAATGGAATGATAATAAAATCTTGTGACTGACCAGAGAGTCTGAGCCAGCTGGGCTGTGATTGGCCATTAATTAAAAACAACCACATGAGCCCAATCCCAGATGCACCTGTTGCATTCCACAGCAGCAGATAACCATTGGTTACATTTGTTCCTGAGGCCTCTCAGCTTCTCAGGAGAAACGATCCCAAGGAAAGGATTTTTCATAAAATGTGTCCATGACCGAGGATGATGAAGGTCCCAGCTCTGGCCCACCCCAGGAATGCTGCACTAAAGGGCAGCCCCACAGGCTGCTGCTGTTTGGGATTTCTTCTCCAGTCCCTCAAAGATGGGTGATGACAAAAGGGAATCAGCAGCAGTGGGACTGGGGTTGACATGGAGGCCAGTTCAGCTGTGTGGAGCAGGGGGAACAGAATGAAATCCCTGGAATCAAGGGAAGCCAAACACAAAGTGCTGGGCTGAATTCATTTGTGGCT
Source organism: Agelaius phoeniceus (assembly GCF_051311805.1). Taxonomy (NCBI): domain Eukaryota; kingdom Metazoa; phylum Chordata; class Aves; order Passeriformes; family Icteridae; genus Agelaius; species Agelaius phoeniceus. The sequence continues at coordinate 25,408,522 of NC_135274.1, read as the reverse complement.
GCAGGCAAAGCTTGGTGCTGCTGGTGGCTCTCCTGGCACAGCTGAAGGCTGAATCCCAGGGAAAACAGGGAATAAATTGTGATTTGGGAATGTCTGATGGGAGATTCCCTCCCAGCTCTGTCCCATCTCTGTCCTCAGGAGCTTCATCCCCAGCACAGAGCCAAGATGAAATCATGACCATGCATTTGCATTCTATCAGCTGGAAGGATCTTTTTCCTTCTGTTGATGCAAAATTAGCATCTTTAAAAAGAAAAAAACCCCACAAATGAAATCTAATGGTGTGAACAGCACAGAACGAGTGTGGGGGAAGTGTGGGACACACTGCAAAGAGCAGAAACTGAACTCCACTTTTAAATGTAGGGGATTGCAGTCTTAAGAATGTTAACTCTGCTCTTCTCATTCTTCAAACATTTAAAGCACAAATTAAAGGGCATTTTCCTACTCTCACTGTAATTGTGAGCACCTTCACCTCTGCGGTGGCAGAGTTTACTGAGCACACAAAACCATTCATCAGGGGGGTTCATTCCTGACAAAAGTGCCCAAATTGCTGCTGACATGGGACTCACATGTCAGGATCTTCTCCCTGAATTTATAATGGCTCAAACATTTTAGAAATAGATTCCAGAACCCAAGTGAGAACCTCAGCAGAGAACTGAGGATGCTGTAACAGAGTTAAAATTTGAATTTCAGATACTATTTTTGCTTCAGATGTGAATGCAAAGCCCTCAACCCAGAACTGAGCATTTTGGAAGCTATGAGCACCATTCCCAAATGTTAATAATAAAGGAATAAACTACAAAGCCCTGGATTTCCTGGATTAAGAAAGACAAGAACAACTTGCACCTTTTGCTACTGGAACCTGCTGTTTCTCCAGTGCTGCCTTGCAATGCAATCTTTAAAAATCAGAGATTTTTCCCTCTCTGAAATCCCTCTGGGGACGGAGGAAGAGAAGAGCAGAAGGAGAGGCCTGGGTTGGTTCTGGGCATGGATCCAGGAGCCCCTCTCGTAGCCACTCCTGTTCATGGCCCTTCCCTCTGCACCCTGGAATTGCTGCTGCTCCAGGGGTGACAAAACCAGCACAGGTCAAGCTGTGGTTTGGGGTTTTCCTGCCAAAAATGTGGGATTTCTCCTGCTCCCCATGCACCAGCACCCAGAGCAGCGTTTGGGCACACGGTGGCTTCAGGAGTGCCCAGTTAAAATGTTTCTGACAGGAGGCTGAGGATGCTCCCAGGATCCCTGACCACATTAGTGCAGTAAAATATCTCATTAAAGCACCTCACTGAGGGCAGCAGCAGCACTTGGAATATTGCAGGAATTACCTCCCTACGAACAACACAAGCTCTAACAAACCCATTCTGTCTATCTGTACTATAACACACATATAAATAATAAATCCAGCCTCTCCAGTGCCAGGCAAGTACTACACAAACACCTCCTTGCTTTACACACACTGCAACAAAATTCCTCTGCCCAAAGCTGTTGTCTCTTTGAACTCCAAAGCCAGCTCAGAGCAAAGCAAAGCTGTTTAAAGAGAAATGATGTGCAGCCCTTGCCAGGAAAGCTGGGAGGGAAATGCAGGCAAGTTCTCCCTCCTCGTGGCTGCTTTGCTGCTCCTGACACAGCAGCGGAGTGAAGAAGGAGAGGATTTGGTTGGGGAGAAGCATTTTGGGGACTTGATGTTCTGTAGCCCTTGGTGCCAATCTGAAGCCTGGAATGGCACAGAGAAGCCAGGGTTTCTCATCCCAGAACAACATTTATTCCTAATGCTGCCAGCACCACTTGGAGAGGAAGAATTTGCAGCATTTTGCCCATTTTTTGGGGGTGATGCAGGCAGGATTTATGTCTGTGATGGGACCCAGAGGAACAGTGGGCTTTCATCTACACAAGGCCATTTCTATGTTTAGCTTTTATTTTTATAAAAGAAAATAAATTATATTCTATTTTTATATTCTATTTTCTATTTTTAGCATTAATTTTTTTTTTTTTTTAGGTTTTCAAAACCAAACTAATGGACTTAAACACAGGTGCTGGATGTAAGAGTGACAAACCTTGTGTACACAGAACCAGCTCCCTGGTAAATCTGCAGTAACATCATCTGTTTTCATAAATTCTTTATCAGGGCAAGCCTGGCACTGGGGTTGATGATTTTGCTGTTCAAAGTATGCACACAAAATTAAATCAGCTTCAGAATCCTGGTGCTTGGCTTTACTGGGCTGATGTGGGCCCACCACAGAAAATAATTACTGAGGGAAAATGCAACAACAAATGGCAATAAAAGGCAAACTGTTCAGAGCCAGGACTTCCATCATACCTGAGCAGCTTTTCCCACCCCAAACTGAAGGGGAAACTCAAAACTCAGCCCTCAAGGTGAGCTGCTTTCACCCTTAACATCCTTCAATATCAATATATTCAGTTTAGGGCCATGATGCCACCCAGCACAGCCAGGCTGACAAGACAGATTTCCCTGCAAGACACGAGGGATAAGGGACAGATGTTCTGAACTCTGGCTTTGGGTGCACCTCCTCAGAGCACCTTTAATAAATTCCTGCATTTTGGGCTTCAGCAGGCAGTCACACCTCAGCTGTGAGCACAGGGTGTGCTTTATTTTTACGACCTGTGACAGAATTCCAGTGAAAACAGGAACTGGAAACAGCAATCCCAAAAAACCCCACAGAGCAGGGCACCCTCTTCATGTCAAGGGCATCACTGGGCATTATTTGATGTTGTTGTCATCACTGGCACCATTTGATGGCTTTGTCAGGATACTGGAGCCAGGGGAGAGCAATTTCTGTTTCATTTTTGGAACCAGTTTCTGGAGCAAAGCTGGATCTCTGCAGACCCACACCAGGGCTCCTCAGAGGAGCAGCTCCAGCTGCAAACTCCCTGAAGAGCAGCCCAGAAACCAACTCTGGGCTGGCTCAAGAGCCAAATCCTTCCACAGATTTAACTCAGGGCTGGATTTGTCACCCTGGGTCTCAGATTCAGCTCTGGGGGGGCTTTTGGGGCTGGGAAGGAACTTCCAGCTCCTTATTCCAGCTCCTTTTTCCATCTCCTCTTTACCATCTCCTTTTTCCATCCCCTTTTTCCCATCCCCTTTTTTCCATCTCCTTTTTTCCATCTCATTTTCCCAGTTCCTTTTTCCCATCTCCTTTTTTCCATCTCCTTTTTTCCACCTCCTTTTTTCCATCTCCTTTTTCCCCATCTCCTTTTTCCATCTCCTTTTTACCATCTCCATTTTTCCATCTCCTTTTTTCCATCTCCTTTTTCCATCTCCTTTTTCCTTCTCCTTTTTCCCATCTCCTTTTTCCCATCTCCTTTTTCCCATCCCCTTTTTTTCCATCTCCTTTTTTCCATCTCCTTTTTCCATCTCCTTTTTCCAGCCTCGCCCTCCCTAGGCCTGTCTGGGTCCCAGCTTTAACCCAGGAAAAGCCATTAACACAAAAGCTTCCCTCAGGAGCCCCCAAAAATAGGAATATATTTCAATTATTGCAGGAAATTCATCATGCAGGGTCAGTGAGCACCTTCATGTGATCTCCTCCAGCCTAATGGAGCAGCACCAAAGCATTTCCCATTCTGCCTTCTCAGCTCCTCCAAGATAAATATTAATGGCCAAGCATGGAGGGAACACTCCAGTGACTCCTCTGCAGCTATTTCAGACTAAATAACCCTTTAAAGTGGTTTTTTTTTTCACTTTAATTTTTTTTTCCCCCATATTTTCTGGGCTTTGCTTGGGCTTCTCCTCGGGTGCCATTGAAAGGGTTGTACAAAATTGGGTTTGTTGCAGAGCTGCCATGTGTGGGGAGAGCAGCTCTGTGCCAGAAAAAATGCAGGTTTTTCCTGAAACTTTTCCTGAAAAATGGAGTTTTTCTTCTTTGCTGGTAAGAAAGGCCCCTCTGAGGGGTGATTTTGCAAGGTGGGTTTCATCCCTGAGTGCTCACCCTCCACCACAGCAACCCCCAGGCTCTGAGAAAAGGATGCTCAGAGCCCAAAAAACATTGGAGAGCAGCCATTTATCCTGGGTGAAAACACAGAGAAAACACAGATAACACATCCAGGGGCCAACTCTGTTAAAAATCTCTTTGCAAATAGGACATTTCTGCTTTTGATGTGGGATGAAGGCCGTGGGGATGGGTCTGTCCACTGGCAGTGCCTCCTGTGGAGCTGGGGTTTCATTTAAGGTTGTCTTTCTTTCCTCTAATGAGTCAAAAATTAATTAAGGAGGCCAAAGCCTCTCCCAATAATGCACAAAGCACCCCTCAAGGCCCAGGGTTTGCTCCCTCCCTCCCCCTGAGAGCTCAGGGTGTTTTACAGGGTATTTTATATTTGAACAGGGTATTTTCTATTTGAACAGGGCATTTTAACTCTGTGCTCCCCAGCATGAAACTCAGCCCAAATCCCCAAGTAAATATAAAATGAATAATCTGGAGTCTGCACATTCTAAAAATAGCCCTGGTGAACATTCTGCTATGAATAATTCCTTGGTCTGGGGGAGCTGAGGAGCCTTTCAGAGCCGAGACCACAGAGTCTGCACTATGGACAGAGGGAGCTGGGGCAATTTCTGCCCAAAAAAAGCCAGGGCTGGCTCATTTTTCCTGCATGGTTTTGCTGCCAGATAATTTGGTTTTCAGGATGATTTTCTCCCATTGATGCAGCCCTTGACACATCTGTGTTCCTGGAGATGCCAGGGGGTGTTTTCCATTCACAACTCACAGAGATGCTCACACCTGCCAGTGCAGAGCCTAAATCCAGGGAGAGAGGGGAAATCCTGGAGCCAGGAGGGGTGGGGGGGCTGAGCTGAGCAGGAGGAGCTGCCAACAGCACATCCAAAATGGGCTTGTGCCCCAGACTGCCCAAAAACCAGCAGGGATAAACACATTATTTCACTAAACTCCAATCAAACCAGCCAGGAAAACACAAATTCCAGATGCAGACCTTATTCCTTTGCAGTTGCATAAACACCAAAGGATTGTTTTGGGTCAAGGTAGACAAAATATCTTTGAAAAGCTGATTTAAAGTGGTTAGGAATAAGGATAATATTATTAATAATATTATAAATTGGATTCAGCAAGTTAATATCATATATTTATATATATATAATATAATTAGTATATATAATATATATTTGGTTCAGCAACTTAATATAATATAATTAATATAATATGATATGATATAATATAATTAATATAATATATTTGATTCAGCAAGTTAATATAATATATAATATAATTGATATAATATGATTGATATAATATGATTGATATAATATGATTGATATAATATAATATAATATAATATAATATAATATAATATAATATAATATAATATAATATAATATAATATAATATAATATAATATAATATAATATATTTGATTCAGAGAGTTAATTACCACGGAACTTGTTTTCCTTGCATTTGGACCATGGCAGTTTCTGAGGGTGAGGCTGGAGGGAAGGGTTAAAAAATGTGCCAGGCAGTGCCACCACCACTGATTTCATCTTCCTTTGGGGAAAAAAAAACCCTTTTAAACTGAAACTCTGCTGAATTTCTCACCTGATGAACTCAGCTCACAGAAAAGTCAGGGTTTAAATCACAGCTAATTGCCCACAGGCTCCTTCCCTCCCTGTGAAGCCAGGCAGGAAAAAGAGAAAACTCAGGAATGGTGTCTTTGAAAGCAGAATTTTCTGGCTCAAAGCACACTCTATAAATAGTCTGAAAATCCTCCTGCAGTGCTGAGTGACCCAGGAGGCTCCAGGCAGAGCCACCTGACTTGGGGACATCTCTCCCTGCCACACCTGAACAGCCAAAAAACCCCAAATTCCCTGGAGCGCCCAGGGAATGCTCGTCTGCAGGGATGGCAACAAATTAAACCAAATTCAGGATTTTATTGAAGAGAGCAAGATCCAATAATCTCTCCAGCACCACTGAGCCTTCAGGAACTCGGTGAGCATTCATAAATCAGATTATTCAAATTAAAGAGAGGTGAATGTTTGTATCACAGGTGCACAGAAAGGACTTTTAACACTGCTGCTGTTTGCCACAGCCCTTCCATAGGAACAGGCTCAAAAAGCCATTTTCTCCTCATTTCTTCTTTCCTGCTGAAAGCCACAATTATTCCACCAACTCCACAAGCTCTGCCCTGGCAGTTTGTAAATGAAAAGCTGAGCTGCCCTTCATTAAGGCTGGCTAATTAAAAGTGACTGTATTTATCAGGAAAACTGCATGTTTTGCTCGCTCAGCATCACTGGAACAGGCTCAGAGCTGCAACTTTGGCTGCTTCTGGAAGTTATTCACAGCAGCTCTTGTCAAACAACTTTTCAGCCATTTAAAAGAATCTTAAATTCCTCAACAGCCATTAAAAAAAAAACAAAACAAAAAAAAACCAAAAAACCAACCCCAAACAGTAAAACAACAACAAAACAAATAAATAAAACATTAAAAAAAAACCCCAAACAAAACAAACCACATGAACTTAAAGGTACCTATCAAAAATAGTGCTTGAATTTTACATTCAGTTAGAAATGTGACCTGAAATAAATAAATAAATAAATTTTAAAAAAAAATTAAAAAAAAATTAAAAAAAAAACCCCAAACAAAAAACCCTCCAAACAAAACAAACCACATGAACTTAAAGCTACCTATCAAAAATAGTGCTTGAATTTTACATTCAGTTAGAAATGTGACCTGAAATAAATAAATAAATAAATAAATAAATTTAAAAAAATTAAAAAAAAAAAACCCAAACAAAAAACCCTCCAAACAAAACAAACCACATGAACTTAAAGGTACCTATCAAAAATAGTGCTTGAATTTTACATTCAGTTAGAAACATGACCTGAAATAAATAAATAAATAAATAAATAAATAAATAAATTTCTCTCCAGTTCAGGCCCCAGAATTAAAGCAGTTTAGAGCTAATTGGGACAGTGCTGGATAAATCAGGGGAAAGAAGGAAACCCACGATGCCAGGCGGGGTTTGGGATCCTTCCTGCGAAAATGGACTGCAAGTTTTCAAAACTTTGATCAGCTTTAAAACTCTTTAAAACTTTGATTAGCTTGAAAACTCTCAGAAGCTTTCCAAGTGCTCAAGCTCTCAGCTGCCCCATTTTTGGGTGAGAAAAGGCTGAATTTAGCAGCGAGCAGGGGGTGCTGGCCATGGCAGGCGTTGCTGGGGAGGCTCCCAGGAATGCCTGAGCTCCAGGCAAACAGAAATTCAGGGCAGGGAAAGGCCAGGGGGGCTCAGCTCTGTTTGCTCACCTGGGCAGCTCCTCCCTGCGCTGCCAGGAACGATTTTAAACTTTAAACAGATGCAGCAGGGTGAAATGCTAAACCTTTAAATCAGGGGCGAGCAGGTAATGACAAGAGGCAGCTCTTTAGGAGCCTGAGTTCAGATTTACTCCTCACTGGCAAATTTCCTGCTTAACACAGGGTTTTGCACGTTTATAGGCCATGATTTATTGTTTGAGTTGTTCCCAGCTGAAGGTTGTCCTCCTGGGACTGCAAAGCTGAGAGCTTAAGACAAGGATTTTTCCAGAATGCCTCCTTTTGTTTTTCTTTTTTTGCAAATTATTTCCATATTCTCCTGCAGAGTTGATCAAAAAGCAAAGCCATGGAGGGAGAAGGGTTGATGCCATTCATTTGTGAGATTACAAAAAGGACAAACAAACTTTTGTCAGGACATAAAATGGGATTAATCTCATCACTCTATTTATTTCATATTAATGTTAGCTGGGAGTATTTATCCCCAGCCAGTTAATTCCTTCAGTTTTGGAGTGGGAATGTGAAAATACGACCAGAACAGGACAATTAAGCAGGAACGGGGGTGGCAGCAGGAAATGTGGATTTTCCTTCACCAAGAGGACACAGCAGAGCCTGATCCCAGAGCCCTGATTCCCATGGATCCCCTTATGGGAGCATCCAGCTGGGATTCCCTGAGTTATCCACAAAATAGGGGTGCCCATGAGACAAGGAAAGGAAAGGGAAAAGAAGGGGAGGAAATTTGATTTGGTGTTTGCTCCCTGCCTTTTCAAGGAGCAGACATCAAACGGGGTGGCTGCTTTCACATGAAAGCAATTCCAAATTCAGAAATGTGGCTGGGATGGTGCCAAACAGGTCAGGAAGCACAAAAAGCCCATTTGGAACTGCAAACATTTTCCATTGAAAATTGAAAATAAATGGGATGGTGAGAATGTGTGAAGTGCAAGCCATGAGGCCAAGAGAACAAATGTGTAATTAGATCAAAAAGTCCACATCACAGGCCACAAGGAGTTAGTTATTGAGTTAAAAATACAATACAATTTGTGTTTTGTAAAAATACAAATAATTTAAGTGTCACTTCTTAATTAGACAGTTAGCCTTAAAAAACCTCCTAGAAAGAGAGATACAACTCTGGTTTTAGTTTGTTAAAATAAAGCACTGTGAACCTCACAGTTTGTGAGACATTAATATAAATAATAAAATATATAATATAAATATATTATAAAATAATATTATTATTTTATATCTCATTATAAATATATAATTTATAATAGACTTATAATTATTGTAAATATATTATATTATAAAATAATATAAATAAATAATATATAATATAATATGATATAATATAATATAATATAATATAATATAAATAAAAATAATAAACATCAAGGAAATTCATATTTAATCCCAACCTTAACCAAAAAAAACCCTAAAAAATGCACAGGGGTGTAATTAGAACAGCTCAGGACTGAGTGACTCTGCCAACAAGGGGCACCAAGGTGGATTCACTGCTCTCCTCCCCACAGCCCTGGGGAAATGCAGTTTTCAAGGCAGGTGTGCAGGACCCCAGCCCCTTTCTGGGTGCTCACAATGCCATAAAATCTCTTTTGTCAGCACAGCAGGCCTGGGGCATGGCTGGGGTGGCAGAGAGGGAAAGCCTGGCAAGAACAATTCCCCTCTATGAGCACACGGTGCCAGGCAGGCAGATCTGGGCTGGTTTTCAGTGTTTTGTTGTCCTGCACACACACAGCTCATTGTTCTTTGCTTCTCCTCCCCTCCCCAGTGCTGGGGAGGTGCTTGGGGCTGTGCTCAGCCATGGATGTGTCTGGAATTCCACCAGAGGAGCAGGGGATCCCAAATCTCTGATGGGAGAGCACCAGGAGCCACTGCAGGACAATCCTCAGTGTCCTCTCCCCTGGCAGGACCAGGAGGTGACAGATGTGCAGGGAATTCTACAAACAGCCACAAAAAAAGGGGATTTATTCATGCAGAAATACACAGGAAAAAATTTAACCACACTTTGTACCTCGTTCTTCACCTCTGTCACATTTGTAGGAATAAGTGCTGAAACAGTGAATCTGTCCAGGGACACACAAACAGCTTTTCCAGCAGAGGAATAATCAGGGCTCCAGAGGCACAGGGGGAACGGCACAGACGGCAGGGCTGGGCGGGATATTGGGAAATAGGAATCCTTCCCTGGGATGGGATGGGATGGGATGGGATGGGATGGGATGGGATGGGATGGGATGGGATGGGGTGGAATGGGATGGGATGGGATGGGATGGGATGGGATGGGAAGGGATGGGATGGGATGGGATGGGATGGGATGGGATGGGATGGGATGGGATGGATGGGATGGGATGGGATGGATGGGATGGGATGGGATGGGATGGGATGGGATGGGATGGGATGGGAAGGGATGGGATGGGATGGGATGGGATGGGATGGGATGGGATGGGATGGGATGGATGGGATGGGATGGGATGGATGGGATGGGATGGGATGGGATGGGATGGGATGGGATGGGATGGATGGGATGGGATGGGATGGATGGGATGGGATGGGATGGGATGGGATGGGATGGGATGAGCCAGGATGGGATGGGATGGGATGGGATGGGATGGGATGGGATGGGATGGGATGGGATGGGATGGGATGGGATGAGATGGGATGGGAATGGATGGGATGGGATGGGATGGGATGGGATGGGATGGGATGGGATGGGATGGGATGGGATGGGATGGGATGGGATGAGATGGGATGGGATGAGATGGGATGGGAATGGATGGGATGGGGTGGGATGGCATGGGATGGGATGAGCCAGGATGGGATTCCCAGAGCAGCTGTGGCTGCCCCTGCATCCCTGGCAGGGCCCAGGGCCAGGCTGGACACTGGGGCTGGAGCTCCTGGGACAGTGGGAGGTGTCCCTGCCATGGCTGGGGTGGGATTTAACAAAACAATTATTGAAATATCCCTTCTTAATAAAACAGTTTTCTTGCTGCGTGAACATCACCCCTGGTTTCAAATCAAATGTCAGATTTGATTTTAATCAGCCTCCAAAGGGATTTTTTGTGGGGCAGATGAGGCAGACAAACAAACCCTCCTCCCTTTTGCCACGTCTGGCAGGATGAGCAGCACATTTCTGTGAGAGATGTGCAGGAAAGAGAACAAATGATGTCATTTCTGTCACTTATTCTGATTTATTTTTTGAGGGAATTTGTGGGATGTGAAGCTTTTCTTTTCCCCGGGTGACTCTTGGCATGGGGACAAAGCCACAAATCTGGGTCTGACCCTAACAGGGTTGCCCTGGGAGCCTGATCCAGGAATTCCTTCTGTGGGGCTCAATTCAATTCCTGCAGGGAATGAGCAGCTCACACCCCAGCAAAAAGCACTTTAAAAGCACTTGGCAAACCTGGTTCCTCCTCAGGACCTGAATTCTTTTTAACTCCCTTTTATACACACGAATAAAGCACAAATTAGGATTTCCTCCGTGGAAGTTATTTACAAATAGAATAATCTTAATTGTATTGTCTTTTAAAAATTGATATTTTTAAAGATTTAATTATTTAGTTTAATTATGTAGCTATTTGAATCATTTAGTTATTACTTAATTATTTTAATAATTATGAAAAGATTCCCCTTTTGTTGCATTCTGCCTGATTTTAGTCATAATTTTCATCAGAGCAATCAGGAGCCTTTAATATCATTAAATAAATATCATTGCCCAGACTGATTCCACTGCAGACAGACACACTGAAATAGAGAAAAATTCACCTTAAAACACCCAGCCTGGACAATTACTTAAAAAAAAAAAAAACCAGATTTCTTTTTATAAATAAATCATCCAACCATTGATTGGGTTTAGCCCCTTGGGTCTCCAAACTCATCAGATCAGAGCTGATTTCCACCTATACCAGGAGAGCAAAGAGAGAGCAAAACTAATTAACACATCTTTATTGCTACAAGAAAATGTGCTGGGTAGAGCCTTATTTAGCAAACTTCCAGCTATTATTAGATCATCTCTGCCTTTTCAAGGAGCAGACATCAAATGGGGTGGCTGCTTTCACATGAAGGCAATTCCAAATTCAGAAATGTGGCTGAGATGATGCCAAACAGGCCAGGAAGCACAAAAAGCCCATTTGGAACTGCAAACATTTTCCATTGAAAAATGAAAATAAATGGGATGGTGAGAATGTGTGAAGTGCAAGCCATGAGGCCAAGAGAACAAAAACTTGCTAACAAATGGAATAAAGTGATATTTCAGTAAGATGGAAGTTATTGATATATTGAAATTATTGATGTGTTCAGCATTGGCTTGATGAGGGCAGCAGCTGAGCTCCAGCTTCCCCCAGTTTAATTTATAGCGGTGCCACTGTCAAATAAATAAAAAAGAGAAATATTGGAGTGGTTTGCAACTCAAATCAAATAAAAGTGCTGGAATAACACGGCACAGAATTATTGATTTATTGGGCGTTTATCACCATCCCCTCGCTTCAGAGCCCAGCCAGGTGCGGTGACCTGGCACACAAACACCATCCCAGCCCCCTCATGGAGCCTTTTATCCCCAGAATTCCCATTTTTTTTCACTGGCAGCTTCTCCAGGACCAAAGGGCTCTATTTCAGCCACCCTGTCCCCAAGGGGGGCCTCTCACTTCACGAGTCACCACTGATAAAATAAAGAATAAAACAGAGAATAATCCACTTTAACTCTGCAAACACCACCCACATGCAAAGCTGCACATACAGAGCTGGCTTTAAGCTGAGCAGAAATTTCAATAATGATTTATTTGAACCCAGCAGCCACACACCCTCTGAGGGAGGTGTTCCATCAGAGACCTCCTCCAAGTGGCTTTGGAGAGAGCCACAAGTGCCAGCCAGGTGCAGTGACCTGGCACACAAACACCATCCCAGCCCCCTCATGGAGCCTTTTATCCCCAAAATTCCCATTTTTTTTCACTGGCAGCTTCTCCAGGACCAAAGTGTTTCATTTCAGCCACCCTGTCCCCAAGGGGTGCCTCTCACTTCACGAGTCACCACTGATAAAATAAAGAATAAAACAGAGAATAATCCACTTTACAAACATTACCCACATCCTAAGCTGCACACACAGAGCTGGGTTTTAAGCTGAGCAGAAATTTCAGTAATTTAAGCCATTTTTATAGGTTCAGTCACCCCTCTGGAATAAATGAATTCATGTAGTTTTAGCTGAAAAATAAAACCCAGTAAAACCCAGGTCCTTCAAGGCAGCTCCTTCCTGGGGCTCCTCCAGTTCCAGAGCTCTGATCCCTGGATTTAGCTGATTTCAGTGGATATATATATTAAAAAAATAAACCCAAATATCTATATTTCGTTTGTTTATCTATATATCCACTGAAATAGCTAAATATTAATATTAAAGAAACAATTATTTATTAATTAGATAACTATTAATATGAATAATATTAATATTATAAACATACATAAGATGTAATATATAATATAGAGTATTATATTGTATATTATATATTACATATTATATAATATATTTTATGTATTTTATATATTATATATATAAATAAAAATAATTTATATATATACATATATAATTTATATAGAAATATAAAGATATATATATATATATATATAAAATATATATATCTTTATATATTTCCCCCCCTTTTTCTCTTTACTTCTTCCTAATTTTTTTACCCTCTACTCTAGCACATTGCTCTGTACACACAGCAGCTGGGGAGGAGCTCCAGGGGTTTCCTCTGCTTGTTTCCCCTGACAAACCAGCCCACAAACAAGAGAAAAGCCCAAACCACAGAATATTTTTGACTTGGAGAGGCAGAGCCAGCCCACCTGCACAAACCAACCTCATTTCAAGTCTGCCCTGCTGGGTTTTTATTAGGACAGCACCCAGGGGAACTGTGGAATTAGGAATGCCATCCCCCTTTTTTTTATTTTTGTTTTTAGCACAGAGGAGGAAGCAAAATCCACGGAGAATTAACCTGGCAGAGAGAGGGAAGTTCAGCTGAAGAGTTTTGAGTGGCCAGAAAAAGCAGGAGGAGGAGCAGGGCAGGCAGGGAAAGGGCAGGGATGGGGGGAATCCTGCATTAGGGCATTTTTGGGAGCTGTGTGTTGATGCAAAGCAATTCAGGGCAGGTAAATTCAATGTCAGCCTCATGGAACCTCTGCAGCCCAGGCTGCTGGAAATCCAGAGAGGTTGGGGCCATTTTTGGTGAGACTGGGCAGAAATGAGTAAACCCAAGGCAGGGTTGGGACCTCTTGCGGCTGGGGAAATATCACAACATTTCCTTGGAGCATTTTTAATTTTTTTGCTGCAGAAATCCACAGTTTTTCTTCCATAAGGCACCAAAGCAGAGGCTGGAAATGGGGCAGATTTCCTGGTGACACCTGGAATATCCAATTTCCTGGTGGTACCTGGAATATCCTGAGCTGGGGTCACCCTCTGCACTCAGGGATTTTCCACCTTTCCTGTACTGAAATGCTTTTCCATCATTTTCCTTCTTTTAAAAGGAACTACAGCTCACTCCTCCAGAAGATCCACCACGACCCACGCTGAAGTTTTCCTATTTCAAATGGTTTAACTCCAAAATTCAGACATATTAACTTTTCTTTCACTAATATCCAACATTCCTGTGGCAGGTTTTCTCCACAGCAAGGACCATCTCTTGCAGAACATTTATTTCTCTGTACAAAAACCCTGCCTTGGGAGAAATATCTGTTTAATTTCATGCATATTTAAGAATACCAAGTGGGTTTCATGCACCATAAAGAATATTTTCTCCCTGGCAAGGCAGCCCAAGGGAAGGGTTATTTGTGACCAGCACTGGGATGTGTTCTCACACACTCAGGACACTGGAGCTGCTCCCAGAAATGGGAATTTTCTCCCTGTTACCATCAGAGGATGAGGGCTGCACAAAAACATGAAGGTTTTTATGCAGGAGAAAGCAAAAAAAAACCCCAAAAAACAGATGGGGAATAACATCCCATTAATTCTGCCAGGAAAAACAAGGAGCAAGAGCTCATCCCAAAGAGATCCTGCTGCAGACACCTCCTGGAACAGCAATTTTGGGGTTTTATTTATTTTTTAATTTATTTATATTTATTATTTATTATATTATTTTTATTTATTTCTATTTTGGGGTTTTATTTATATTTATTTATATTGGACTGCTGAGGGCTGAAGGAAAATGCTCATCCAGTCAAAATATTATCAAATTACACAGGGGTTTTGTTTCAATCTGTTTTCATTTCTATATACATTTTAAAAAAAAAGATTAATTTGCAGGCACTCTTGCTCTGATAGGAAATTCCTCCAGTTTGCATCACAGCTGTGATGGTCATTCCCAAAAAAGTGGATTCCCATGGGTCTTGGAATGAGATGTTTGCTTGCAACACGGCTGCTCAGTTGATGAAAGAAAAATTAAATTAAAAAGTAAAAATGAAAAAATAAAAATTCAAAATGAAAGAAAAAGTTTCATCTGTATGATTTCTACAGTGGTTCAGAAACTTAAAATAATAATAATAATAACAATAATAATAATAATAATAAAATTAAATTAAAAAGTAAAAATTAAAAAAGAAAAATTCAAAATGAAAGAAGAAGTTTCATCTGTATGATTTCTACGGTGGTTCAGAAACTTAAAATAATAATAATAATAATAATAATAATAATAATAATAATAATAATAATAATAATAATAATAATAATAATTTTAAGTTCAGAAACTTAAAATAGTGATAACAACATGGTTTTGGTACAGTAAGTAAGAATCAAATTCAGACTGAAAACCTGCGGTTCTTAGACATTAACATCCTTTACACTCCAGCAGAATTTTCTCTTCTTTTCTACCTTCCTTCAATGTGGAAATACTTGCAAGTTTTCCAAATATTAACTGTTCAAAAAGGAAATGTGCACTGAGCTCTGCAATCAGTATTTGCCATGGGATGGTCATTGCCTCAAAACAACCCTAAAGAAACCCCTGCTCTTTATTGGGATTGAGGAAGATCAAATAATCAGAGTATGACAGTAAAATGAGTATGAAATGAGTATGAAATAAGTATTAAATGAATATAAAGTCAGTATAAAGTGAATAGGAAATGAGTATAAAATGAGTATAAAATAAGTATTAAATGAATATAAAGTCAGTATAAAGTGAATAGGAAATGAGTATAAAATGAATATTATCACATCCACATTTTAAAAATTAAACTGCATTATTTCTCTGAAGAGAATTCATATCTTAAGACAGGATTAATTCCAGATGGGGGCTAATAAATCCAACAATAATAAATAATTCTAAATGGAATTTAACAATCTGGATTTAGATGGTTTTGAAGCACGAACCAAGGAGTCTGCTAAGCGTTATCCAATAAATAAATAAATTCAAAAATCCAAAAATGGTTTTAGAGGCTCATGTTTACAGCAGCTACTCAAATACTTGGAGAGCAAGCTGTGGTTTGCCCCAGGAGGGGTCAGTGAGGGGAGGTTTTGGGATCTGCCCCCGTTTTGGAGGCAGGAGCATCACAAAGCTCAGCCTCTCACGTGCCAACCCCACTCTGCACCTGGAACAATCCCAAAGAACAAATCCTGCAGGCCCTCGTGGCAAACAGACCTGAACACCAGCAATGCCCACACATTCCCCACCTCCTGGCTCTGACTTCCACTCCTGACATTTGGCTCTGAGAAATTCAAAATGCAATACAAGAGTGGGACCTCCTGTAGCTGGGGAAGCATCACCTTGGAAGCATCACCGTTTCCTTGGAGCATTTTGAATTTTTGCTACAGGAATCTCCACAGTTTTGCTCCCATAAGGCACCAAGCTTTGCTTAGCTGGGTTTTCCCCTGTGTTTTCCCAGTGTTTTTGCTCTGCTGGGCTGACACCCACGAGCTCAGCAGGCTCTGAGCAGGTCCCAGGGCGTTCCCTGACATCAGGAATTGTTCTCATTCCACTCCAGCTCTGTCAGCCAAGCGAGGGCTGCACACACCAGCTGGGACAGCCAGGACAGGACAGGCAGCAGGGCTGGACATCCCAAAAAAACCAGGGATGAACTGGATCCAGCTGCAGCCTCAGCCTCTTTCTGCCCTTTCTCAGCTCTCTTCACATCCTGGCTATTTTGGGGTTTTTTTTGGTCTCCAGGTTCTGTTTCCATCTCCTCCAGATCAATGCCCTGCAAGGAAAGCAGCATCAGGCTTCCACCCAGGGAGCCATGCATTATTCAGCCAAGATAAAGCTACATTTTTTTTTTTTCCCTGGGTGGGAGAATTTGAAAAATTGATGAATTTCAATTTTAGGGCAAAGTTTCAAGCAACCTTTACAAAATGGGAGGAAAAAGTTGCTCCAAGAAGCTCTCCCACCTGCAGCTGCCCTGGCACAGCAAGGATTGGAGGATAAGCATCCCTTACAGGCAGTTTGGATACCTGTAACAAGAAATAAATTAAAAATCACTGATCCTACAACACTTTGGGTTAGGAAGGATCCTAAAGATCACTCATTGCACTGGCCCAGAGTGCTCAGGTCATTTCTGAAACAATCCAGATGTAAGAACTGGTTTTGGTTTAAAGATGACCCCTCCCAGCTGCTCATAAACCTCTATTAAATGTATTTTCAGGGTAGAAATCCAAGAAAAGGAGCATTTTGGAGCTGCTGCTGTTCACATCCACACTGTGACCCACAAATGCTTCTCCCCACGCTCGATTCATGACATGAATTTCTATGCAAATTCCTTGTCCAGAAAAATGCATTGCTAACTCTGATGCAATCCAGAGATTGTGCTCTGCAAACTTCCCTGCTCGTGCTTCAAAACCATCCAAATCCAGATTGTTTAATTCCATCTAGAATTTGGTTTTCGAGACATAAGGATTAAAAAAGCTGCATGTGAAATAAGAAAACCTAATACCCACAGAATGAGTAATTAGTGCTGAAATCTCTCACACAGAGCAGAATTTAACTCAGATATTCTTATCTTTACCAAAATTCAATTAACAAATGAATTGATTTGGAAAGGAAAAAGGGAAGGGAAGGGAAGGGAAGGGAAGGGAAGGGAAGGGAAGGGAAGGGAAGGGAAGGGAAGGGAAGGGAAGGGAAGGGAAGGGAAGGGAAGGGAAGGGAAGGGAAGGGAAGGAAAGGAAAGGAAAGGAAAGGAAAGGAAAGGAAAGGAAAGGAAAGGAAAGGAAAGGAAAGGAAAGGAAAGGAAAGGAAAGGAAAGGAAAGGAAAAGGAAAGGAAAAGGAAAGGAAAAGGAAAGGAAAAGGAAAGGAAAAGGAAAGGAGAAAGGATTTTACTTGTTTCACTGTTGTTTTTAAACTTTCCCTCAAACCTCCTTTGGGCTGCTGAGACCTTCAGTTTATTTTTTGCTAAATGAAGAAGTGGAGCTCTTTTTGTGCTGTCCTTAATGCCATAAATTCTGCACATAAAAGAGGGAGGCAGGGATAAGAAAGCCCCATTTCCAGTGCCAGGTATCCAAGGAATGCACCTGGCACTTCAGCCCAGCCTGACTTTGGCCCTTTGGATTCCAGCTGCATTTTACAACAGCTCCACTCCTACCCAGGGGATGCAGATAAGATCCAATTAAAATGGTAACTAACTCCAGAAAGTTCAAACTTCAGATATTGAAAACCATCTCACCTGGAAGAGTCAATGTTTACATGGAAACTTCTGAATACTCAAACTCCAGCTCAGGCAGCTCAAAAGCCTGGAGTGCTCCAATACATCCTAAATTATTCCCTAAATTTACTTGGAGTATTTTTCTACTCATCACATGCAGCCACTGCCCAGAGCTGTGATACAACACAAAAAGGTAAATAAGCTGTTGCTGGTTTTTTAATATGTTTAAAAGTAAAACTATCAACAAAACTTATTTCTCAAAGCCTGAGAATATACTCTATCACCTTAAAAAATGTAATTAAAATATTTACTAACTCCAAGAGGTTCACATGGCCTGGGATATTGAAAACCATCACCTGGAAGAGTGAATGTTTACAAGGACACTTCTGAATACTCAACCTCCAGCACAGGCAGCTGAAAAGCCTGGAGTGCTCCAATACATCCCAAGTTATTCCCTAAATTTATTTGGAATATTTTTCTACTCATCACATGCAGTGCTGCAGCCTGACCCTTGCGATATAACACAAAAAGGCAAATAAATTGCTTAAAAACACCCCAAAAAACAACACAAAAAGTTGTTTAAAAGTAAAACTACCAACCAAATTAATTTCTCAAATCCTAAGAATATACTCTATCATTCTAAATAAAATGTTTGCTAACTCTAAGAGGTTCACATGGCCTGGGATATTGAAAATCATCACACCTGAAAGAATGAATGTTTACATGGACACTTCTGAATACACAAACTCCAGCACAGGCAGCTGAAAAGCCTGGAGTGCTCCAATATATCCTAAATTATTCCCTAAATTTACTTGGAATATTTTTCTACTCATCACATGCAGTGCTGCAGCCTGACCCTTGTGATACAACACAAAAGGGCAAATCAGTTGCTTAAAATACTAAAAAAAACCCCAAAAAGTTGTTTAAAAGTAAAACTATCCAACCAAATTAATTTCTCAAATCCTGAGAATATACTCTATCATTCTAAATAAAATGTTTGCTAACTGCAAGAGGTTCACATGGCCTGGGATATTGAAAATCATCACACCTGGAAGAGTGAATGTTTACATGGACACTTCTGAATACACAAACTCCAGCACAGGCAGCCCAAATGCCTGGAGTGCTCCAATACATCCCAAGTTATTCCCTAAATTTATTTAATTACTTCTCCCTACAAAATATTTACATATTTGCTGCTTTTGGCCATTCATTATCTCTCTCTTTTTTTTTCTTTTTTTCCCCCCTAACATGTCACCAATTCTTGCTGCACAAAAATAATGCCTGTAGGTTCTTTCCTGTGGTGTGGAGCTGTCTAAGCTTTAGGCAATAACAAAATCCTGTTCAGCTTTCTTCATTTGGCTGTACAGAGCGAGGATAAAACACAGGCAAGCCTCACCCACAATGTAATGAATTTAATTTCTTTTTATTGTTCCCAGCTCGTCCCTGGTCACCTTGAAACGCCCCCCACTGCTAAGAGCAGTTTTCCTGCAATACACAACTTTAATTCAAGGCAGATCTGGAGGTTTTAAATGTTTTATTAAGGGAACTTTGAAAGTGAAAACCAAAAAACCACTTAACTCGATCTTCTGGGGCGTTTTCATCAGAAGAACAAACCCTGTTATGTTCCCTAATTTAACTTTCTTTTTCTTTATTTAAATCAGAGCATTGTGCACATGCCCACATTCCCATTCTCTGAGGAGTTGGGCTCTTGGATCAAAAGCTTCCAGGAGGTTTTTAGTTTTTCCAGGCAATGTTTTTAACTCTCAACAGCAGAAAATAAGGAAGAGTTGAGCCCCAGGAACCCACCCTGCAGCACCTGCAGCCCTTCAGCCAGAGGCACCACTGCAGATTCTCCTTTGTGCTGCTCCAGAGAGGGCAGATTATTCCAAATTTTCCAGTCCTGCCTGCATGGACAGGTTCCTGCTGGCAAGGAGAGGGAACAGCAAGTTCATTTCCCAGGGAACAGTGAGCACAGGGGTGATGCTCTCAGAGAAAAGGGCTGAACTTTTGGGGTTAATTCACCTTTGGGGTTAATTCACCTTTGGGGTTAATTCACTTCTGGGGTTAATTCCCTTCTGGGGTTGATTCACCTTTGGGGTTAATTCACTTCTGGGGTTAATTCACCTTTGGGGTTAATTCACCTTTGGGGTTAATTCACTTCTGGGTGTCCTGAAGCCACCACACCTCTAGAAAGGAAAAGACTTTTCTTGTTTTGCTGTTGTTTTTTAAACTTTCCCTCAAGCCTCCCTTTGGGCTGCTGAGACCTTCAGTTTATTTTTTGGTAAATGAAGAAGTGGAGCTCTTTTTGTGCTGTCCCTTAATGCCATAAATTCTGCACATAAAAGAGGGAGGCAGGGATAAGAAAGCCCCACTTCCCCACCCCTGCCTGGCTATTTAGATCACTTTTTGTGACCTAAAACCACTGTTTCAAACCAAAATGCACCTAAAAGATGCCCAACAGCTCAGGGTTTGGCCAGGTCCAAACCAGGGTTTCTCATTTTGGTGTGAAAAAACCAACCCAGGTCCACGATCTGGAATGAGAATTGGTGCTGCCCTGTCTTAGGTGCCATTAATTTCTTAATAATCCCATTATTCTTAAACAAAGAACATGGGGCCTGCAGTGCTGGTGTCACATTAAATAACAGAAGGCACACAGGGGGAGTCTCACACACACACACACAAAAAAGAAGGAGCAGTTGCCTGTGGGAGAAAACAAGAGAGGGGCTACAAATTTCTATTTTCAGTTGTGTTCCTGACTTGTATGAGAGCAGCCAAGAGACATAAGCAGAAATTTGAGCCTGTAAAATGAGCTGGAAACACCTGTTCCCAGAGGTGTATACCATGTTTTTGTGACCCACTTTTGAGAGGCCTTCAATCTGAGGCCCAGGGAGGTCAATTAAAGCCACTGAGACAGAAAAAACACAAAGTTTTCCATTTTTTTATTAAAAAAAGTCTCAATTGAATGGTGTTTGCCTCTGGAATGGTGTTTAGCTCTCCTGTCAATTGCAGGTGCTGGGAAACAGCAACAAAACATTCCAGTAAAAATATCTCTTTTCTATAATAGGTTTGAGGTTACAGCCTCTCCTGTTACTCACCCACACCATCTTCCCTCCCAGTCAGGCTTTTCCTTAATAAGCTGGACACCACTGTGCCAAAAAAGCTTTTAAAAGCTGCACTTGAGACAACTCCTTCCAATCTGCAGCTGCAAACCCTTTCCTGTGGCATCCGAGGCTGCCTGCAGTTCAGCTCTCAGTGCAATGTTCACAGGGACACTTCAGAGCACACAAAATCCAACTGAGGCAGCTCAAAAGCCTGGAGTGCTCCAGAACATCCCAAGAGATTCCTTAAATTTATTGGGAGTATTTTTCTACTCATCACAAGCAGTGCTGCAGCCTGACCCCGTGTGCAGCCACTGCCCAGAGCTGTGATACAACACAAAAAGGCAAATAAATGGCTTTTTTTTTTTAAAAAAAGTTGTTTAAAAGTAAAACTATTTACAAAAATTTATTTCTCAAAGCCTGAGAATATACTCTATCACCTTAAAAAAAAATCTAATTAAAATGTTTGCTAACTCCAAGAGGTTCACATGGCCTGGGATATTGAAAACCATCACACCTGAAAGAGTGAATGTTTACATGGACACTTCAGAACACACAAAATCCGACTGAGGCAGCTTAAAAGCCTGGAATGCTCCAACAACACCTAAATTATTCCCTAAATTTATTTGGAGCATTTTTCTACTCATCACATGCAGTGCTGCAGCCTGACCCCGTGTGCAGCCACTGCCCAGAGCTGTGATACAACACAAAAAGGTAAATAAGTTGTTTAAAAGAATAAAAAAGTTTAAAAATATATAAAACTATCAACAAAATTTATTTCTCAAAGCCTGAGAATATACTCTATCACCTTAAAAAAAATCTAATTAAAATGTTTACTAACTCCAAGAGGTTCACATGGCCTGGGATATGGAAAATCATCACACCTGAAAGAGTGAATGTTAAGTTACCTATTTTTTTTTTATTGTTTAAAAATAAAACTGTTAACAAAATTTATTTCTCCAAGCCTGAGAATATACTCTATCACCCTAATATGATGATTAATTAGAATTATAGATGTAAACAGCATGTCTTTGCCTCTGAAGGTTAAAGAAAAAAGAGTTATTGAAGTGGTAACCAGCTCCTAGGAGTTTCTCCTCAAAGCAGGAAAAAAAAGTGTGGTTTTCTAAAAATAATTGATTATCTTGCCATCATTCTCTTTGAAGATGTGGTTACCATGAGCAGAATTATCTCCAGTTCTTGTTTGTCTATGATTCCAGTTATAAATGGAGTCTGAGGAGAAGGTTCCTGATCTCATCACAGTATTTGGCTTCTTATTTAGCTTTTCATTCTGCTTTTATTTACAGTAATAATATCCACAAAAACGAGAAAAACAGGGAAAAAGCCCAACCTCACCCAACTAAACACTGGTAGTAAATACCATTCTGCCTCAATGCAAAATAAAAATGATGTGAATATATCAGGGTACGTAACAGCTAAAAAAGAATTCAGGCTGACGATTTGCTTGTTTGTCAATTTAAACCATCACAGAAAGTGCTTATTTAAAGCACTGATTGAAATAATTCTATCCCGGAGGCAGGAGATTACTCCTGCCCTCAAAGTTAAAAATAATATCCCCATTAACCTCAGCAACAATTTCCTAATTGCCAAGGATTACAAATCTTTCATGCAATGCTCATCCTCTGAGAATTCCCTCATTGCTTCACTCCCAAACCACTGCTGTGACTGCAGTCCTCAGGCTTTTCAAAGATCAAACTGCAGGGATGGTTTTTGTGTGACATTGAGGAAAACGAGGGTGTGGCACCCCAAATTCCCTGTGGATGAAGCAGCTCTGCATTAATATTGATGGGGCTCTCCTCTGCTGGGTGATGCCAACTGGCACCGGCACCATGGAGCAGCAGCTGCTCCCACACTTTGTTCCCTCTGTCCTGAGCAACAGCTCGGGCTGGAGTTTGTGCCAGCAAGGCAGAGGTGTGGAGATGTGGCAGAAACAAAGAGGGCAAAGTTTAGTGCCCAAAGCACCCGGGGTTACAGCACTGGAAGGGATTCTTGGAGAGCCACAAAGGAGAGCTGCCAAAACATGGGGCCTGCTGCTTGCCCAGCCTCTGAGGGAAAACCAGGATCAGCCTGAGCAGGAATCACCTCAAACAAATCCAGCACCAAAGAAAACCAGGATCATCCTGAGCAGGAATCACCTCAAACAAATCCAGCACCAAACAAAACCAGGATCAGCCTGAGCAGGAATCACCTCAAACAAATCCAGCACCAAATAAAACCAGGATCAGCCTAGCACAGGAATCACCTCACACACAAATCCAGCACCAAAAAAAACCAGGATCATCCTGACACAGGAACAACTTCAAACAAATCCTGCACCAAATAAAACCAGGATGATCCTAGCACAGGAATCACCTCAAACAAATCCAGCACCAAACAAAACCAGGATCATCCTGACCGAGGAATCACCTCACACACAAATCCAGTGTGGAGGGAAATCCAGGATGATCCTGACCCAGGAATCACCTCACACACAAATCCAACACCAAATAAAACCAGGATGATCCTGGCACAGGAATCACCTCACACACAAATCCAGCACCAAGGGTGAACCAGGATCATCCTGACCCAGGAGTCACCTCACACACAAATCCAGCACCAAACAAAACCAGGATGATCCTGACCCAGGATTCACCTCAAACAAATCCAGCACCAAACAAAACCAGGATGATCCTGACCCAGGAATCACCTCTCACACAAATCCAGCACCAAACAAAACCAGGATGATCCTGACCCAGGATTCACCTCAAACAAATCCAACACCAAATAAAACCAGGATGATCCTGACCCAGGAATCACCTCTCACACAAATCCAGCCCCTCAGGTGTTGGATGGATTCCACCAGTTTGGCACCTCTCACCAAAGTGCACATCCCTGAGTTAACTCCGCTTTGGGGAACTGGGACTGTCTCCTCCCCAGGGCTGCTGCTTCTCTCTTCCTTGGGAGCTGGAGACTGGTTTTTCCTCCTTCTCCTGGTCTAATTCCCCTTTTCTTCCACACCAACAAAGAGCCAAACCTCAGATGTGATTCCCCTTTTTTCACCAACCTTCAGCCAGGATTTTCCCTTTCCTTCCACACCAATAAAGGGCCAAACTTCAGCTGTGGTTCCCCTTTTCGCCCACAACAATGAACAGCCAAACTTCAGATAATTAGGAATAAATATCCAATGAAAAATTAGTTTTGTTTGGTGGGATTATCCAGACTGCTGCCCAACTTCCCTGATTCCCAGCAGAAATAAAACCACAGTAACCACATCACATATATCCCACGTTAAAAAAAACCCAGCACGAAAAGCACCTTCTACATCCTACATAATGTCTTAGACATCTCCTAAAACACTTGAGCAATAAAAAAAAAGCTATAAAAATCAGAAAAACACCATTCACTCTGCAAAGCACGAAAGCAGATGAAAGCTCAGGGGTATAAACATCAAGAACACTAAAGAGACAAGCATGTTCCTTCTCCCCTTCCTCCTACTCCCACACTTCATTCCTGAAGCACACAGCTTTGGACAGAGATATTATTTTGTGCCAACCACAATCAGATATTTCAATACCTCAGTGTTTGTCTGGAGGGAGCACACATTCCAGGGAAAATGCAGTGCATGCACAGATTACCTGGAAATAAATCACATTCCCATTTAAAATGAAGCTTAAAGAAGTGGCACAGCACAGAGCTGTATTATGGACCACGCACTTTTCCCTCAGAAGAAATGTTTCACACCCTCCAGCAGTTTTCTTTCGGGAAGAGAATGAAAAAGTAAAGAGATTTATTAGATTAAAAAGCATATTGATTGAAAGCAGTGCTGTATGACAGCTTCAGCTATTATAACAGAACTTAATAAAATCAAATGTTTACCCCTGAAGGGGATTTTGAGGGAAAAACATAAAAAAGGCTTTATCAACACTTATGACAATGAGCAAATCTGCAAGGGATAACATTTTGGTGCTGAAAGTAAATGCAAATAAGTGCTCATTTCTCCAGGGGAGCTTTGAGGTTTGCCCACACGAGGAGCCATGGCTGATGTGGCTCAGCAGTGAAAACACCCCCTGTGATTGTGTGGCTGGAGATGGTGTCAGCTGCTCCCACAGCTGGGAGCAGGCAGGGTCACAGATGATGAGAGCAGGAGATGTTCCAGCATCACTGCCAGTTTGTAGGAGCAGCAGGCTTGGTGATGGGCTTGACCCAAAGAATGACACTCCTTCCTCCCTGCCCTTGTCCCCTTGGCTCATCCTTCCCTCCCCTTGTCCACTCTGCTCATCCCTCCTTCCTTCCTTCCTTCCCTCTGCTCACCCCTCTTTCCCTTTGTCCACTTTGTTTATCCCTTCTTCCTTCCCTTTGTCCACTCTGCTCATCCCTCCTTCCTCTCTGCCCTTGTCCACTCTGCTCACCCCTCCTTCCTTCCCTCTGCTCACCCCTCTTTCCCTTTGTCCACTTTGTTTATCCCTTCTTCCTTCCCTTTGTCCACTTTGCTCATCCTTCCCTCCCCTTGACTGCTTTGCTCATCCCTCCTTCCCCTTGCCCACTCTGCTCATCCCTCCTTCCTTCCTTCCCTCTGCTCACCCCTCCTTCCCCTTGTCCACTTTGCTCATTCCACCTTCCCTTTTATCCACTCTGCTCACCCCTCCTTCCTCTCTGCCCTTGTCTACTCTGCTCACCCCTCTTGCCCTTTGTCCACTTTGTTTATCCCTTCTTCCTTCCCCTTGTCCACTCTGCTCACCCCTCCTTCCCCCATCCCCTTTTCTGCCCCCTCTTTCCCCCCATCCCCTTTTCTGCCCCCTCTTTCCCCCGTCCCCTTTTCTGCCCCCTCTTTCCCCTGTCCCCTTTTCTGCCCCCTCTTTCCCTCTGTCCCCTTTGCTCCTCACCCAACACCCCAATCCCAAGATCCCAGCTCAGTGTTTCCACCACCAGCTGCTTTTCTGGGATGGCTTTTCCACAGGAGCAGAAAGAAAGGTGGATTTCTCCTCCACCCACATTATTTGATGGCAAACCACTCCAGAGCTGAGAGCCTGCTTTTAACAACAGCTTTCTGTTATTTCTGGTTTTTAGCAGGACCAAAATATTTCCCTTGATCCTTCCTGGATCAGGCCTGATCTGGTCCAAGCTGTATTTGCCATATAAACATCAATTTCACAGCATAAATGAACAGTTATTTCAACTAAAATTTACTATTCTCACCAGTCTTACTTACCCTGAGTATTTGTCAGTATTCTGGCACCTGCAACCCTTTCTTCTCTCGTAAACTGTAATGAAATTTGCATTTTTTCAAAGCTGTGCTGCTTTCAAATGAAACTTATTTTGGCACGAGCTTTAAACTGCTTTAATAAAACCACCAGTATTTAACACTGAAGTGTTAAACACCAGCTAAAAAACAGGAGTAAAAGCAGATAAAACAGCCCAAAAGAGAGAAAAAAAAATCTGCAGCTTGTTACACCTCCTGATTTTACACACAAATGGCGACAGCCTGGAGATCCAGCATGGACATTTTTGTCAGGATGAAAACTCCCTTTTGGGATTGCCTCATCTGTAGCCTTTGCTGTTTCCTGACCTTCTGGGTGAAGGGAAACTCCACAGGCTCATAAAGAATTAGGGTCATCAAATGCTGATGATTTTCTCCTACATGGGAGAACTCCTGGGCCGGGGTTGAGCCAGAGGAACTGGTCTGGCCAGCTGGGCTGGGACCTGGTGAACCTGAGCTCGAGGAGGAGCAGCCAGAGGGAACCTGGAGCTCCAAAATCTGTGTTAAAGCACATTCCAGGAGGGCTGGAATGGGCACAGCTCCTTGGGACACAGCATTCCCCGAGGCTTTGGGGGATGAGGGACAGAAGTGTGGCCAAGGACCAGCAGGGATGAGGAATGGGGGTGAGGAGTCTGTGTGGGGCACAGAGCAGGGGGTGCAGTAGGGCCCAAAGGGTGCTGGCTTCACTTAAACTTGGAGAATTTACCAAAAAATATGGAGTGAAAAATTGGAGCAAGAGGCGTGTGACTTTCTGTGCATAATTAGAGCAGCTGCTGCCCTTCAATTGGGTTTGGGAAGGCTCCCTGCAAGGGCAGAGATTCAAAGCAGGAGGAGCACACGAGCATTTTGCTCCTTTTCCCAGATCTGTCAGGGTTTCTGTGCTGTGCTCTGAGGGAAGGGCAAGACCTGAACCTCGAGACCTGAGGCAAATGAGTGCCAGGAACCTCTGCACTGCCTTCCCTGCACTGGTTTGGGGTGCAAGGGACCCTAAAGCCCATCTCATCCCGTGGGCAGGGACACCTCCCACTGGACCAGGATGCTCCAAACCCTGGATTTGGACACTTCCAGGGCTGGACCCCAAAACCTGGCAGATCCCACAGCATGATCCCCCTCATTTCTGAGCAGATCAACGTGTCCAAAGGCTGCTGGGGCTGAGGAAAGCTGGAATTTCACTGCAGAGCAGGCAATACCTGCATGCTGAGGAAGACACAAAACCCCAGATGAAGAGGGGCAGGGCTGAAAAGTCCTGAGAAAATGCAGAAAAAATTGAGAAGCGCCCAAAGCAGCGCGTGGGAATCCTGCCACGAGCATGGGACATGCCCACAGTGCCAAAACTGCTGCAGGAAACTGCAGCCACCAGCAGGAACCAGCCAGCAGCAAAACACAGCAACCACGTGCCAGGAGATTGTTTCAGAAGTGAAACTGCCAGAAGCCAAATCACAGCTTTAAGGCACAATTTACACCGTAAATATTTGGGTTTCTAGCAAAAAGGGAGGGAGGAGAAATCCTACTGTGCTCCAAAAGAGCTGCTGGAAACACCACATTGGAGGCAGAGCAATCTGCTGGTTTAATTAACCCTCGTGACACAGGACCTGAATTTTTTTTTCTCTCACGCTATTAAACACAAAAATATCCCAACTCCTGAGCTATGGAACAGAAATTATTAAAATCCCACTGCTCCAAGATTGTTTCCTCCCCATGCACAGCAATTCCCAACAGGGACACGTCCCGTGGAGGAGTCCTGAGTTCCTCAAGTTCATGGGGGAAACTTCAATGACTTTCATAATCTGAAAGCACCTCATAATCAAAATTGATTTCATTTAACCAGTGGCAATCTGTTGGCAGCCTGAGAGAGGGAAACACCGATTAAAACAAAGCTGGCAAAACACATAAAAAATTAATTGACTTCTTGATTGCTATCAAAATTGAAAAAAGGCTCAATCCTACACCCAATGATACAGCCCTGAATGGCAGCAATTAAAGTCCCTCTTTCCAATTACAGCTTTTTACAGCATTTAAATCAATTTTTGTACAGCAAATGAGCGTAGTGTTTAACCCTGAATCGAATCAGCATGGTGTAGTGGGCTAAAAATCATAATCCTGGAGCATGATATGCAAGACTAAAACTCAGATAAACTGAACAAAATGACAGGAATGTTCCTGTAGATCATTTTTGACTTGTGTTTTAGGCCACTGGAGGGGAATTCATAAGCAGATTTGGGACTTGCCTATCAACATGACCTCACCTATATAAATATTTATTCAAACATTTGGGCACATTGCAGTAGATTCTAGATTAGAAACCAAAGGAAGTGACTATAAAAGGAAAACCGTGCTGGCAGTTTCTGTTTAAAAACTGCAAACCCTCAAAGACTTCTTGCAACTGGGCAGTAACATCCAGAGAAACTCCAAAGCCTGTGTTTGATTTATTCCTACCTTTTATAAAATCCCAGTCCTGAATGGCCTTGACTCAAAAGCCTGATAGATAAATTTTCATTGCTGAAGTAGTTCAGCATCACAAGGATGGGGCTGGAATGAGAATTAGCAGATTTTAAAAAAACACCAAAAAATGAACTAAAGTTGTGAAATTGGCAGCTTTCTCTTCTTTCAGCACAGCACAAACACCTTCTGCTGTCAGGACCAGAGAGCTGGACTGGAATGCCCAGCAGGTTTGCTCAAGCACAGCTGGGACAGTGCCCTCTCCTCCAGGCCTCACCTCAGCATTCCATCATTTCCAGAGCCTCACACCAGGCTCCTCAGGACTCTCCACCATTATCTTCTGACCTTTCCCTTTTTTTTATTCTTTTTTTTTGTGTGTCTTTCTCAGTTAATCAGTAACCAGAGACTTCTGCCAGCACTTGGTGCTGCTGGTATCAAGGTCCTGAGCCCCACGGAGCCACTTCCACACCGTTCTCTCCTTCCCCATTCCAGCTCCCCAGACTTTCCCTGCGCTGGGAATAGAAAACAAAAATAAAAAGGTCTATTTTCCATCCTAAAGCACTGGCTCAGCAGCTCCAGAGCCCAATTATTCCAGGCAGAAAAAGCTCTTCCCCACAGCTACACATCATGAGGGACAAGTCTTGCCATGTCCCCGTTCAGGAGGTGGAGGGAAATAAAAAGAGACATTTTTTTATGAGACAGTTACTGAGCTGTAATTTCCCACATCCGTTTACAACTGCAAACAAGCCCAGGCAGAGGAAGGTACTATCTATTACCATAATTATTTTAAAAACCTTCACCCCACAGGGTTAGGAAAAAACCAATGATTTACGGCAGAGCCATAACTATAAAGCTGCAGATGGGAGCTGAGCTATTTTGCCCTTGTCTAATGCTGAGATCTCATTAAACTGCGTGCTTAAACCTTAAATATTTGAGAGTAAATGGTAGTTAAAATAGGGAAATCACTCTCATTAAGCAGCCAGCCTTTCCTCTGCTCAGCTTCTCAGCTCATCATTTGTTATTTGGTCATTTGTGGAGTTTTGCACCGCTCCATCTTCCAGCCTGGACAGCCCCAAAATTCCTAAATAAAGGGAAAAGGGCAAGGAAAAAAAAAGCACTCAAGCCATTTTTAAAGCTTAAAAAGAAACTGATGAGAGAACAGAAATTTTTTTCTTTTCTAAGTTCGATCACATTGAAGGATGATCCTTGGCCAAAGTCATTCAGTGAGACAACAGGCAGCAACTTTTCTTTATTCTTTCTAAATCCAGAAAGATGAAAGGAAGATCTAGAAAGGTCTATTCTTTGACCTCGACCTGCTCTGCATCATCATCATCATTATTATTATTATCATCATCATCATCACCATTATATCTCCAAGAAATTAACTTTTATTATAAGAAGTTTCTCCAAGAAACTAACCTTTAATAAAACACTGCACCACACAACCCCACATCCAATTTTCTCTCTGAAATCTTCTTGCCTTTCAGAAGTTACTGCACCAAATCAGAGCATTAATAATTATTTTTGCTTACTTCCTTCTCAAGCCACCCACAAAATCCAAAGCAATGTCTGCCAACCTATCCAGGCTAAAACTGGAAGCAGAAAGAGGAAATGACATAAGAGAAAAGTAGAATTTATGCAA
This sequence comes from Agelaius phoeniceus, assembly GCF_051311805.1. Lineage (NCBI taxonomy): Eukaryota > Metazoa > Chordata > Aves > Passeriformes > Icteridae > Agelaius > Agelaius phoeniceus. Next base: position 25,378,221 of record NC_135274.1, on the reverse strand, counting down.
AATGTTGGTGATATGAAAGCTCAGAAATCTTCATAAATTAGCAGTGCACAGTAATTGAAGCTGCTTGAATCATGCTCCTCCATCCTTCCACTTCAATGGGATATGGCAGGAAGTAATTAATGGAGACAGGCTCCCTTGCATATAGCTGCAAATAATTAACCTGGCCTCTCATTTCTGGTGTTGGCTGTTTGGAAAAATAAATTTCTCCCCATATAGAACACTTTGTTTCACACGTAACCCCAGGGATCAGCTGTTCTTGATTCTTTAAATATACATAAAGAAATTTAATGGGAGCCCATATGGAAAATTTAACCTTCACAAAGGCTTCGCTAAGTGCGTAGATGAAGTGTTTCACAGAGCATTTGATGTTTTTAAAAAATGAAAATAAATTAAGACATACAACCCCCCCCCCCCATTCAAACAGAGACTTAAAATGTAGTGTTATGTACTAGGGACTAAATAAGAGGATAAATTTTTATTTCTTCTCTCTTGTTTTCTACTCAAAATTACAAAACCTGCTTAGAATAAAAACTGTCCCTCATTATTTCTTCCTTTTTTTGCTGTATGCACAGCACACAGTTCATGTTCTTCTGAACAGTTTTACCTAAAATGTAAAACTCGTAACTAATTAGATCCTCAACTTATTTTTGTAGGAGTAAAGGCCATGAAGAACACTTAGGATTCCATTATGAATAACAGATGCGAGACGGGTACATTTATAAACCACTAAATTTAGAAAAGATCTGCGGAGAGTTCTGCTGAACCTTTCAAAATTAAAAACCTGCCTGTACTTTGCCACTGAATCCATCAGAGCAAGTTCTGAGGAAGCAGAATACAAAAGGCCAATGAGTTTTCCACGGATCCAGCATTAATGCGTGCCATGGATGGAATTTCAAGATGCCCAACAAAGCAGGCAATATCCACGGGGCACATTAGCTAAATGCCAACATTCCCTGTGTTAGTTGGGGGTTATTCAATACCCTCGGCTCGCCATCTCGTGCAGGGCAAGCTACAAAATTAATGAAAGAAATCAGATCCCCCTTGCAGCCGGGATCCCACAACCTCGGAGCACTCTGTTTGAAAACACCACTCGGATATTTCCCCAATTGTTCGGGCCGCTCGGTTCCCACAAGGAAACTCGGCTCACACAAAGGCACGGCCCCGGCACCTTCCTCCCGGGCACAAAGGAGCCAGATGGCCCCAGGGAACTGCTCCTGTTCCTCCGGGAAAAGCTGGGAATGCTTTGGGACACACGGACATCGCCAGCCGTGCTCCTCCATGCCCAGGGAACTGGCCTGAGAACACCAGGAGGAGCTGGCACTGCTGTGCCCGCCTCAAATCAGACAAAAAAACCCCCAAAACAGTGCTCAGCATTTTTTATGAAGCCGACAATCCTCAATACCCAAAGAGTTTGCGTTCATTTAAAGGGGGCCAAACAGCCGGCACTGCAAGGAGAGCCCAGGTCCCTTCCCAAGCCTGGCAGCGGCTCCCGATGCCCAGCCCAGGGCCTGGATTTTCCAGGAGCCCTTCCAGGTTTAGCAGGGCAGCAGCTGCCACCCCTGTGCCCCGTGAGTGCCTGGGCACTGCCAGAGCTTTTCCAGGAAGGATTTGGACTCTTGGATCTGCAGGAACACCCTCCCTCCTCACGGAAAATTCCCAGCATTTCTCCCATCACCCCAGCGGGTTCCCTCACACCCAGCCGGAGCTGCTTTGCCACACAAGGACGAACTCCTCGTCCTTGCCCACAGTTACGAAACGCGTGCCTTGTGCCACGCCAAAAGCTGCGTGGCAGCACCACATCCTAAAGGCAGAGGAAGCTGCAGTTCCAACATTTGTCATCCGCAAAGCCACGGAATACCCCGATCGTCAGCGTGCCCGGCAGAGCGCCGAGGTCGCCCAGCCCCGAGCGCCACGATGCCGGCTCTGCTGCCTTCCCTCCAGGGCAGGCACAGCGCGCTTTAATGACAAAAACTCCCGAACACAATTCCCAAACACCGCGTCGTGCTCGGCTCCCTGCACAGGGAATTACCCAGAGCACATTTTCCACACTTTCGCATCCTCCAGCAGCGCTCCTGTTTCACCTCAGCCGATGAGCCCGGCTCTGTCCGGGGGAGCAGCCAGCCCGCTGCCAAAATCACATCACAGCACACTTGGCTGTAACAAAAGATGACTCCGGGGAGTTTGTGCTCATCATCGTTATTCCACGCACGTCAGAGCCACCTCCAGCAGCCTTGCCTTCAATTAAACCTCTACTACTGCAAAGGGCAAAGGGGGTATGGACACATTTGTGCCGTGCCGAGAGTGGAAGGGGTAAGGAGGGATAAAGGGAAGAGAGGATTACACAGCCCTTTTTCAGAGACAAAAAGCAAGGAAATCCCCTCCCCACAATGCACAAGACAACCACACAAACCTGGTGGGTGAGAACACATCCACGCCTTGCCTTGGACCATCCTCCCTCCCTCACCCCCCTTTTTTTTTTTTGGTGTTGTTGAATTATTGGTTATTTCCAGCTGAGAACTTGCCTCTCCTCCGTGCCCATCAAATATCCCGAAGATGGAGGGGTGAGTCTTGTTCACCAGGTCGGTGATTACTTCGAACCTGTCCTCCATGTGATCCCTGCGGCCTTGGATGGAGTAGACAGCCACGTTGTGGCTCTTGAACTCCCAGGTCTTGGAGAACTCAGCGTCCAGCACGTCTAAACCCCCGAGCCTGTCATTCTGCATGATCTCGGCCACCTTGCCCTTCACCATCTTCACCGCATCCCTGCTGGACTTAACAATGGTTTTCACCTCATCCGTGTGGAAGAAATAACTCCACAGGGCCAGGCTGATGCACAGCAAGAACAGGGTCTCCGGTCTGAGCAAGAAGTAACGCATGATCCGACCCAGCAGAGACAGCAAAGTCATTGTATCCTCTATCATTTATTATCGCGACCGTGTCTCCCCACAGCATGCAGCGGGGCGGCTCCGAGCCCGGGGCCGCTCGCTCAGTGCATGCTCGGCCGGCCGGGCAGCGCCGAGCCCCGCGCTCCGTTCTGCTCCGCTCCGCTCCGCTCGCTGCGGCTCCGCTCCCGCTGCTGCCGGCGGCCGCGCCCCGGCCCCGCGGCGCCCCGTCCGTGCCGCGGGGGCGCGGGCCCGCCGATGGATGCGCCGAGCGCTGCGCCGCCGGATGCCTCCTGAACGCCGCTGCCCGCCGCGGTTCGGCTCGGCTCGGCCGGGAGGTGGCTGCCAGGGCCGCCCGCGGTACCTGCGTCCCGTGTCCCCCGCGCCCGGCGCCGGCCCGCCCTCTTTCCACCCGGGCGGAGCGTCCCGGCCGCCGCCCCCGCCGCGCCGCTGAACTACAAATCCCGGCAGCCCCCGCGGGAGCGCGCCGGTGCGGGCGGGGTGTGGGGCATGCTGGGAGTTGTAGGCTGGGAGCGGCCGGGGAAGGAGGCAGGAGGAGGAAAAATGTATTTAATCAAAGTGATTTTAATAAAAATCAAAAATTTTTAAAATAAAAAAAATATTTAATCAAAGTGTAATTAAAGTTATTCATTCAAAGTGATTTTAATAAAATAAAAAATTTTTAAAATAAAAAAATCAAAATTATTGAATCAAATTGTAATAAAGATTATTTAATCAAAGGGATTTAAATAAAAAAATAAATTAAAAAATCAAAATTATTTAATCAAAATGTAATTAAAATTATTTAATCAAAGTAATTTAAATAAAAAAATTAAAAATCAAAATTACTTATTAAAATGTAATGAAAATTATTAATCAAAGTGATTTAAATAAAAAATTTTCAAAATAAAAAAATCAAAATTACTTATTAAAAATGTAATTAAAATTATTAATCAAAGTAACTTGAATAAAAATTTTTCAAAATAAAAAATCAAAATTATTTAATTAAAGTGTTATGAAAATTCTCTAATAAAAGTGATTTCAATAAAAAAAATTAAATAAAAAAATTTTAATCAAAGTGTAATTAAAAATTACTTAATCCAAGTTATTTGGTTTTTGGAGCAACCTGGGATAGCGAGAAGTGTCCCTGCCCCTAGGATGAGATACCCGTTCAAGTCCCTTCCAACGCAAACCATCCTGGGATTCTTCTAAAGGATTAAATTGACCCTTGTGCATTTCCCAATCTCATTCACAAGCTCGCAGTCAAAATGGAAACAAAGCAGGATCTTGTCAATTATTAAACCTGGAGTAGAGTTTGCCAAGGTAGCAAATTTTGTTGGAAAACCCTCAAAGCATCTTGCTTCTTTCTCTGCCCCCCTTGTGTAAATTTCCATTTTGCTGCACTGACAGCACTGAAAACCACGAGCCGTGTGTGTGAGCAGAATAATGTATAATATAAATATTTATATTTAAATATACACAATTAAATGGCGTGCCTGAGCTGTTTGCTGCCAGCTGCAGAGTGGAAAACAGAAAATCCATCACCCAACCAAACCAAAGCATCAACCAACCCCAGAGAGCGTCAGAGCCGGCGTGAGAATCAAACCCCTCAAACACAAAGTGAATTAACAAACCACAAAACCCCAAAACTGAAATTCTGACTGACAAACTGTAAATTTCAGCTAGGGGCATCCCAGGTTTTCCAGCAGCTCCCACTCCCTCTGGACTTTTGTTGCTGTAAATTCTTTGTTTTTCCACTTCTTCCAAAGATCAGCTGGAATAAATGACAGAACCCCGAGCCTGCTTAACCCAAAGTTAATAATTTCAGCCCTTCTGTGTTCCATTCTTCCATCCAGATCTGAAAACCACCAAAATTAATGACAAACATTAATTATAACCATGACACTGCTTTAAATTTAAGAGGTGCCCTCTGATAGCATTTTATCCAAAATTTTCCATTTCAGGCCTAGAAAAACCTCTCCCCTTTTTCCTCCCCTCTGCCACAATGTGCTTGAGCTGACCCACAGATTTTTCTACCCAAAATGCCAAAATCTGCACCTGTGATTTGGGGAATGTGGAACCAGCACAAGTGCTGCAGCACCTCTGTCCTGAACAGAGGCAAACAAGAAGGAAATAATATTTATTATTCTACAGAAATGTGTAGTTGACCAAAAGCTGTGCAGCTAATAATTCTAATAATATTGATATTAATGATATCTATTGTGGCTTTTTTAATATTAGGGAAAGATAAAGAAATGTAAAATAAGGATGATGCTGCTCACTGCCAACAAGCAATTCATTATTTGTCATTTCACTGCAATATAAATGTGTGGTTGTCTATTAGCTACAAACTGTGTTGCTAGTAATTCTAATAATGTCATTAATATCACTATCTCTATTACAACTTTTTAAATTCTATTAATTTTATACTTAAGGAGAGATAAAATAAATGTAAAATAAGAAGGATGATGCTCTCTCCCACCAATTAATTTGTTATTTATTTGTCATTTCACTGCAATATGAATGTGGAACTGTGTATTAGCTACAAACTGTGTAGCTAATAATTCTTATAATATTATTAATATCACTATCTCTATTATGGCTTTAAAAATCTATTAATTTTATACTTTAGGAAAGATAAAATAAATGTCAAACAAGAAGGATGTTGCTCTCTCCCAACCAATTTGTTATTTATTTGTCACTTTACTGCAATATAAATGTGTCACTGTCCATTAGCTACAAACTAATAATTAGCTGCAAGCTAGTAATTCTAATAATATTATTAATACATATTCTATAATATTATTATATCACTGTCTCTATTATGGCTTTTAAATTCTATTAATTTTATACTTAAGGAGAGATAAAATCAATGTAAAATAAGGAGGATGCTGCTCTCTCCCACCAATGAATTCATTATTTATTTGTCATTTCACTGCAGTATAAATGTGGAACTGTGCCTCCTGTCAGGTTGTGTTTCCCTGTTGGCAATCTGGGTCCAGACCCTGGAATTGTGGAGGGAAGTGAGGAGGTTCCAGAGCCCACAGCTTGTTAAAATATAGGAATATATATAAATAAAGCAAAATAGAAGTTCTGAAGTTATTCTTCTTAACGTTCTTTTTCACCAGTTTAAATAGTGTTTTTTAATTAGTTAGAAAAGTCTGCATTGCAGACTTCAAGTAGTTAATAATTAAGTTGAAAGTAAAAATAATTTAAGCGTCATTTCTTAATTTGACAAGTTTAACCTTAGAAGTCCTAATTTATTGCTAAAATACTACAGAACTCACAACTTATAAAACTGTACTGTAGATAAGAAATAATCAACATCCAAGTCCAAACACAAAATACATCTCAGACACTTTAATCCCAACCCTAACACAAACAAAACAAGAAGATAAAAATGCAATAATTATTGAGCCAGCCCAGGGGCTTGAGCCAAAAAAATCCCAATTTCAGGGCTCATTCTGCGCTTCCCAGGGGAGAAGCAGAACTTCAGCACCCACAGGTTCTTTTAAAAACCAGCAACAAAAACCTCACCAATGCTCGGAGTAACAGCTGCTGCTTAATTTCAGTTTTTGGTCACTGGAGAGAGGAATTGCGAGCGATTTTTGAGCCGGGTTTGTGAATAAAGCGGAGAATTGCTTGGAAAACTGGGAAAAGCATTCCTTGCTCAACAGCTCCTCCTCCTGCTCGCCCAAAGCGCGAGAGCATCAGGGCATCGATTGTTTTTCTGTTTTGGCCACAGGACCAAATAATCTGATTCTGCAAACGGGAATTCATTGTCTGTTCAGCGCTCCGGTACGCAGGAGTTGTGGGTTATAAACAGAATAAACCTGGGAATTATCTCCCCAGTTTTCCCAAAGCAGTATTCAGCTTTTCTGAGCAATTTTTGCGGTACTCAGAATGAAAATAGGGAGTGAGATATTGGAGAAACTCTCACAATATGCTATCCTGAATAATACCAGCGTTTTTATCTTTGTCATTTCTGACTTGTATTAAATAAAATTCAATGGTTCTGATTGGAATAAGCCTCATTTTGTGAATGTGCTTACAAGAATGGCTTAAATAAAAATAATAGCAGTGAAAACCTTTCATTTCCTGCAGTTGCAAACTGAATTTACCATTATTTCACCCTGGGGATGAGCAGTGAGGACACAGCACTGATGGGTCACCAAAAATCATTACAATAAACATTTATTATTATTATGGATGGAGATTTCCTTGTAAAAATCCTCCCAAAATCTGCGGGGTATCTGTTCTATAATATATAATATCTATTATATGTTATATATTATATCTATATAATATATCTATATTATATCTATATAAATTCTGTAATATCTGGGATGCTAAGATTTGGGGGATGTTGCTGTGTGCTGAATTCTGCTGCCCAATTAAAAGGTTTTCTCAGGATTTTCAGGTTTAAATACTTCTATTGGCAAATCAGATGTGCACAGTTGTTTCAAGCAATACAAAACACAATAATGTGACTCACTGAAGATTAGTCCTGGAAAATATTAAAGCAAAACATTCCCCAAAAGCTGTGGATTCACCTCCCTTTTCCTGCACTGAGATACAAAATCAGAATAGAAAAACCAGCACCAATAATAACCACTGTAAAAGCGGAGTTTTTCATGTCAGGACTGCAATGCAGTAAAAGAAACGCTGGGTTTTTCTTTGCAGCCAGGTGTAAGAATTGATTTTGGGACACTCAGGGTGACCCAGGCCCAGCTCTGCAGAGGAATCACTCGGTGCAACCCCAGCCCCTGCTCTGTCCCTCAGGCTGGGTGGCAGAAGCGAGGCTGAGCTCTCCTGGCAGGGCTTTCCCCTCTGCTGATTTAAATTTCATTTCCTGATGTCACTGCCGGGGTTTCACCTCACAGCGAACACCAGGAATTGCAGGGAAACTCTGGGGTGAGAAATCCCATCCCAGCAGTTCTGCTCTGCATCCCCCCCGAGGAGGAACATTTGCAGAGGTGAAATGCAAACAGCCATTTCCCACCCAGCTTGCTCCTTTCTCTTTTCCAGCATTCTCAATCCCAGGACATCTTCATGTGTAAAATCTGATTTTTATTTATTTCCCAGTGCCATCGAGTGACCTCGGTGTCAGTGGGAAGGAGAGGCACAGGGAGATTTCTGGCTGATGTTGTAATATCTTTTATATATTTATAAAAAATAAAAGATATTTAAAGATATTTAATTTAAATACATAAAAATTAAAAGATATTTCAAAAATATCTTTTATTAAACACATTATTCTGCTGTGGAATGGTGTGCACCAAAACACAGTGCAGTGTGTGAAATTATTATATCTATTATATATAATATTCGTATATTATTACCTTATATATCAGTATGTAATGAATACAATTAAATATACATAATACATACAGTGAAATATATGTATTTCACTATTGTGAAATTATTATATATAATAGTGAAATCATTATCTATAAATTAGCAATGAAATTATTATAAATAAATTATAAATATGAAGACATCCTGAGTAAATACCTGCAGGTGCCTGGGGTGGAAATTCTACACCTCCCTTACTCAGGGAATATAATCCTTGATTTTAAACATCGAATTTTCATTTTAAATATAAAATTTTCATTTTATAGGATGTAAATTTTACCTGAAATTAACATTATTTTAGGAAAACAATAATTTATCTTGCTTCCCAAGTAAACTATGGGATGTTGTTCATTAACCTTTACATCTTCTTATTCACTCTGAATATCAGAGCCAAACTACCTGGTTATACATCAAGGAAAGGTGTCAAGGTTAATCTCATGGAAAAGCATAACCTGGGATGTATTTCAGAAGGAAATTCTGGGGTTTGCCAATTTACAGAGCCTTGAATTACCCCAGTTCTGGAATTGCCACAAAAATTTGGCCGCTGAGGTCACTGGCAGCACCAGCCCCAAAACATTGATTTGAGTTCACCTCTCCAGGGCATGACAAATTCTGGGAGACAGAGATTATTGCAAACAGGTTTCCCCTGCCATTTTCCAGGTGTGAACTCCCTGGGAATTGGGAAATGACCGAGGAGCCCCCAAACACCCAGCAGGTAAAGCTGAAAATGCTCCTGACCCCCAGAGCCGCTCCCTGCAGTGATTTTTGGCTTTAGCAGCAGCCCCACTGCAGAGTGCAGGCAGCAGGGAGTGTCTGTGCAGCCTTGCTGGGGAATTAATGCCTCACAAACTCCCCCCTTTCCCACAGAACTCCAGGACACGCCGGGAAAATGGGAATAGGAGCTCAGCAGTCTGGGATGGCTCTGCAAACTGGCAGCACTCTCACAAACCTTCCTCAGATCTGGGCACAAACTGATAAAAGCAGCAGCAAAGCAATCTGCATTTTCTTCTTCATTAATTTTTACTCTGTTTAGCAGCTGTTTCGTGTCTGTGGCGCAGACTGTTTAATTTGCATTAAGCAAAGGGCTGCAAAATTGATTTATACATTTGAATGCCTCACATTTTTACTCTGAGGCACTTCTGGATGCAGAATGTGACAGGCTTAAATTCAGGATTAAATCCTTAGGCCAGGCTTGTCCCAGAGCTGAGTGAGAGGGGAGCTGAGGTTACAGGTGCCTTTTTTGGTGGCTTCTCTGAGACTAAAATTAGCTGTGCCCTCAGCTGACTGCAGAGTGTAAAATCCACATTTCACTCGGTGCCTTGGCTATTCCAGAGGTTCATTCCAGCCCTGACGCCTTCCCTTGACCAAATTCTTGATAAAACCCAACAAGTGAAGCCTTCTGAGGCAGGATTGAGAGAAGCCCAGCTCTGGGTTAATTTAGATTTCCTCAGGCCAGAGAGATGAGAGGGCACCAGAGCCCAGCCAGGGCTGCACCCAAGATGAACCAAAATGGCCCCAAAATGCACCAGCGCTCCCGGGCTCTCTGCCTTGGATCAGTTCTGCTCCATTTGCACCTTGCAGTTCATTGTCCCATCCCAGCTTTAGCCCCTGCAGTCCCACCCTGCTTGTTTTTCTCTCTCCAGCCCACGGGGTTTGTGCTCCTGGGCTGAGATTTGGATCATTTGTCCTTGGTGCCCAGCTGGAGCAGGAATTGTTTTGTCTCCCTGCTCTGTGCACAGAGCTCAGCATCCCCTCATGGGAAGCTCAGCACTGCACAGTAAAGCAGCACAGAACATGAAAAATATAAAAGCTAAAACCTGAGGCATCAGTAGAATGGCTTCTCCCGGGCAATGTGCTGGCTGTGATGGGAATGGAGTGCTTGGGCCCAAAATAGCAGCCTGGGCTGGAGCCTTCAGCTGCCAGAAGTGTCTCCTCCTCCCCACGTGGTGAGCTCTCCATCCACAGCACCATCTGCTTCCTCAGGATGCAGATCTGCTGCGCTGGAGCTGCCATTGAACGGGGGGAATCGTCTGGCTGCCGTTTCATTTTATGGCTTTCCTTGAATTTCCAATTCCCTCATCGCTCCTCGGTCTCCTGAGGCACCAGGAGCTGCCACAAGATGTGTGAATGAGCCTCAAACATCTGTGGGCTTTCCCTGCTGCTGCTTCCAGCTCCTCTCTGCACGTGGAGAAAGCTGGTGGGAGCAAGATGATCCTAAATCCACCTTTCCCCTCTGCCTGCCTCAGTGCTTTCGGCATTCCCAGCTCCCAGAATGTGCCGCATTCCCAGTTTCTCTGGGGGAAGGGGGAACTGACTGGCAGCTCCTTCAGCTGCTGGAAAAGGAGCAGAAAAAGGAGGAGCAGTGGAAGGGCTGGGATGTAATTCCATGGGTTCCTCTGCTGTTTATCTGCTGGATGAAGGGATTTATTTATAGCTCGTGACTTCTCCAAAAACATTGTTCTGTGCTGACCTTCCTGCTCCAATTGGAAGTCAGGAGAGCAGCTCTGCCAAGTAAATGAAACTTTAAAATACAGGGGGAAATCTTGTTGTGTTGTGAGTCCACCGTCAATGCTGTGCCTCGTGATTTTTTTTGCTTTACTATCAATTCTGGTCCCTGTGGAGAGCTGGGATTCTCCAGAACAACCAGGAAACCTGGGATGTGGAGAGAAAATCACCTCAAGTGCACTTAACCAGGGAGGTGAGGACACACAAGCAGCAACCTGATCAGCTGCTGACACCAGCAGCTGCTGATCTTGGGGCTCTGGCTCCCTGCAGCCCATTCCCCATCCATGAGTAATGCCCCACAAATAAGGAGCAGGGATTTGCACTTTTCCTGGCTGGCAGAATCAGTTTTTACTTCCTAAAAAGTGTTTAAAAAAAGACTGGATGTGGCACTTGATACCAGGGTTTGGTTGAGGTGTTGGGGCATGGGTTGGACTCGATGATCTTAAAGGTCTCTTCAGACCCAGTGATTCTGGGAATTCTGTGAGTTCTGTGAAGAAAAGCCACAGAAAGTCACCTCCCACTGTCCCAGGCTGCTCCCAGCCCCATCCAGCCTGGCCTTGGGCACTGCCAGGGATCCAGGGCAGCCCCAGCTGCTCTGGGAATCCCATCCCAGCCCCTGCCCACCTTCCCAGGGAAGGATTTCTCTCTAATTCAACTTCTGAGCATAAGAAACGTGCCTGAGGCCAGGCAGCCCAACTGAGCAGAAGCACCTTAATGAGAGAATTAATGCTGGGCTTTGGAAGCCAAACCTGAGAACTGCCCGCGCATGGAGCAGCTCCTCCTTTCTGCTCCTGGCTGTGATGGGGAAGGCAAAGGAGGCAAGGAACGATTTCCCAGCCTGGCTGAGCAATAAGGAGCAGCACTTTGTGTGGAACAAATACGTGCTGCCGTGGGTTTGTAGCGGAACAGGAGGTGGCTGAGGCACTTCTGTCAGAGGAGCTGGGCCAGCAGCCAAAATCTGGGCTCTGCTGGTGCTGTTCCCAAGCAGGAGCAACAGGAATTAATTCCTGACTTGATGCATGTGAGGACAGAAAAGCAGAACACAGCACAGTGTGCAGGATCTGGGGGCTGCCTGCAGATTCACCCATCTCTCTTCAATTGTTTTTCTTTGTCTGGTCTGTCTAGAGCTGAAAATTCGTAGAAATCTTGACTCACAGAAGCCTTTGGAAGTGGAGGGAGATGGATTTGCAGCCTGAGAAGGAAGACCCCACTCCTGCAGTGCCTTTTCAAGTGTTCCCTTCAGCAAGAGTTGCTTCAATCACATATGGATCAGCAAAACCATGGGGAAAAACCCTGAATGTTGGAAATGAAAGAGAAATGGATACAAGAGAAGAGAAATGAATACTTAAGAGAAATAAGAGAAATTACCACTATAAGAGAAATGAATACAACCAACGCCCAAATGCAGAAATATTCTGTTCCTCTAGTAGTTATTACATATTATTTGGAACAATTTAGGGTCTTTCTCTTCCCCAGTTTCTCAGGAGCATTGGCAGTGCTGGGGTGGAGGGAGAAGATGAACTGCAGGAGCTGGAGCTGCAGCAGTGGCAGGAGATGTTGCCTGGTGTGACCTTCAGCTCTGAGTCACCACAAGGAGCTCCCTCCCAAGCAGTCTGGAGCCAGGAGCTGGGGACATGTGAGGAAATCCAAGCGTCCTTGTCCAGGGAATCTGATGGCAGCTCACAAAGGCCCCTGACCCCAATAAAATGGGTCCTTAAATGTCTGAGGAGTCTCACAGGGACAAATATCGAGGCAGAAGGGACAATAAAGAAAAAGTCAGACAGACAGAACCTCTCTGAAGGAGCAAGAAACCCTCATTCTAAATGAAAATAGATTTTAAATGTTGGCTAAGTTATATTGGGATGGAATAATGCAGATTTGAAAAAGTTGCCATTTCTCAAGCTGCTCCATTACTTCCTTAAGGTTCACTTATTCCTCTCTGGTACCAGGAGACATTTAATGAAGTGCTGGGGCTCAAAATGGCTTTTTCCAAACAGCCAAGTTCTGCTGAGCAATTTGAAATGGAAAGGTTTTTAACTGGGACCCTGTTCTGGAAACATTTCACACAGAAATGTCCCAGTGACCTTCAGCCTGTGCCCTCCTCCACACAGTTCTGGGTTCTTGGGAATGTGGGGAACCAGTGGGGCTGCTTGGGAGGGATGGGGAATTTGTGCAGCCCAGTGCATAAATAAAAAAATGGGAAAATCCAATTTAATAATTCTTTCCACACTCCTGCATCGCTGTTCAATACTCACTCTTCTCACAGAATATATTTTGACAGCAATTTGCTCCATTATTTAATCACATTCATAGCTGTGTGTTTAAAGGATAAATAGTGTAATTTCCCCCTTGAGCTGTATTTTGGTGTGTTCAACTCCATCAAAGTTGTAAAAGAACATGGTGTAAAGGTGTAAATATCTTGGACTTTTCCTCAGTGCCAGAATTTCAGAGGCTGCAATTCTCTGCTAACCCCACTCTGCCTCCTGACAGCCTCAGGATTTCATTTTAAAATAGGCCTGGCATTGTTCTTTAATTTAGATCTTTACCCTCTCACACATTTAATCCCCACCCTGGCAAAAAAAGAATTTAAGATTTGACACCTGGGAGAGTTCCACTGGAGAGGTTGGCAGTAAATAAAATAAAGAAATAAATTCTGGCACCCGCACATCTCTGTCCTGAGCTGAGGTTATCCATCACTTGATCACTAGGGCTGTGTTTTCCAGGAAATTTCCACCCCTCTCTGGTGATTTAATGAGTCTGGGAGATCAGATTTAGATTTAGAGGAGTGGCAACACCTCAGGTTTTTTTCCAGGAGTGAAAATGTCCCCGTTTCAGATGGGATGAGGAGATGGGATGAAAGCCTTTCATAATTCTGAAAGGAATTGCTCTTTTTAGGCCAGTCTGTTATTAATCATAAAGATGGATATGTACAAAAGAAGATATTTTTACATCTACACTAAAATTCTGAAAATTCCACAGTGACAAATGGCTCTTAATAAGAGGAGGATGTAAAGGGGGAGAAAGAAAAGAGAAATGTTAAAAATGATCCCTGTGGCAGCTCTGAGGGGGCCGAGGCAGAACAGAGATTAAAACTGCAAAATTCCAGTTCTCATCAATTAATTTACCAAATAACTACATCATATTTAACAAAGAATCTGCTTTTTAGGTGTGTGGAGAGAAATAACTCCCCTCTGGGAGTGCTTGGTTCCATTGCAAATAAATCTGCACAACAGAAACCCCTGTTTTGCAAAGTGGGAAAGAGTTTCCAGAAGACAGCACTAAAACCTGGGAAACTTCCCACAAAGCAGGATTTTATGGGAATAAATAACTGACCAGGAAAATTTCCCCACAGAAGAAATACCCACTATTACACTGAAAAGGAATTCCTGTTTCTTACAGGAAAGAGAAAGAAATTCCTATTGCTTTCTCCGGACCACAGTCCCAGAAAAACTAGGACATGTGTAAAAGAAATATCTAAATAAAGAGGATTCATATCCAGGGAAAGGTCTGAACCTCTGTCAAAATAATATGAATAAAGCAGCAGCAGCACTGATTATGTTGGCAGGGCAGAAATGCAGATTTGCTTTCTACAAGAAAATACATCAAGATAAAGAAAATTCTACAAGAAAAATCAAGAATTTCTTGACCAAGATTAAGAAAAATGTGCCTCAAAATCTCATTCTCAATTAATCAATTTTGTCACCCAGAAATGAAATAAGAAGTGGATCCACGTTTCTGAGAGGTGTTGCCACCAAGTATGGCCAGAGCTGACTGAAAAAAAGATGAAGGTTCCAAATTTGTGGGGCCTGGAGAGCAAGAAATATAAAATAGCTTAGCAAAAGATGCATTTCTGTGTATTTTAGCCTCCCCATGGGCTGATTCTTCAGTGGAAGAGAAACTTCTGGCAACCTCCCCATTGTTATCCATCACCCACACCCCATTTTCCTTCTGCAGCTCCGTGGAATTTTCTTCTTCCTCAGAGTTATAAAGCACCAGGGATCCAAACAGAATTTTAAAACAGGTGGGGGGGATACATGAAAATTTAGTTTAAATAAACTCAGGAATAGTTTCACTTTGATGATATTGATAAATAACTCAGGAATAGTTTCACTTTGATGATATTGATAAATACCCTTTTGAGGCAGGTTTGAGGTAAATACAGGCAGGCTGATGTGG